>NC_050600.1:5772711-6090211 GCF_013368585.1 Megalops cyprinoides | reverse complement strand
GTGTGTGTCAAAGAAATCTGAAGCAATACACAGGTTCAAGATCAAAAGAATTACTTTGAAGTGGCAGCCCTCTGGGAAACCTCGGTCCTCCCATGCTTGCTTAATGTAATGTTTTTCTTCAGAATTGGGAGTGGGTTTTTTTTTAGCTTTCTAAAAGAGAGCCACTTAATATGTTTTGGACATTTTGGAATGGTAGAACAAATTATGTCCTTACGCCCGCTTCAATTGACATAGTAATGTAAAGCTTCATGCAGTCAAATCATTCCCCACTAGGGGGTACTCAACACTCATTTATGGCCACCTCTGCACAGCATCCAAGGATTTGAGTATATGTATGCAATAAATCCATTCTTTAAATACTCCCTTGCAGTTATGACCAACATCGTTATGGTATTGTGGAAAATGCAGATGATAATCTTGAAGTATTTATAGATGCTGAAGGTTTCAGTGGGGTGTGTTACAGGCTTTGGGAGCAGGGTGTTATTGCTCTATGCTGTGGTGTACTCAGACTTTACACCTCTTTTCTGACCAAAGAGAATGAATTTGCATGAAATGGAATTGTGTTCATTGTTAATAGAAAGCAGGTGCGGGGGGCAGTTATGTATTTAAGGTTGATAGGGAAAAACTTTGCCTAGGAGGAAGTCATAAAGCCATTGAGAGAATTTAATCAACAATCAGTAATTATAATTAGGACATATGCATATGGAAACAAAGATACAGCACTCTCAGTCGATAGAGATGCGAACCCGAAGTCAGACTGACTGCAGAGGGGTCCCTTTATTCCATAAACTCCCTCCATTTTAGGGCCTAACATGTCTTATGTTGGCCAAATGATGGCTCCAGGCCCTCATGGCCTTGGAGAATTATGTCATAGCCTGATGCTCTAGGCATAAAATTCTCCCTGGGGCCATCTGAGCTGACAGTTTTTCTGGCCTGGGAGACAGAGGAAAGGGTGATACCTAGACTTTGTATGTGGTAGAGTGACCCGGTAATAAGTAAAACTTGGTATTTGTGCTGAGAAAAGCTATACGACGAATGAACTGCAAGTAGTTTTTATCGACCTCCATCAGAACTGTCTTAGGCTATGGATCTGAGGCAAGGCACACCAGAAGATAGAGAGGAAATACAAAAACTACATCACGGATGGAGAGGGGAGTAGTTTGTAGAGCACACACACATTATGGACAAGTACGTCAGCAGTCTCACGCCACCTCATAGTGACGCTGCACTGGATTGGACAAACTTGCTCCACCCTTGTGTACTTAAAGGCTTGGGCTTATCGTCAGAACTGGCAATATAGTTTTTTAGTTTACTCAGGGAGAGCCACTGTCTGACCTGCCAGTTGGGAAAAGTGCAATGAATGATGTCAGATTTACTCTGGCTTCCCAATGTCACTAAAGCCAAAGTTGGACTCTCTTCTAGGTTTATGAGCTGAGGTTTATGACTGCTGCGGAGTAGCTGGCATAGCAGTGTTTTTGAGATTTTTATGTTAGTAGAAAAATGACACTTCACAGTAGTGTGATGGTAACCATATGGGCATTCCCTGAATTATTTAACAAAGATTCGGGTCAAAACAGTAACAGATTTTGGCGGATAGGGAAAACATACACTCTCTCAAAGATGTTTGTATGTATACTATTTTTTGTATGTTACCTGACCACATTGGACATAGATAGGTGCTTTATGTCTGTGGTGGCTGAGGTGAATCGTGCTTCTTCACCTTTACACACATTGAGAGCCTTGTAAATTTTATTATACTTTATTTGGAAACCTAATAGCTAAATAGTTATTTGTGCACATCGTTGACTGACTTTTGGGTATCTTGAGATTTTGCTACCATCAGTGTGTAAATGTCCCATTGAGAATTCACAGCTTACCAGTCAGAACCCTACTGTCTCTTGTTATACTGGAAAAAAACCTCTGTGTATTACTGTTTTTGCTCATTTTCAGTCATTTTTACTTTCCTTTTAGAAACCAATAAGCACCCTTCACCTGTTCTAGAATGATGTTTCCAGTAAGGTCATCCTTATGTTATTATTTTATCTGGAAACTTGTGTTAATTTGAATGGATACAACTGTTCCAAATCATTGTAAGGTTTCACAAAAACACGACAGCATTTAATTGAACATTAACTACTCAGATCAAAGTCACAAGAAGTATTTCACGTATGTTTAATGACATGTCAATGACAGGATTCTGGGAAATGTACACAGAACAACAGTTGGCTGCCCCTTATCTTGAATAAAACCAATATATATTTCTATCTTCATTCTCTGTGTGTATTATATAGCCTATATACAGACATACACACACCATATATGTACACACGTACAAACACTACATGTTTACTGGTCTTTTTGGGACATCAAAGGGAAATGCATAGTGGAATAAACAGCATACTGGGGAATGGGAGAAGTGGGGTTTGGTCCTTAAAAGAATACGAAAATAAATCGATCTTTGCGATGAGAGCACGGGGCCTGCTGGGACTGCCAACAGCACTGACAGCTGTGGGTTTCTCCGTGTCGGGCGCAGGGAGATATTGCCATGCTAGCGGTGGCGGTGCGGGCCCGGGAGGGGGGGCGGGATCAGTGGACCAGGGGCGACTGCTTAAGGGAGATCAGCACAGACCGCATGCGGGACACATCCTTGGCCTGCTTGCTGGATTTGGGGTTGAAGTCGCAGAGGCGCGCCACGCGCTCCCACTCCGTTCCCGGGTTGTTCTCGTCCATGTCCGACGCCATGGCCTCCTCAGCCGCCCTGGGGGGTACGCAGTGACACGGTCAGGGAGAGTCAGGGGTCTCTGAGAGCCTGCTCCTGCGCCCCCTGCCCTGTTCCAGCCAAAGCCACCGCCATGATCATCCCAACCAGGTAATGGTCCTGCTCCCAAAGGGAGGGGGATGGTGGTTTTGCCCACGCAGATTACTGCGTGGTAGATCATCAATCTAATTTAGGTGTCCTCAGCTTTAATGACATTTGCTATTAGAATGTTCACAATGAATGCTTTATCCACTGTTTAAATGAACTCCAACTGACTTGTTTGACTTGTTGCTTATTGCTTACTTTTTATTTCTGCAGACTAACAAATGTAACTTTTTTTATATAGGTGTACTGAACCCATAGTCCAATACGTTAAAAATGGTGTTGCTTTGGTCTGATTCAGGGAAAAAGGCCGGAGTGAAGTCCCAAGACAGAGTCAGCGCATTCCAGTCAATGACACAAGATACAGACACCATTCAGGTGATCACATAAAAAACAAATGATTGTTCTGAAAATATTTAATACAGCATGCCTCCAACCCACATTCCCTGAAGTCATCCCTCACCTTTATTTAGTAACTTTATCTACAGGTTTTCTATTATAAACAAGACAGCTTTATAGATTATGAAACAAAATTAGGTTGTATCAATCGGGTTGGTTTAATTAAAAAACATTTATTTTCCTCTTCCCTCATAGAATATTCTCTAGAATATTCTATGAGCTTCAGCTATTTGTCTTGAAGGAAGCACCTTGCAATTTCCTTTTTATCACCCACAAAATTCCTTCATCAGTGCTCCAAGCTTGCAGTACCGTTTGCTTTTTGTGAAAAGCTGAGATATTTTTTCTATCTAACAATTAATTTCAGAAATAATGACTTTAAATGGCCATTTAAAGCACAGAGAGGCAGCTGAAAAGCACAATGCCTCCAACTCTCAGCTTTGCCGCTCATAAGGTTAAACAGCCAATCACGCAACACCTCTTCATGAAAATGTATTTCTCACTACTACCCTGGCATCTGCTAATCAGGCCCAATCAGCAGTGGCTTCAAGACCGTAAGCTTACTCCTGCACAGCTTTGTAAAGGACCCCTCCACAACACTGCACAACACATACAGCAAATGAGGATGAGAAGCCATTGAGAACTACAGATACACACAAGACAAGTGGACTACTGGTACAGCATCACAAGGCGACACCCAACACCCTCTAATTAAGCAGTGAACAGAAAATAAATTCAGACTCTGAAATCACCATTCAGCAAATATTTTTTTGCTTTTTTTTTTTTTTACTTAACTGGTCTAGGCGGTAGCAAGGATGGTTAATGTGTGTGCTTAAAGGTGCATAGAGAAAAGAAACAAGGAGAAACAGATCATACGTCAGGTAGAGAAATGAAAGTAAAAAGAGCTTTATGCAGATGACATAAGCCGGGCATGCGCTTTACCCAAAAACACATCCTGGTGTGGTGTTCCAGGTGAACTTGGTTTGCAGCTGCCTCAGACTGCCATTCGCAGGGCTTAGCCACAGTGCGCTGTATTTTACAAAGGAATCCTCCACAGCTAATAAAGCCCCTGTTAAATTTGTTCATTCTTATTTACTTAACAGCAGACAGGAGAGCTGCAAAACCAAGACAGGGACTAAGGCAGGAAAACTAGCTACCTACGTGACGACGCCAAAACGGTAACTCTCCGGTGTACAGCACTCTATAAAGCTTGTGTAGTTTCTACTAGGTTATTGTGTGTTTGAAGCAACTGTATCCATAACTGCTCTCGCTATGCTCATACATAGCAATATGTCTTATGATATTGTAATCGTAACGGTGAAAGAAGACCCCTGTTGCTATAAAGTGGCAGGTGGCAGGGCTACATTATGGCTGTTCCCTTGGATTTAAATGGCTGCTGTGCAACACCATGGCAACATGACCTTGGACTAGACCAAAATGTGCAGCCTGAGGGGGGAAGTGTGGGGGTAGAGAAGGTACTGATCAAAATGGAGAAATGGGCTGGGCAGTTTCATGCTCAGAAAGGACACTGCACTTTTGGGAATCATATTTTCAGAGAATAAGTTGATTTAATCTTTACCGCACGGTACAACGTCTCCACAGACACCCCCTTGATTAAACAACTTCCCTACAAAAGTTCATATGAAGGTATGTGGTGAATACACCCACCAACTCTGGGTGAGAAACCCATGATTGACATCTGAATTTAAAAGGGATGCAGCCAACCACAATGTAATAGTGAGCTACAAATTTGAAACAAAGATGGAAATGCAGTTGCTTTAAACAATAATACTAGTCTGACTTAATCATACTACTCACATACTACCATACTACTAATACTACTACTAAAGCAAAGAGCATCAAGGCATGGCTTGGGGCAGATTATATAGCATTATATATTATTATATTACACTAGCTATGAAGAAGACACCTTTTGCCATACTATTTGGAATTCATTAACTATTCAGTTTTCACAGTTTTTTGTATATGGTGTATGGAATATAAACAAAAAAATTACATTACTGTGCATATGACTATATTATGAATAAAAATGCATACAAATACAGAATTATACACTGTATGTCCAGAAATATGTTCAAGCCTTTCAATTTGAAACAAATGCATTATTTTTAGTACTATCTTGGCATTCAATGTGACATGAGTTCTTTTATGCAGTGCCCAAATTTCCCTGACAATTGACCCATACTTTCACACAGATCTACCGACAACATATGTGGGGTAGTGACCAACTAGACAGGGGCTCTTTAAACAAACTGCTTATTTTCAATTTTCATTATGTCCCTGTTTATAAAGCTGTAAGTGACCACAGGCAGGTTGATAATAGAAGGTCATTTGACTCTCCGCCTGAGTCGACTTTCTGGTCAGTGCCCAGATATTGCCAGTGTGCTTTTCTTATGCTGATCTCTGTACAGATTTTCACTTTCTATTCATTCCTAAAGGTGCTGACAATGTGTGTTAATATACATTTAGGCAAAAAAAAAAACATCACTTACGAAAAATATTATCAATTCATTAAATGCAATCTGAACTTACAGTGTATAAACAAAAATTGTAGGCTTATTCTTGAAAACATTCATGGCTCTTGCGTTATGACAGATGATGATGAAACGATGTTTACACCTAAAATCAAAACACTACATAACTGGACAGGGGGGCTACTGCTATACTCAACCTTTAAGATTAAACATTTGCATTATGCTGTATCTGACATTTATCATTATGTTCTCTGTAGCTTTTAAACATTATTGCCACAAGCTCTGAAAAAAGCTCATTAAAATCCTTGTAAAATTACAATTTTCACAGCTTTTGAAATGACTGTCGCCAGATTTGTGATTCTCAGACTGTGTGAAGACAGCTTGGAAGGGATACAATTGCTCCTTATCTATGTGGCATGATTTTTTTTTTTTTGGGGGGGGGGGGGGGGGGGGGGGGGGTGCAGAAATAAAAAAAAAAGAGCCCAAATGAGAAAAAAGGTGTTAATGAGATGCAAATGGAGAGCGTGTGAAAAGAAAGGATGTTAGTTTGAGCAACATACACATAACCAATCAGCTCAGAGAAGGGCTGTTTGTAGAAATCTTCATCCAGCACCCTGGACAGGGAGGAGCCCCAGAGGAGAGCAGGAGGCGGGAGAGAGGAGAGAGAGCCGTAAAAAGGAGAAGAACAAGACAGGAAACGGACAAACAGGTCAGCGCTCAGGCCATCATCTACTGCCAGTTACCCAGAGTCAGGGGAGGTTTACATTACAGGGAGTGTGAGTCTGACAGGGCCTCCAGCCAGATACTCCCTCCCCCAACAGGTCACCTCTGCACTGACAAATGGCATTTAAAGACTATTATCATGCCTGGAATGTAAAGCTAGTCAGTAAAGCTAAAGATTGACCTCTAAGAGTCTAAAACTGTAATAAGGAGGGTACATTTTTCCATGTATCACTCATTCAGAGAGTAACAAATTATCCATTTCAGATGACATCTAATTTTTGGCCAACCCTACTAATTCTCAGATACCAAATCAAGACTACAGTAAAGACCGTCTTTTTCATTCAAGAATACACCCATACAACCCTATTGTTAGTTAACATCATGTATATGAGAGCGTCTTGTTATTAGTATGGCACAGATAGGCTGCAACAGTTCTCAGCAACATAGGGCTTTAGGGTGTCTCAGTTAAGGGTTTTTCAAGTTCAAAGACTGTACTGCTCCATACCTATCATACCAGGCTGGCCCTAGAACACTGAGTAGAGAGAGTCACAGGTGTAAAGGTAGCCCCTGGTCTGGGCCTTCGTGGGGATAGCGAGTGTCACCTGTTGTTGACTTTGGTCTTCTCCAGCTGCTCGTCCTGCCTGGTGTACCAGTCCTCCAGTTCGGCCTTGGCCTTCTCCTTCCACTCGACCTCCTGCGTGCATGAGCTGGCGTCTGGAACGGTGCAGAGACGGGCATGGGGTGAGAGCTTACCCAATATGGTCTGTACCCATCAGCCATTTCACAGCACCCTTCACCCAAGAACAGGGTCTTCAAACTCACACCCACACCTGCACATGCACAAACACACAAACGCACGCATGCTCTCACACACCCACTTCCTCAAACACACGTGCAACCACACCCACACATGCACAAACACACACACACACACACACCCATGTACCCACACACACCTGCAGAAACACATACAAGTCACATATGCATGCACACACATGCACACCCATAGGAAACATACAGAGATGTACAAATGCACACACGCAAACATCTACACACCCAGACACAACCTCCAGAGCTGGTCCCCCACAGCCAGGCCACCCAGGATGGAAACACACATCCAGGGCTGGCAGCACCATCAGCAGTGAGCACACAGCCCCAGCTGGGGGTCCCCGAAGGCCCCACTCACCCAGGGCCTCCAGCCTTTCCTGCTGCTCCTGCCTCCACCTCCGCAGGCTCTCTGGCTCTGCCTGCAGCCGGTCGGCGTGAGAGATGGCCGCATAGGTGTCCGAGGGGCCGTTGGTCTCCTGCGTAGCACCGAGATGCAGTCAGCATGGTCAGTAACACTCCCACAGCAAGCCTCTCTACGTGTTCACAAGCAGCACCTCAGAGCAAGTGCTGCCCAAAATAACTGATTTATGTATAGTCAGGATGGGCTGACAGACAACATGGACAATCACACTACAGTATCCATATATTATGAGGATTAGGGGATCAGTGCATCACCTGCGCTAAAGTGATGCGGGTCAACATGGGATCAGGGGTTAATGGATTCATGTTTTGTGGACATCAGGAAGGACATCAGGGAAGGTTTTGCAGGTTTCACCGCGCAGCTGTGACCAGCAGGACAGCAGCTCCACACGCCACACATAATGCGGAGCAGACCGTGCATGAGTAAGCGCAGTCACACAAGGCTGGAGGATTGAAATGACTCTGACCCTCGTCAGCTGCCTCTCACGCGTTGCACTGCAGTCAGTGCTAGCGGTCACCTTTAGCGGCGCCCTGCAGCTTTCAAGAGACCGGCTCATCTCACACTCACAGGCTTTGGCACAGTGTCCAGACACTCCAAATCTCCAGTGCTGGGGATAATGCTGATGCTGCACGTTGTAAAATATGGAGGATTATGCTCCCACAGGGTTGCCAGATAACTGGAGTCAGAGTTATTTGTGTACACTGTTATCAGCTCTGTGACATCATCCTGAGTAGCGGGGTACAGACAATTTGTTTTCAGGATTATGGGCAGCAGTGTAGCATAATGATAAGGAGAAGGGTTTTTAACCACAAGGTTGCTGGTTTGAGTAGGCAAGGTACTACAGAACCTACAGTTGCCTCAGTAAATATTCATCTCTATGAATGGATAGCATGTAAAAACTGTAACCTATGTAAGCCACTCTGGAGTGTCTCCTAAATGACAATAACGTAATTACAGGGTGTAAAACTCATATTCCCATTAGCCTAGCTTCATGCTATACGCAATCTCTCTTGTAAGTAAATGTGTACACAACCTACCTGCTGAGGTTCCCCGTTCACTGTTCCATCAGCTGCATCTGATAGAGAAAAAAAAGACATTCACATGATTTCAGTGTTAGCCAGTCCAACATGCTAAACTATATAAAAGCTAATGTTAGGCCAGACCTATGCCATCGCAGTTCATTCATCACAGTCCTCTGCATTGGCCAGTGTTTACCATTTATCATCAAGGATAATGATCATTTTCCAGTTTAAATTTACAGGGGAACCCCCCAATGAATGGCTGAGAGTAATAGCTCCAATCAGAGCAACAAGACCATGTGACAGGGTAGGGCCTGGGTGGGAGGTCCTGTACTTCTGACCTTGTTCTGGTAAAGGCTCATGGGAACCAACGAGCAGTCGCTGGTGGAAGTGGCGGGTGCTTCTAAAATACATTGTTATTATTTTAGATACAGGCATAACGATTATCCAAGACGGCTGAATGCCCCATTTGTGCCAGTATGACATTCTCATGTTCTTAAGAGTGTGTCATGTGACTGGACAAGAAGACCACATCTTTGCCCTTTTCACTGTCTGTATTCAGGTCAGATTCCTCCCACACTGGAAAGACTGCTGATCTACAATTCAATGCACTGCCTACATACAGAGGAGGAAGAGGGAATTCCCTTACAAAGTCTTACATCTAACTCTGGCAAACTCTGATTTCTGCTGAGTTTGAGCCACCATAGAGCTATCATTCTATGAAAGCCACCCCTTCAATATTCTCTTTTCCTGACATTAAATTTAAATCCGTGTAAACAATACCATACCCATAAATATGTTTCAAATGGCATGTTTTCTGAAATTTAATATATTGGTACTGTTTCTAATTAATTTTACCAATGTGCAAAATTGTGAAAACAATTCATATCGTCTCTGGGACGAGGCGATCCTCGCAGCCATCCTGTGAAAATCTTAACAGTCTATTCAGTTGTATCCAGTAAAAATTCTGTTTCTGATTCAGAGCTGACGATGTGCAGGCTAAATATGAATCCAGCCTGCAGCCTGTAGCAACTAACTTTATGACTCACACAACACGAAACATTTCATGTTTCCCTACATGTCAGCTTGTATTAAATTAATTTACAGAGGCTCGGGCCTAACTTTCTAACATAACGTTTCAGAATAGATTCACCTTTTATAGAATTGCTATTTAAATATGCAGTTAGCTAGCAACATATTAATCGACAGCTGGGAGAAAAGTTACAATTGCAAGCGTCGCTAGAAATCAAGGCTTCATCACTCTGTAGTTGGGAATACAACCCCAGTATTAGGGTTGAAACGCTATAGTAGTATAGACTACACGCTAGTGTTTGGGCGCAGTGTAAATGTATATCTAGCTATCTGTCTGAGAAAAGGCAGCATCGAGATGCTTAAACTAAGCGTTCTCACATGACAAAACGGCTTGCTTCGCCTAACTAAAACCGAGCTGGTATTTAGCTGCATTGGGACCGCTGGCGAGTCGGAACAAAGCCCCCCATTCGGCAGCTGTATGTGCCTACGGTGAGTGTATGTAGCTAAGCAGCCTGCTAGCTAACCGGGTATGCTAGCTCTTGTCCAGCTGTAAACAACCTTGCGTGTTATCTTAAGAATGGTAAAAAACGATTTTGCTGCTTTCTGTTCCAGCTAGATAAAAGGCTCATTAAAATTCTACAACAATCGGTGATTTTGCCAGCTACAACAGCAAAGGACCACCATGACACCTTTCCTAGCCATCCTTGGAGCCTGTTAAATAGAATAATCCTTAACTACACTTCTGTTCGTTGCCTAATTATTCCAGCGCATACTGGATCCATACAATTTGCACCTGCTAAATTACCGTGCGATGACGGGACCTCGCCGCTGTCCAGGATGCTGAAACCCTCGTCGTTCTCTATTCCCGCGATCTCGCTCTCTTGCTGGGCCAGGAACGCAGCAGCGGGGTCTTCCTCCGCTCCTATACCGTTCGCGGAGGCTGGCTGTGCCGCGTTCATCGCATCGAAACCGTCCATGCCTAACTATTAAACACTAGCTACCCGATAAAAGGCAAAAATTGCCCTTAAAGTGATCTTTCAAGGTCCAGTCGCGCTACTGGGCAAATACAGCAGATGACGATAGGGGAAGTAATAGTAATTCCCTTGATGTGAGGCGGAAATGTGAATTGAGCCATTCAGAGAGACAGATTTTTGACGGATAGGAGTTTCAACCAACCACCGTCCACGAACCAAATCCCGTTACGCCAACGGAATGAGTGAACCTTTTAAATACGTCGTGTGGTCTTCCCCTATGCAAATAATCGCTTGCTGCTGAAAGACGCATAAGAAGGAATCCTAGCATCTCTAACTCCTCTAAGTTTCTTCAGGGGTTCGTGTTGTTATAAATTTATTTCCTCTGGTGTTCATGTGTTATAGACGTACCACTCTTCGTTTGGAATGATTGTGATCGACATGAAATAATCGATTTGTTTAACAATATACTTATCTTAAAATGAGTGTATCAAAGATTATCAGCAATGCTTGTGAATGCATACTTTGGAGTTGCTATTGACTGGTGTTATTTTAAAGAAACACACATGCACCTACTCTGTGTATTGCTCCACAAAGTCACTCCACGAACTAGTGACATCCTGGCCAACTTGTAGCCCTCTTGCCTATCATTCTGGTTCCAAACCAAGGAAATTGGTTTGCTAAATGACTAACAGTGTGTTGCATTAACTCCAGGGGCCATGGGTGATTGCCTAAATGTTCAGAGTTGATCCTTGTGGTTTTAACTGTAGGCTGAGATCTTAAAATGTACAACAGAACCTTAGCTTATTATTATTATTATTATTATTATTATTATCATCAACTTATTATTTACCTGAATGCACATTTGCAGCTCCTTTTGGCTACTAATTTGGAAGCTCCTTTTGGCTACTACGATCTAGGCTGAAACATTTCTTAATTTGTGCTGGCTCACCTTAAATGTATTTTAAATTCAAGCATAACAACAACAACAACAATGAAAAAAATGAGTAGCATTTGTTCATTTTATGCATCAGTAGTTCCGACAATGTATTTCCTGGTGGTGGAAAATGGCAAGATCTCCCCACTGTATCTCCCTGGAAATTAACATGCTGGCTCTTTTCTGGCCATAACCCTGGACAACCATTGACATTGTGCTTACTTTCTATAGAATGTTTGTTTATGCTCAACACCAATCTTCCATTTCTTACCTGATTTTCACCCAGTTTTGGGGTTAATCTTGATATGTAGGGTAGAGGGAAGTCTAAGGGAAACATACACATGACCACTAAGGGGAGTTATAACGCTGTGAATGAAACCATTGGTAAAACATTGTAGCCCTGCATGTAAAGCTGACTTCAGGACTTAGGTATAAGTTTCCAAGGAGTTTGTATTTTTTATGTTCTGCTTCCAAGTTTGGGTATGACCAGCCTGCTTAATGGAGACCTCATAATTCATCTGAATCAACTGAATGCTAAATGAATAATCTCTTCACTTAATACTCAGCACACACACATATGCATGCAAAATGAATCACTTCTCTGGCAGATTTAAGAGGCATTGTGCTGTTTTTTAAGCAAAATGAGTACCATATATCATTGAAGGTGCTGTGCAAAAGCAGTGTGTTGATTTGGCTACTGTTATTGTTTTCAGATGTATATGTTAATCAAATGTTTAATTAACACACAGCATTAATTAAATTAATTAAGTTCAGATGCTTATGTTAATCACATGTTTAATTATCACACAGCATTAATTAAATTAATTAATTAAGTTTATGAGAAATGTGTAAACAATCTGTAAAAAACAATCTAAACTTTAAAATGCCAGGTTGATTGGTTATTTGACACATTGGACACATGGCTAAATATTTGAGCATGCATTTTTGGGCATATATCAGGTTGTGTTTGTCCAACACAGCTGTCTGCTTGCCAGAGATTGGGTTACTGATGGTGTATGCCACTATTATAGTTCACCCACCCACTTCTTTAGTGCATTCATACAAGCACGCACCACGTCACTGTCACCAATGCCACAGGAATGGGGGGGGGGGGGGTCATACATACCCAAAAGCACATGTCTGCAGACGAGAAGGAATTGTGAATTTGGTGTGTCTACATGGGGTGCAATAGTCAGACATAAGCAACCAATCAATATGGGTCTGCCCTTGGGGATGCTGCATCAAAGAGGGGCTGTAGACTATATTCGGTCTCATTGCTTTAGTAAAACTCCAACCGAATAAAACAGTTGGCCTACAGAGTTTTTAATTAACACTTCTGGGCAGGTGATGCAGTATATACAAAATACTGCATGTCTAGACTGTATGAATCAATTCATATCAAGGATTGTAAAAAATGATAATAGAATAATATAGTAATTCAATGTTTAAAACGTAAGGTTTCAAAGCATAGTGATATGATAATATGAATGTTTTCTTATTCTATCATAGTATAACGTCAAACATATTTTCTTGGGTGCACATTAACATTCATACATCGCATCAAAGTTTTTGTCTTATTGGCAAGCGGCATACACTAAAAAGTTTCCCTCGCAGGAGACGCTACGCCCTGCTACTACATATTTATACCGTGTATGCAAATAAGGCGCCCAAGTGGGGCGAATCAATAAATTATGTTAATTAGACAGGACGTGCAGAGATTTGGAGGCGTGCTGCCGTATTTACCATGGGGAATGTTGCACGGCTATCAGTGCGGTGTGTAAAAGCAATTGCCGCCGGTAGCCGTTTTTGCTCACATACGAACTGCTAATATTAATCCTTAAAGCTGTTACCCAGTTTGCCCGTTCGGTTCAAGTGAAGGATTGCTTCAACAAAAAGCGCAACAAGTTAAGTTTGTGAGACCTGCTGCAAATCGGGGAATCCGTCACAGGTTGCTCTGCTCAGCAGAGAATAGAAGCGAGGTGCCCTGGTTGGAACGTTTCCTGCCGTCGGTGGGGTTAGTTCACCTCGCTGAGGTTACGACTGTTTCCACCTTAGATTTTTTTTGCGTAAATATCAAGCCCGATAGCACTGAAATCATCACTGCACGACTTACATGCAGAGTGCATGTTGTATTGCATTGCCGAGAATTCGTTATGAAGGCTGCGGACGCAAGAGGCGACTCAAGGTGCGCTGAAAGCATGGAGAGCAAAGCCGGGTCTTACAAACGACAGTACTGCTGCAGGACTTTCGCAAATGTTATTTCGGTTATATTTTCCGTTGTGTCCGTCGCGTATTGCGTCCTACTGAGTGTCCAAACATCCGAGATAAGACAGAGGGTCGTGGAACTGGAAACTGGAAACCGGGAGCTTCTGTACCATCAGGTTCCCGGCTTTTCCATGGATCAGTTTAATTCATTGATACAGGAAAGAGTGGACAAACTTCTGTCTCAGGTAAGCTTCCTCGCCATTCACTTGATTAAAAAAAAACCGGTTATTTCTCTGGCATTCCTTGTTGAAATTCACTTTGCAAAGGTGCGTAAGTCTGTGTAGGCTATACTGGCATGTGAGCGTTGCTTAAACACGTTATATATGCCTGCTCAAATTATATTTTAAAACTGATAGGAAGCTCCTTGCAGTCTGTGCGTGTTGTTTATATGAACTTGTTTTGTCTTATTGACAGCGGTCTTATGAGCATTTGGCCAAGATACGGACTGCCCGACAGGCTTCACCTGAATGCAACTGTCCACCAGGTAAATTAAAACTGACAACAGTGCGACGCTTTAAATGTTGCTAAATGAATGTGGAACGGGGCACTGTGTTGTTAACGCGTTGTCACTGACTAAGCAATGTTCACACTGTAAACCGTTCACCTTGTACAATTATACCACCTTAGCCATGATATAAGTGCATACACCGTAGACTCTGCGAGCAAGATTGGACACCTAGTCCAAGCTAATTAAGTACCATATCACCATTTGGATGCACCATGTAGCATTGTCACATTATTCTTCTTGTCCTCGTTCAATGAAAAAATGGAAATAGGCTACTTGGTGTCGTGATTGCATGTTTGCGGTGAGAGACATTGTTTTCTGTTGAGAAAAGTTTTGAATATTTCTTTCCATGCTGTGCGTTTTCTGTGTGTTAACCGTCAGTTGAAAATAACGCGTTCAAAGATTTAGTGTCCGGAATTGTGTTTGTCTTCCCCTGACTTACTCTGCGTCCTGTTATATATGGCTTTGGTCTAGCTTGCAATGCCCGCCAAGCAACTAAGTGTTTTACTGTTGACAAGCAGGAATGTCGTTTTGGAGCCGATGTAGTGCAGCGGCATTAAAGCCACCATTCTTCAAGAAGTGAGGGACATGGTCCACTGCGTGGAATTTGGCGTTTCACGCAAGCGCTTAATGGAAAAGACGCGCGCGCACGCGGACAGCTGAGTCCGCGAGGCGCAGTGAAAATGCGGAGCTCGCATGCTGCGCGCATCGCGAGCAAATTACAGTGATTCACTTGTCTCGGGCTTCGCGTTGATAGTTAGGAGGCGGAATGAGCGATGCAGACAGCTGAATCACCGCTATTCTCAACAGAAATAGTGATATTTAACAGCTATAGATAGACGTGCTGGAACTTTTTGAGACGTGTGGGTTGGAAGTCTGCCCTCGCCTACTGCAGGCTATGTATCCTCTGAATTTTAACCATGAGAAAAGCATTTTGATTCATGTTCCTGTGCATTGATTTCGTGTTTTTATGTGTACATCTGAGTAGGAAAACTGTCACTTGTGCATCATGCAAAGTCGTAGGCGACAATATCACTTTTCAGATATAGATTGTGTATTATTAATAAACCAATCATTTGTGTATATCGTTGCAATGAACGACAGAATATCATATGTAATGCTACCATTAGTTGTGAGTCGGTTGAATGCTTTTTATATCTGTGGGTAGGGAATGTGGGCCTAAAAAATAAACCTGGTATGTGCAGTTATGCACAGAAGCCGTACGCCACTGTCTCCTTAACCATTTCTACGAAGTAGATATCAGCGCAATGGTGACAGTAATGAAATTACCACTTTCAACCAGCAGATGGAAACGCTAATGCTCGGAATACTCCTTTAACCCCAAATAATTTGGGAATCCGTCCGCACGCGAGAAACAATGCTCGTGTCTGTGCCATGTATAAAATATGAATGCCATGCGTCTGGTGAAATTCATCTGCCATACACAATTAAACAAAGGCGTTCTACTCGGAGCACTGCGTTGAAATGTTTGCGGTCCGAGTGAAAGTTCGGCGCATTCCTCTTTAATGATGAGATTAGCAGGATGTTGCTCAGTGTTGCTCCGTTCACAAGTTTATGAAGCATGCTCGTGTTCCCCTGTGAGTTTTAACAGATTGTAAAACTGAATGAATATTGCGTTTTACAGTCTCCGTCATAGAAAAAGTATTTTATTCATTATCCAATGACCAAATGAATTGTCATGAAAATATAATTGGTAAAGACAATTGTCTAATCGTTTAGGATAAAGTATACAGATTAACCCTTTGCTGACATTACTTAATAGGCACGCATGACTAGTGTTCACAGGCATTTATAATCTGTTAAAACACACCTCAGAGACCAGCATTACTAAATGTCTTTTATTAACCATTATTATAATTGATGGATTTAGTGCATGCAAAGAACCAAAAATGGATTAGGGGTATAGTCTTGAGTAACCCTGTTCTGAGTGCGTAAAGCGCTGCAGCATGCATGTTAACTCTGTGAAAATTTCTGTTAACGGAGTGTCAGTGGGATTTATCATCCATCAAATGAGTCGTGAAAGTTGAAATGTCAAATCAAGATAACAGTCATTGTTTGCAGACAATCATACCGTCTCCCACAAGAAAGACGGTCTCTGTTATGAATTCTGTTCATATGAGCCGTGCTCTTTTCAGTTGTGTGTTTGTGTGTGTGTGTGTGTGTGCAATGCACAAGCAAAACAAACGCCAAATGGGTTGCATCAATGTGACACCAAAAGTTTCTGTAATCTGGCATTAAGTTATGTGCAAGTCACGTGAACAAAAGTGAACCGCCAAATTAAGCATATTCCCGTGGCACAGTACAGTTGCTATGATGTTAAGTACCACTGTGTTATCTGTCAAGAGCCAGACATTGAGAAATTGGTGATTACACTGTTTCATATGGAGACACTGAGAAGATTACACATGCCATTTTTAATTATGGCTCTCAGCTGTGTGCTCTCAGATGTGTTTTCAAACCACCACAGTGTTTTCAGATTGCTTCGACAAGATGCATTTTCTGTACTCATTGTCATATAGTGGGTTGTCTTTAACACAGACTTTCAGTTTTGATTGACATCTTGTTGACATTTATGTACACATGGTCGATAAGCAGAATCAGTTATGAATATTCATACTGAGGTCAAACAGAATCTTAGGGTATGAAGGTGGAGCAGTCCAGCAGTACAATATTCACATCTTTTTTTTTGGGGGGGGGGTTGCTAGATTTGTGTTGATATATTTATCACTGCATCTTGTTTTCAGTATTTGTCTCAGTTCTGGCTTGACAAAATATCACTTTTGTTTCTAGTGTTCCCCAGAACTGATTTTCCCTCTTTAAATGCAGTAGCCTCTGACTCCATGTAGTGAGTCTACTTTAACTTTTTTTTTTTTCTTGGTGGGAGAAAAAAAATCGTTTGCCCTCAGTGGTTAATTAAAATGTTTACTGTCTTCATGAAATTCTCACAGCACTTGATGGATGGGTGGACTCGCTCACAGATTGACAGTGGTTTTAGGATATAGTACATCTGGGACTGTGTTAGGAAGAACTCAATCAATGCCTGCATTTGCTTTCCTGAGAATCCTTCGCTCTGGGAATGAATCTAGCACATAGTTCCTACCTGCTTTTGCTTCCTCGGCACTTAGGTATTGAACTTTGCCTATGCAAGTCTTATTTTAATTACCTGATGTGACTACAAGTCCCTTCCTGGCAAAATAATTATTGCTTACAGTAAGCGCACAGCTCGAAAGTGGCTTAATTGTTTCAGGATTGGCGCCCTCATCTCTTTTTTGCCACGCCTGGGATCTGTATTCCAGCAGATTCGGGTGTTTAATGGGACCTTTAGTAGACATGTAGTCAACACAGACCTCTTATTCAAGCCTTGTGAATTCTGTAGAGAATGATCAGGCTTTCAGACTGAGGCTCCCAAAACCACGGAGAGGAATTCAGACTGTTAACTGGGGAAAAGCAAACAGCAAGATGCAATACACTCGTTTGTTTTGGCTGCTTTTCTTGGGAGAAGGGTGTTGATTTAGCCCTTTATTTTGGTGACAGTTTTTGCAGCCCTGATCTCATTGTTTGGTCATGTAAACAGTTATACTTGCTCAGTGCAATGATGCACATTCCAATTCAAATGAATTATTTATTTAATTATCCTCAGTGGCTACGTTGTTACTCTTTATTCGTTGTTACCATGATCACATGTGAAGTAATGGGACATGATGAGGCTTGGCATTGATTTTGTACCATAATAACGCCTACAACTGTATCAGTGCTTGTTTATAAGCAAAATGTCCTGTCTACCAGAACAGAGAGGGGTTTCATTTTCAGTTCCTTCCGATAGGTTTGTGTTTCCAGTGTGAGCTTCTCCATCGTAGCACTTCAGCTTTGTGGCTTCCCTGTCAGTAGTAAATCTGTCTGAAGCCATGTCAGCCATGTACCTCAAAACTACTAAAACTATTAGATCCATAATGAATAAATGGCAGCTCTAATTGAGCTGTTTGTACGCTTCAGGCTGAGAGGCGATCATGTAACAGAAGGTAAAATTAACCAGATACCAACCAGGCCCACTTTCCTATGTTAGGGGGTAAGCTGAATAGTCTCCAACAGGAAGGCAAGGCAGTTTGTACCATTCCAGAATGCAGTTCCATTTGGTCAAATTCCAAATCAAGAAGGAACTTGGGTGTTATATTTTGATGATGTTTAAAACATGTTCATTCCTTCATTCATTTATATTCCATGAGAAGTTGCATTCTTGCAGTGTAAAAGAGCAGAGAATGTTTTTTAAATTGTCAACATGGATGAGAATTATTTTCATACCGTCTGGAAAAAAAATGCAGAGATTGCATGGAGCTGATCCAATGAATATAGCATCATTAATCTGAATTAAAATCATCCTCAAAAACAGATGGCACAGCAACAGCTGAATCATTTTAAAGTAAAATGATTTGTTTTGTACGTAATTGGAGAGATTGTCATAATTATTTATCCATCCCCCTTAAATGACAAATATCCACCTGGGAAGGTTCTGAGAGCATGATAAGTTTTTAATGAAGCAGTTCAGAGATCATCATTGCCAGAGACTTCAATGATGGTCTTACTGCAGTACACAAGAATGACAAGCATGCTTTTGCAATGATCTTGTGTTCTTTTTTTTCCCCCCTCATGCATTGAGCATTAGAGTCCACCCCCTCAGGTTATGGGGAGGGGAAAAAATGGGAGAACCTGATTTATGAGCAATGGCATTACGAGGGACGCTACTGAAGAGGCTACATGAAAGCAGAGAGGAACAGAGGGAAAGATACAGAAAGAAAGCACTTGGTAGCTGTTTGGCCAAGATCTTTGTAGCCCTGCTGAAGGGTTCTTGGCTTACCCCTGGGACCGAGATCTGGACTGTAGGGGAAAAATAGGGAAAGAGGGGGTTGGAGAGTAGGGGCAGGACACAGGAGCAGCCGAAACTCCATCTGACCACAATACATAGCGTGCTATCAATGCAATTTAGCAATTTGTGTATTCCTGTTCTTTTGCGGTTGAAATGTTATGCATCCTGTATCTTCTGATATGAATCCCTGCTTGTTTTCATATGCCGTCTTGGAGCTGAACTCTGAATTAGTAGAATGCAAATAGCAGCTGCCAGCATTACGCTCTTGCTTTGTGGTAGATGGCTGCTGATAAAAAGGCCTGAAGAAGTGGCATCTATCAATTCCAGAGAAGCATTTAGCTTTTAGATGTGCTCTTAATGCCTCTGTCCCCAAAAGAACAGATTCTTACTGCTTTATCTCCAGGCATCACCACAAGATCTCTTCTGGCACCGAATAGTCTGGTCAGAGTGATCATTTTTGTGGGGTAAATGTCACGTACCCTCTTTCTCCCTGTGTTGACTTCCCCACTCAGCTGTTTTTCAGTGTGGGATAGTGCTGTGTCACCCAGGGTACTAAAACTAATAGTGGCTTCATCAAGCAGAAATGACAACCTTTTGGAAAATATACAGTCTTTGTTCAGTGAAGAAATGAGTCATTAAAATGCCAGCTTCAGCTTGCACAACCAGTTCAAAGCTCACAGTAGATGTAAAGGGGAGGAAAAGGATCTTGAGCATCATCCATATAGCATAGAGCTGAAAAAATAACGTAACAGTAACATTATATACATTAACCAATATTGCATGCATTCTAATTTTGTACACGCTTAGACAGCGATCACAGATACCTACTATGGTAAGTTGGCTAACACTGTTTCCTTTCATGGACATGGGCAGTACACACACATTTCTAGAATATAGTTATAAAATACACTATACCGCATATATGTCAGTCTAAACAGCATTTGAATTCATGGTAGTTGTGTGTGGCCAACATCGGAATGATGCTATGATGAATCTCGACCCCCGGCGGCTCTCGGCCTCCTCTGTAGTCTTGCGTGGGGCTATTAAAGAGGGCTTGTGTCCCATTAAACACAAAGCACCCCACTCACCTCCTCTGGACCCCCCCTCTGGACGCCCCTCGCTCCCCCGATGTCTGAGGGCCTTGTCCAGAGCAGCTGTTCTCAGGGCTCTTCTGGAGGTGGGCAGAGCACTGCACAAAGGGTGCCCTACCACCATGTAGGTTTTGGCGCCCAGAAACACTGTGCTTTTTGTCTAGGACACTTCTACCAAAACCCTTTCATTATTTGAACTGAACTGACTTGAGAGGAGCACCACACACACACACACACACACACACACACACACATGCACACACACACACCAGTCACCACTTTAAAAGCCAGTTCATTGTGTCTGAGGAGGATGAATTTGAGAGGATGCCATCACTTGGCAGTGTCAGTGGGAGTGGTTTGTAAATGTCCTGAGAGGAGCTAAGGCAGCTCTAAAAACCCTTTATCATTTTTACTTTGATCCAGAGGGGATAATGTGTCACATGGCATTCTAAAATTATAATATCTTTAACGTTTATTGTATATATCTGTGGTCCAAGTTTTTCATCATCTCTTAAGCCTTTGGAAGTGCTCCTTCTGCTTAATGGAGCTGAATTGTCTTGAGTTCTTCACTTGACATGTGAAAAGGCTGTAATCAGCTACTGAATTACACATTAGAGCGCTTAGCAGAATAAGAGTGTTGGTCGTTGATACCTTGCCAAAAAAGGAATGGATGTAAACTGCTATTATGAAGCTTCCAGACAATATGTCCTAAGTACGGCTTTGCACAATTTCATCTATCTTTACAGAGGCTTGCTGGACCTCAGATAGTGCTCACACAAGTGTATCTGGGTCATTTGCATGCATTGCACATTTTTTTTTTTCTGCGGTGGAGGTTCTGAATGATCAGTCTGGTATACTATCCACTCTCTAAATGAAGGTGTTCTGGCTGGCTCAGGGGAAATGCCTCCCAATCCCGTTGACGTGTATTCTGGTTACTAAAGAGGTGGAGTGAAAAGTTTGCTTCTCTGCTGTGGTTTCCCATCTACACAAGCAGTCCCACAGTTAAACCACAATTACGGCTGTTGTTGCTGATGCACAGAAAACATGCCCTGATAACACATAGCCAACTGACACAACAGCGGCTCTATCTGAGGAGATCTGGCCTTGTACTCTTGAAATCTGGTCTGAAGATCACCTTAACCAGTTTCAGAGTAAACATCATTTTTGATGTGCTTGATATTCTGTCATCATGGATATTATCCTGGGGTGTACTATGTATGTGGGTGACAATAGTAGGTTAAGCATAGCTCCATGAATCTACAGATTGGAAATATTTGTTTTCAGGTATGTCTTGCTTCATGCATCTGTTTAATTATGGGCATGTTTTTTTTTTGGGGGGGGGGGGGGGGGCGCTTTGCTTCCTGCTTGGACAAACCCCCAATCCCACTCTGAGAGTTCCTCTATTAATACATGCTGGAAATGGATTTCTGACGGCTGCCACCCGGGGCCGAGGCAACATGCTGGTGCTTTCACAATGCGTCAGCGCGGCTCTCAGTAAGCGCAGCCTCCTCCCGAAATGCCCCCCCCCCCCCCCGCGTCCGCATGCCGCAGAGCGCGTGGAGGCCCTGCGGTCCAGCAGGAGCGGTTTTATCTGCACTTCGTCAGAGTAACGAGCGCAGTCACTGCAAATAAACTGAGTGAAGGAGCTGAGATTTGCTGGCTTGCCGCATGCCAGTCGTTTGGAGCAGTATGGTACTAATGTGATACCGCATCCCCCAGCTATGAGGAAGATAATTCATAAACCATAACTGACCACGATGTATGCTACTGGAATAGCAAACCAATTTCACAGCTTTCATTTCATACATGTGTATATAAATTTGTGTAATTTTCTGTTCATATAGTGTAGGCAGGTAACACAAATTTCCCCAAATAAAAGGTGTCATGGTCTTTTTGGCTGTCTTCCCCATGAAGGATTTAAAAGGGAACAAAGCACAACACAGAACACAAAACATGTTCCAGGCATTTTGAATGGCACTGTTCATGACTTCTATTCAGCATGGCTTTTCTCAGCTCCAGAAGGGGGGGATTTGAGCAGTCCAATTTTTCAGCAGTTCAAAACTTTTTTACTCTAATCACCTAAAAAATATGTACCTTTTGCCTTTTGAAAATAAAATGCACCATGCCTAAATCAAGTGCTCAAAATGAAAATGAAATCCAATGTTGTCACTTTGAGAACCAAGTATCATTTTGTTCAGGTCTGCCTCATTTTATATGAACATATATTTATTTATTGGGGGGGGGAGTTGATGGTGGTACTTTAAGCTTTTTTCTTTTGTGGTACACAGGTATGGCAGTTTTTGCTGTCCTATAAGTGAAACCTGGCACAACTCTCCCAACATGACCAATACTACAACCATGAGTCATTTATTTTCATTGCTCACTTGGGTTCAAATGAGCAAAAACCCCCTCAGCACCTGGAAAAGTGTCCGGGATTGTACCGTGAAAAGTGTGAAGTCAGGGTTCAGTTGATGTGCAGTGTAACGTAACGTGGGAAAGAAGCCGGGGGGTGAGACAGGTGAAATCGTGCTACTTCAAGCATTCATTGCTAATGTCTCTGAGTCAGTGACAGTTTAGCAGGGGGAGAACTGAAGGGTTACTCATCAGCTCATGAAGGAGGAACGAACCTATTTATTTGTTTAATCAGTAGTAATGTGGCCTGTTAAAGTGTTAAACATGTCTTACTCTGTAAGCAGTATCCATGCTTATAACTGTGGTTTTATAGAGTACTATCAGTAACAGCAGAAATATTCAGTTCAGTTACATTTAAGTCTCAAAGTTTCCATAACTACAGGCATTTGTGAATGTTCTTTCAAAAATGGAAATGCCAGTATTAGTGGTAGAAATGGTGCTATGTGTTTTTTTTTAGAAAGCCTATAATTCAAAACCCATTAGTCTCAATGAAATTACTGCTTCAATCACTTGGCCGGTACTGAGACTCCATGGAGGGAGGGAAGCTCTTTTCAAAGTAAAACGTCAAGGGAACAAATGAGTTTGGAGACATCAGCGAGCAGTGTGTATTTGTAGACCCCGGGGTGCTTCCAGGCAGGGCTAAAATGAGATGTTGAACCAGACTGTTATTCCTCTCTGCCCTGCCACACACCGCTTCATGCTTGCTGTGTTCGTCAGTGTTTTGTGACAGTTCCCATATGGATAGTGAGAGGCAGGGAAATGACTAAGTGGCTACACTGTGATTGGCTAGTTGGCTAAGGTCCGCCTTAAGGGGGACCAAGGGGGCCAGAGAACTCTCTTCCTGGACACTGTAGTAAATGAAAAGTAGACACTGACTCACGCGGTGGATCTGGAAGATTCATGAGCATGACCCACCCCCCCCTTGCAGACTCCAGCTCACTGAATGCCAGTAACCCGTTAGCTGTTTGAAGGCTGTTTGGAGTTGGGTTACATGGTTGGGACATTGAAAGGGAAAAGAATGAATGTCAGCTCCTGGTTCTGAAATCTGTCCTTTCAAAGACACAAGGAATTATTCAGAGGACAAGAAGATTGTCTTGAATTTACCACTTTTTTTTACAAAAAAAAATCCTTAATTCTGTCTAGTCTTGTCTATGTGAACTGTTGTAAACATCCAAAAGTAAATATATGGCTAATGTCTAAACACAAATAATATCCAGTGAAAATGTGCAAACATGCTAATTATGAGTTTTAGCTTTGTTTTTTTTTTTTTTTGTAAGTTTTTGCAAAGCAAGCAAAATTTGCCAGTTTAGTCATTACAATTAACCTCACAGTTACACAGTTCCTGTTGGTTTGCCAATGGGAAATCTATAAATAGGATGGCTGGGTGCAGGCTCGGCGCCAGGAGAAAATGCAGAGGGGTGCGTTTGCAATCGACAAGAGGTGCACAAAAAGTCATAAATACTATGCAGACATCGGGATGTAAGGAGACAACTGGGGGTGCACTGAGGTCAGTCTGGGGGTGCAGTGCATCCCTAAGCTCCCCCTAGGCACCCCCATAGCGCCGGGCCTAACTGGGTGCCTGTTCACCACATAATTTGTGGTTCTGTCAGACTGTCAGTCAGGCCTCCAGTCAGTGGCTCTGTCTGTGGTTCTCTCAGTGGCTCTGTAGGAGAGTCAGTCAGTGGTTTTGTCAGATGAAAGAGTTGGTCAGTAGTTCTATTCCATAGCTCAGCCAGTGGTTCTTTTTCAGTGGCTCAGTCAGTGTCGGCCTTGGTTCAGTGACCGAGGACCCACGAGATCTCTCAGAGGCCTAGCCGCCGGCATGCCTCTCACGTTTGTGTCTGATTGGAGAAATGGTGAAAACAGCTGTGTAAGCCAGCTTAAACCCGGCAGAACTCGGGCAGAGGGTGACAGCCAGCCAATTTTAATTGAGCTGGAAAGGCAGTTTAATTTGAACTGACTAATCAAAACTTCAAAGGGTTAATAAAGTGTGACCCTGCTGGGTGTGCTTGCATGGCTTTTATCGAGCTGATAGACAGAAGGGACCAAACCAAAAAAACTCCCTCCTGTTTCATTTTACACTCCTAATATAGAGAACCGCAAGTCATTTACAGTCATGTTTATTGGTACTCTGTTTGGTTAATAGAGGAATGGTGACTGTTTAAACATGGGCTAAGTGGCTCCTCCATCATCATACCATGCAACCAGAACTGCAGTGACATGACTGTTAGAGAGTATTCAGTTTTCTACGTGCTTGTATGTGTGCATTGTAGTGAAAAACTAAATGATTTTCAAATCTAATCTAATTAAATCTAATGGTGGAGTCTACTGGTGCATCCTCTGAAATGGATTACAGGATTCAGTGTTTCCTCATCTTTATGATCTCACTCCCTCCTTTCTGAGCCAATTTAAGCAACTTCCTTTTTGGATTAATAAAGTATCTATCTATCCATCTATCTGTCTACCTACTGTATATGGAAACTCGGATCCAGAGTTGCACAAAGTCTTAGAGAGTGAGCAGTACACCATCACATCCAAGTTCTCCAAGTCAATAACAGAATGTCCACACTCAGCCGCCCACACCTCAGGTACTCTGTTCACATTCGCAAATTGACTGGTACACAGCCCACCAGGAGAGAGAAGACAGGCGTAGGTGTGAGGGCGATGTAATTAGCTCATGGCTCTTCTTCGTCTCCTATGGCTTCTTTTATTGGCTGCGTGCCTAAACTTGCTGCTTTCTGGTGCACTGTCCTGTCAGAAGCCTTCAGTGCCGTCCTTGTTGGAAATCTTAGAAATCTGCTCACGTGGTGATTGTTGCTGTGCGGATTTCACCAAAAGTTCTGATGGATTGTCTTGTTTCGGCGGGTTGGCACCACCCCAAGTGCATATGCTGTTGTGGGCGGCAGTGTAGCATAGTGGTTAAGGAGCAGGACTTGTAACCGAAAGGTTGCCGGTTTGATCCCCGCTGGGACACTGCTGCTGTACCCTTGGGCAAGGTACTTCACCCACAGTTGCCTCAGTAAATATCCAGCTGTGTAAATGGATAACATTGTAAGGAACTGTAACCTATGTAAGTCGCTTTGGATAAAAGCGTCTGCCAAATGAATAAATGTAAATGTAAATATGCAAGTAGGATATTTGGAGAATTTTAATGAATGCAAAAAAATCAACACTGGCATTAATAAAGTGTTTTTGTTATTCTAAATTTATGCTTCAAATCCAGTTTTTTTTTTTCTTGAAAGTGATAATGAGATGAGACCTGGACTCACACTCCGCACACACAAGGCTATGTGATTTGCATTTCACTAGAATTCTCTGGATATCCAATTTGCATATGCATTTCAGGTAGTGTCATCTCACTAAAACAAAATACACCTCTCTGCTTTAGATTTAAAAAAATCATACACTCTAAATTGCATTAACATATGCTCATCACACTTAATTTACAACAACATAAAACAAACTTTTCTGTAACCTTACAATGCTTGTTCAGCTATTTCTGAGGTTGACATTTGCGAGGAACTGAAAAAAGGTTTTCTTTTTCTGTCAGACTTTGTTCACACATCTGAGTGAAGCCTGTTCTCTCCTCTCCTCTCTCCCCTCAGCTAATTGGTTTGATGATTTTGACATGAATTTTATTTCTTACAAAACAAATAACATTGTGTATTTAAATGCAATAAATCTTGAAGATTAAAATGAGTGCCCTGTGAGTAATAATAGACATAGCTACAGCACTTTACTTGAATTAAATGCACCTGGTAACAATTGCTGGTAACTTCAACATTGTTGCATCACTGAACAGCACTGTGAAGATTTTCTCCTGGATTGCAGTTGTAGGTAAGCTTGGATGCCTTGGATTGGCGTGGACATCCATGCTGTTGTTTACCATTTTGACAACTGAATTGACGTGTTTGAAGGGAGAAAAGAGGATTAAGCCACATTTTTCATGTTTGATTTTGATTTTTCATGTTCAGTGTGAAAGGAACAGGCCACTTTGGAAGCGCCGGTGAAGTTTGACTCCACGCCTTTGTTTTCAGAGTTACTTAGACGAGCCTGCACAAAGAGAAAGTTATCTGGGAGGAAAAAAGAACTCCAGATAAGCAGTGGCACTCACGAGATTATCCCCATCCACACTAGAGGACAGAGATATGCTAATGGGGGCCCTCTGTCTTTAACCCTCATCCACACGGTGTTGTGTCTAACGGACCTGCTTATCTGCTGGACTTTTTTTCCCCTCTCACCCAGCACTTCATCACATCACAAACCGCCTCCTTCCCTCCCTGTAGCATGTGGGCTCTGATGAAACCACATCTCTCACACCTGTGCTCATCAGTGCATCCCTATCTGTCTGAAGAGTGGACAGGGGTTTCTCCTCAGAACAAATAAATGTTAATCAGATTAATATTCAGTTAGTTACCATCAGTGGAGTTATCAGTGGATCTGAATATAAAATGCATATAAACTGATAACACTTGTGTCAGACCTCAGCTTTCTCTTTTGTGTATTGTAACTGCTGTACAGAACTGCAGTGAGATCATTAATCATTAGCTACCATAGAAGTAAGTTGACTTGGATAGCAATTTGGTTACAAATTAGTGGTAAATATGCAGTGCCAGCACAATGCACCATTCTGGAGAGTTGTGAGAAATTTGTAACGCTTCAGGAAGCCAGGTTTAAGTGGGGCATCTACTGTGTAATCTTATTTATCCATGCGCACATGGCCACAGACCTAGGAGTATTTACTTTGCCCTGGAGGCATGATAACATTGGGCTGGGTCAGTGGCTGGTGACTGTCATATTATGGACATGCCCATGTTAAAGCCAGTGGTTTGACTGACAGTTGTATGGAAGGAAAAGGAATGACCTCCCCTTTCCCACAATAGAGCTTTCTGGGTGGACGCGTACGTAACCTTGCTGGAGGTGTGTGACACAGAGAGAGTCATGAATATGTGTTCAAGGTTATCTGTGTAATTATGCTTGAAGCTAAAAGGAAAAGGGCAGTTCAAAGTACCTTTTTTTTTTTTTAGAAACACACGCCACTTATCTTGGAGTCTTCAAAATGCTTTAAGTTGGGACCACCTCAAAATTTCCGTTCCTTCAGAGAGTTTAAAGACTAGTGAATGATCCAGGGTGCATTTCTGTCCATTTAATCTAATCGTATTGTTTCCTTGTGGAATATGGACCAGAAACCAAATGGGGATTGCAAACAAAAGTTTGCACGAGCTCTAATCCTGAATAAGGAAAAATGTCTAAACTTACTCTTGACATGTTCGTGTATGTTTTTCATTCATCAGAGTGCATGAGTAGACTTGTGACGGCTGTGGTCTTTTGGTCTTTTTCATAAATCTCTACCTTTTACATCAGCTGCAATAGTAACATATATTGTTCAATGTCACACTCCCTGGATCTTATTGGAACTGACCTCCACACATCATATATAGAGATTTACTTTATGTAGTGTCATATTCCATATTAGGTATATTTTAAAAGCCCTGTAAAATATGGCAGCCAGTACTAATGCACAAAAAGAGAACGGGTTTTTAAAAAGCCTTTAATTTACTCAAAGCTGCCTGTAGTGTAGATTTAGACTCTCTATATCTAATGTGGCTGCCAAGGTCTCATGCATCTGTTGCTTTGAATGGGATATCTGTTCAAGCAATTCTGTATCTACACCAGAGGCCAGCTCAAAGCCACAGTAGAATTAGGCTTCACCTCCACCCCCACACCCCAATACTTATAGCATCCCCAGTGTGAACCAAAGAAATGGGTATAACTTCTGTCCTGCTCAATCTTTTCAAATCAATAAAAGCTATGGGAGGTCAGCGTGTTTCCTCAGCATACAGCTCTCCGTGCAGGAGGAAAACTCATTTAAAAAAGGATAACATCACATAACTCAAAAAAAGAGGTAGCCTCAGGCTGCTTTTTGGCCAGAAACAATGTGTGTGGCTTAGGTGCTCACTTGAAAGAGTGTTATTATTCCAAGGGAATTCTATAAGACGCCATGAAACTCACAGATGGTCTGGTCACAGATCCCCAACCGGTCAAAGAAATGAAATGTTTTAAAAATTGTGTTGTTCAGAGTGTTGCTAATAAAATGTTTAAAATCTGAAGATGATATCAGCCCTTTGAGCAAGAGCTGGCCACTCTCAGCAGACCTTCCTCTGTTACATTTTATGTATACACATGTTGACCTTTTGAAGCAGCAACTTTTTATTTGACCCTGTATTTCACAGATGCTATATTCTCTTCATGCTGTTCCACAGCCACTTGAAACAGGCTCCTACTGATTCCAGTGAAACTCGCCGCAACAGCTCATAAAAATGGCTTTGCAAGCATTCTCGACTGCTTGCACAGCCCAGACAGTTATGCGCTTGCACATGTAACCTGAATGGAAGAAGTGCAGATCGAAACAGAGCAAATAAAAATAAAATGATAATAATAAAAATCCAATCCAAAGAGCCCGTTTACAGATGAGTCATTCCCTTCCATGACTGACAGCACATGCCTTCTTCCTGAGAGATAGCCCTTCTCTTTGTTTGCCATTACTCATGTGCTCTGACAGCCTGTAGTATTCCCTCCGCTGTCAATCAAAGGGACACTTTAACACAAAGCTTTTTTTGTTGTAGTTATTCATCCATAACTTGATATATTTGCACTCAACAGATTTGAATCCAGTCCATGCATCACTGTGAACTGTCATTCTGTGCATAAGTAAAAGGCTTCTCAGGCCAGTGGATATATGATGCTGCAGTTTTATAGATGGTCCAGTGGAAGGGTTTACTGGCTGCCTAAACTTCACAGTCATCGTTGGCTCATTTTTACAGTAGGTGTGTATATGGTCCTTCTGTGCTTTCTCACTGCTGAATAACATAGTGGAGTCCATTTGCCCCCGAGCCCCCCCCCCAGTGAAATTAATAGAGTTTCACTATCAAATTTTAAATCTCTGCGTTGCAAAAGTGTTTAGCTGCAATCGCCAGGCTGGATTATTCAGGCATCCTAGTTTGTTGCTTGAAAAACGACAAGGAAATGGAAGTACTTGCATTGGTACAATTAATGGGTCGGTTACAGCAGCAAGTACTGCTGCAGTCAGTGCAAAGATGCAGCAGCTGGCTGGGCTTTGCTGGTGCACAGAGGGGTCTCCTGTGAAAACGGAGGCGGAGGTGATGTTGGATTGAATGTGCCTCTCTCATCATTAGGGGCAATTGAGCTTCAGGTTGCCGACTTCCTCCTGGCTCAGTGTCAGATTAGCCCAGTCCAGCCCAGCCCAGCCAAGGCAAACAGCAGAGGACATATGGAAATGGCTTCCCTAACTCTTATACATACCACTAATTTCTCACTGTAGGCTTCCGAAGGGGCTGTCTACATGTTTATGATGTAATAAGATCGAAATTGAAACGTCTTCATTTGTGGCATATTCATGCCTGTGTGTCTCCTACGCTCCCCTTCACCGCATGTTAAGATGACACTTCCCCAAACCACACTGAGTTCTTCACCACCACTAATTACAAGGTTGGTTTTGAAAAGCTATGAAATTTGTAATTATTTTGATCCTCTAGCAACGTGTGGTCCAACAAAAAAAAAAAAATGAGAAGGGGCATGAAACATATTATATATATTAATACATCACTTCATTCAGACCTCAGCCTGCTGGCTGGAGGTTTAAACTGGTAACTGTGAGGCTATTGTGTATAGTTTGTAAAAAAAAAAAAAAAATGACACTGAATACAGAGCCAGCAAAACAAGTGACCCAGAGTCATTTGAAGAGGATTAAACTAGATAAAACACTGCTGCTCTCCGCTTAATCTCCCCATTCTGCCCCATTCCAGCCCAACCATGTTTAATTGCCCTGCGCTGAAGTATTTCCTACGCGCACACAACCCAGTCAAGTCTGGTACAGACTCATAATTGCTCACTTAACTTGCTTCATTGTGTTGCTGTCTGCCTTTTGGCTGCCAGGTTTTTTTTTCCCCTTTCTTTCAAATAGATGTTTCCCATTTGGCAAGTTCCAATGAGAAGATTCCAAAGAATGAGGGGGCAACAAAACACTCTCTGCTGGACAGAGATGGTTCTGCATATTGTTGGGTCCCTAGCATCTCGCTACAACATTGTTCTGTGCACATTTAGGGAGGTGCTTTGTTCTGTTTTAAGTTTCTGCTGAAAGCGGAAAAGGTTCTGCATCTGAAGTGCCTCGGCTTCGACAGCTTGAAGAAGCACATTCTCCCCCTGCTCACTGTAGTGGCTCTTCTCATCCATTCGAATGTACTGTGACGTAACGTCCGTTTCGAACCCAGGTCGCGCATTTGTCGTTTCTTCGTTTTGCGACACCATATGTCGCCATAGCTGCCAAAATATCTTCCTGGAGGAGCATTACATTGCATTACATTACATTACATGTGGACTTGGGCTGGTGGGGGAATGAGTTTCCACTTCCGAGAAGAGCAGCGTGAGTGTGCATACCTGATAGGGCTCCATGTGCGAGAGATGCTTCGCCGGGCCTCATCTGAGAGGCGTGTGCGGATTCCTGCATTCCCAAATCTCCGAACGTGCTCTTCTCTGCCAAGCATGCTGCTCTTTGATGATAGAAAGAACAACAAATTGTAGTAACATGTTAAAACACAGTGAAGGAAACTCTAAATAAACGGTTCAGGATAAAAAAAACAATACTGTTGAAATGAATGGAAGAAGGGGCCCTGAAGTGTTAGCAATCGCCACACCTTCACCATCCCCTCTTCTTCACCCCGTACCTCCCGAGCTGAAATTCAAACTCCTCGTGAGGAAGAAGGCCGCAGTTTTATTCCTTTTTTACATTAAAATATCGCCATTTAGCAGATGCTCTTATCCAGAGTGACTCACATAGGTTACAGTTTTTACCATATTATCCATTTACACAGCAGGATATTTACTGAGGCAATTCTAGGTTAAGTACCTGACCTGAGGGTACAATGGCAGTGCCCCAGGGTGGATTCAAACCAGCAAGCTTTCGTTTATGAGCCCTGCTCCTTACCACTATGCTACACCTCCACCCCCACAGATGCATGCAGATAAACGCAGATTAATTTATTTGCCTAGGGGTTGATCACCGGCCCACGTCCCCCACCCCCATCCTATCTCGGGTGGCAGCGGCCGGCATAGGATGATACAGGGATATAGGTGGAGCGGGGCCAGCACACGCGCCACGCGGTAACGCCGGAATTCCGTCTATTTCCACCCGGATGGGACCGCACGGAGGAGGCCGCCGAAACCAAAGACCTGCTGTTGAGACGAAACCCGGGTCCAATAGCCAACGATATAAATGTCCCAGAAAGCGCATAACAGCGGAACCTCATGGCAGACAGAACTGAATGCTGTGCTGAGACTGGCAGGGCTCCCGGGCTCCAGGAATGGGAGCGTCCCCTCAAGTAGTGCCTAAGCAGAGGTACTGTGGCCAAGGGGGGAAACTTACGCCCTATGTTTCCCAGCGTGACAGGAATGTTGTCTCCTCCCAGCATTTTTAAGGGGGCTGGAAACCTCAGTAGGTGTGGCTGTGGGGAAGGCTGGTGTCTTAGCTCATTTGCAGTCAACCTGAATGTTAATGCTGGCACATTATATCAAAGCTGCCCTGTATTTTTTTTTTTTTTTTTTTTCACTCGACTGATCAACCTCCTAGGAGTCCAAACCAGAAATTTCAGGTTCAAATATGCTGGCTCCTGTTTACGATAGATTCCTCCCGTCTCTGTGGGTAAGACACAAACACTTCTGGGCTCTCTGATTTGAGTCGTGAGCGGATGATCCCGGATTCCCACTGATGTTTCCTTTCATCTGGGAAATGAGCTCAGCTAACACATCTCCTTCCCTAACCACTCATCCAATCTCTGCAAAAGCCTCAGAGGCATCAAGCCTTTCCAAAATGCTGCTTGGTTGGAGCACAATTTAACACAATTTGGCCTCATTAGCAGCAATTTGTTAAAATCCAAAATAAATCTCTGGGCTAGATTAAGATCATTCAGGTTTGGTAGTACAGTACACAATAATGCGATAAAAATGGTCAGATCTTAGAGTATTTCTTGATTTTGGTTTAGAGGAGCAAATAGAGGTGTTTACAAAGCATTTTGTGCAGATGTTGTTAGCACGTGCAATGTGTCAGAAGAGACATTTGTGTGATTTGTGTATTTTTTTTTTTACTTTAGTGTATTAAGTAGCTAATATGATAATAGGCTAATTGGGTTAAGTACCTAATAAGATAACAAGTTAACAGGCTAATCTACATGCTAAGCAATACAATAAGTTCTTCATTAAACCCTGTAAGGCCTTCAGTGGAGAGGTATGTGATAGTGGAATACATCCCTCACAAAAATTTGGCCTGTCTTCACAAATCAATGTTAGCTCACTGTCCTGTCCTTTAAAGTGGACCCTGGCCACACACAGGAGCCACATACTAATGTCAGATACATGTATGTAACCGTTAAGTGCCCTTTGTAATGTACTTTTTCTTCTTTTTGAGGAACTCTATGAAACTTTCACCTGAGAGCAGTCACATTGATTTTGATTTCAATGTTGTGGCATTTCAGTTTTATCTTCTACTTTTGAAGCATGTATGGTTTACTACATTTGATCTGCTGTATTTACTTATGAATACACAGACAACACAACACTCCCTGAAATTATTTCTTTGTTGAACTTTTTACAGCAATATGTGATCAACAAAATGAGAGCCCACTGAAAGTATATGTGTGCTGTACTTGACATGATGAGTCTGCAGTAGAACCACTGTCTACCATGCTATTTGAATGCAAAGCTCTTATGAATTTGAGTTTCTGGGTTGAGGTTTGACATCAAAATTCAACAAAAAGACATGGGGCTCGATTTGGAGCTGGAGAAGGGTGCCCAAATGCCCAGTCTTCCCCTGAACTAAAACATAGTTTTAGACACCCTCCAAGCATGACGTCCGGCCCATTATAACACCATTCTCTTTACATGATCCGTTAAACAGGCCAGCCCTGCAGACTGCAGCCAGAGCTCTGTGCTGTTACCTTGTGGTAAATAAGTTAAGTTTCAGCAGGGAGTCCTTTCTCAGCTTTTCCGTGTCGCTCTCTCTTTAGTGTCCTTTTACAACCTCCTTCCTCTCCACACGGTACGCTGTCTTCTGAGGTGCAGACGCACCGGGGAGCTAGGAAGTTAACATGGCTCATTAAATAAATACGGCACCACCCCTGCAACTAATTCTGGGCCTCTCCGGTAAACAAGGGAGCCGTTGTTCAGCGCCTCAGAAGTGACACTAAAAGGAACATTTGAAATGGGGGTTTGGAAGGGGGCAGCGTTGCGGTAGCCTGGCTTGCCCATCGTGGCATCGTCACAGAACTGGGTGGGCTTACGTCCGCACTGCCTCCTCTGCCCCCGCTCAAGTGCTTCGGTGTCGATGCGCAATCTGCTGAGCTCACTGAGCATAGACAGGCGGTGATGAGCGGAGCTAAGTCTGACCCCACCTGCTCATCAGCGCAGCCATGCACCAGATACCGAGCTCTTTTTTTTTTTTTAAACAGCATTTGCGCAAACCCAAAGGCCCATAAATGCAATGGCTTTCGTTGGCACAGAGGCAAGTCAGTGATAGTAAATGAGTACCCCTCTCTGCAATCTGCTCCAGGAACGGCAAGCGAGCGTGCAGCGCTCAAGCTAATACGGCGTGTATTCTGAGCGAAATGATTACACCCTCCTATTATTTAATGGGGAATTAACAGGAGTGGTTCTTCTTTGATGGACCTTGGGGCTCGGCCAGCCCGGTGGATTAACACCTTTTCCTTGAGATGGGGCCATGAGGAGTTCGATGTCCACATGGCAGGCGGTGTGTACCCTCCCGTTCAGCCCAGACTGGGGCTTAGCATGAGGCAAAGAGTCCAGAGGTGGGTGGGGCAGCGTATTTAGAAACCCCTCCTTTTATATCGCTGGTCCTGGTAGCCGTCGGGCTCGGTGCTGGTGTGAAAATGAAACTGGATAATGCGCGTGGTAGTTGGCCGCCTGCGTAGACATTGAACAGATTCAGCCAGTGCTGACAGATAGAAAGGATAAAATAAATTTCATCTAATTTCACTATCTGTTCCAGTGAAATTAGATGAAAAAACATATGGAAATTTAATTTTAAAAAGCTATGATAGAGTTGCAGAAAATCCACTTCCTTTAAAGGTTTGGTCTGTGATCTTGATGTGTTGATAATGTCTTTGCACTCAGCTGAACCCACATGAAGGTCGGAGTCCTCAAATGACCCCCCTCCACCCAAATCTTACCAAACAAAAAGAATCTACAGGGTCTTCACAAATACCATTTTTACCATGTCTCTTTAGCTCTGGAATGATAAACACAGTGTTCCCCAGAGCACAAAAGAATGAGTGTTAAAAATCACCAACTGACCACCACAGTGTATCTCGCAAGAAAAACATATTTCCACTGGCACCATGCAAAAGTGTACTCCCTCAGACCACCACATAACTTCACACTCAGAATGAGATTGTAAACAAAGATCTGGAGCTCACCAGTGTAATGCAAATCAGATTATTCCTGTATATTCAGGACCACAGGAAGGTACTGCCTTAAGCAAACGTCCAACCTGTCGAAACGCCCGTCTTGGAGGGAGGCTGTTTTTGTAGGTAATCAAGAAGAGCTTCCTCCTGGCTGATAATCCCGGTCTGAGCGCCATGATCCCCCCCAGGGAGTAACCTGAGGTGTGCACATGTGCTGCCAAGCTGTGGAAACAGGCCCGTCGCGCGCCAGCCGACTTTGTGAATGGGGCCCGCAGGGGGCATGGGCCAGCCAGGGTGAATCCCCAGGGAGGAGTGAGTGTCGGAGCCCCCTCACGAGGGCGAAGGCACCAGGGATCACAGGAGCAGAGGGGCAGGGATCCGCCACCAGGCCTGTGCAGCGGCTAGAGTGAGACTGTTTACCTTGTGCCACTGTAAGGGAAAACAGATGACAGAGAGAGCGAGATGCATGGAGCGCAGAGGACTGAATGGGAGGCTTGTTTCCCTGTGGCTGTGAATGGTGGTGTCTATTTACCCTTTCAAATGAAGAGTGAGATAATATGGTCATTGATCCTTCACAATAGCATTTACTTTATGACCGTCGATCGTAATATCCGATATCAGCTTTTATTGTGTAATTTGGGCTGATTTCTCTCAAAAACTTCAAATTCCATTAAAGGTGCTGTTTCTAACTTTTAGATTTAGACGTTTGTATATCTAAAGTGATAATTCAGCTTGTCGGTTACATGTACCCAGCTGTGCAGAGGGTAATGGTGCATGAACTCATGCCATTTCCCACTGTGAAAAGTCATCTGTAAGGTCCACTTTTTTCACCTGTCAAAAGCAGGGGAAAATATTTTAGCTTTTCTCAAAGAGGCGTAGAAATTTTGAGAGAATTTGCCAAAGCAGTTTTCAGAAACATAAAAAAAGAAAATTTGCTGTTCTCAGCAGCTGGGGGCCTTGATATCATAGTGCTGACAAAAGTCTTGCAATAAGGTCCCACTCAACAGCATGCTCCCTGGACTGCTGTTTTTATTTTGGATTTAAGTAAAGTGTAAATTTGCCTCTGCCATAAAGATGCATTTTAACCCCCATGGATTTGAGGAATCACTTCCTCCTGCATAATAGTACACTTTGGTGTTTTCTTTCACTGGGTAAAACCCAGGTTGTATTTAAAACCACAGCTCTCTGAAGTGGCATGAGTACTGGCAGTTCCTGTGGTTTCTATGACTGTAAAAGGACACCTTGATATCCACAGCAAGTGGCATATGTGGATAGAGGCCTTGGAGAATAGAACATCTTTTGGATGGCGTAGTATTTGACTGCAAAGGAACATGGACCCATATCAAGGTCACCGAATCCTCAGATGTAACCCCCCCCTGCCAAAAAACGAAAAAAGGCTACAGGGTCTCAACAAACACCTCTAGATTTTTACTGTGTCTTCTCAGCTTTGGAATGGTAAACACAGGGGTCTCCAGAACACAGTGCAAAAAAATACACTGAATTCTGTTTATCACAGAATTTAAGATATTTTCACTGGCGCTTTCACTCCTGGATGGCCTAGCATTTGACCGTGAAGGAGAATGGAATGCCCACATACTGTTGGAATGCTTCCGAACATCTGCTTAATTTACTGTACTTTAATTAATAACATACTTACAAAGCATTCTGTGTTTGGGCATTGCATTGTTCCTGGAATTTCTGTTCCATTTCCTGTCCCTGTCTGACTTTTTTTGTCCAACACCTGTGCCCATTAATGGACTGAGACTGATGTGGTGTTTGACTGTCTGGCTCAGCCAGGTATAAATATGGTCATCAGATGCATTCAATTAACAAGCCTTGATGAGTGTTCTAGAAAAAACCCAGTGCTGATTTTTTTTTTGTTTGTTCTTTTTCAGTTACTGTTTATTTAATACCATTTTTCATTTCATAGAGCACATTAGTCTTCTTTTGTGTCAGTTTCCATTCTTAATTCAGTTGAAGAATGAACTGAAAGAACTGAAAACTTGACAACCTTTCTTTCATACAAGAGTAATGGTACTATCATCATAGAAATACATATCAGGCTTTCTCTCCACTCCTCACAATTTCGAAAAGCATTTAGAAACCTGGACATTGGCTGTAGCAGTTCATGTGCACCTCTTTAAAGATACTATGACTGCATGCGCTGTTTATGGCTGTACTCCGCATTGATCCCCTACTGTGGGATCAGACCTCAGACCTGAAAGATTATTCACATTACAATGGTTAGACAGACAGTTCAAAACACCACACACACACACAAGGCCAGAAATAGAAGAGGGTACATTGAATCATACCTGTTCTTTGACTCTCTTGTGTGAGCATGTATGGATTTTTAGATCTTGAAGACATCCTTTGAAAACCAGCACTCTGTATTCTAAAATAGTTAGGCGGTATATGTTGTGCTACCCTTTGTTCCACGCCAAGTCATATGCTCTGGTAATGTTTTATGTAGTTTCAATTCATTGTGCAGTTCATCATGCTCCTTTCATATAGCTTTTCATGTTATTGCTCTTTCACTTCACAGGGTTTCAGTCCTTGTGTGTCGATACCACCATTCTCCCCAATATGATTCAGTCATTGATAGAATTACAGCAGTGTAGTGATTATTTTCCTTGTACTTCAGGGAAGAAAATCCAGATAGCGTAGTGTGTCGAGACACATCCATGAGACGCCATTGAGTGCTGATCACAGGGGCGCCAAGCCTGCTTGTTATCGCACCGGTAAGAGTAAGTGGCCTCTAGCAGCATATTTTGGATCCCGTCCCAAGACATGCAGTACATGTCGCAACACAGAATGCGGAGGCTCAGTTTCAAAGGGACCCACGCAGTTTATAATGTCTCTCTTGGTACCGGCTCGCTGCTAAGGGAATGAACTTTACACACGCATGAAGGGGCTGTAGAATCCTGCTTTAAAGTAGGTTCTTCAGTGTCTTGAAGAAATGCTGATTTATATGCTCCATAAATGTAACATCCTTTTGTTCCTTTTGAAAAATATAATCCAGGCATATTTCAAATTCAAAAATATCGTCAATATTCAAGTCAGACAATTTAATAAGCATAATTACAGGTGACCGCAGAGATTTGGCAAAAGGGACAGACCCCTAGAAAGAAACCTCAAACCATGAGTGCATCAACAAGTGTATACTGAGTCCTGGGTTTCACACCGTAGACCAAGAACATGCTTTGAAGATGGAGATGGAGCACATGCAATTCAAGGCCTTATTCAACTGGATGTGTTTACTCCTGTGTGTCCATCGAATAAACAAACTCGATACACTCCGAGGTGTGGGAGGAGGAAGTGGATGCCGCAGCCATGGGAAAACGTTTGGAGAGGGGAGTCACATGTCCATCTGAGCGTTTCCTGCATCCTGGGGGGTTTTGGCGAGGTGACATCACATGGTGGTTACCCTCGCATTCTTTTTGTAAGCCCCTTCTCCATGACCCCTGTGACCCTACAGAGTCGGGTCGCTTCAAAGACACTGCCAGTAAACAAGGATATGCTCTGTCTTCAGCTTGTAATGCAGGATGACTGGGGTGAGCCAGTCTCTCAGTAAAACCAAGAAACACCAGTTACCCCACTTGCTTTACTTAAACCTACCCCTTTGCTTTATTCATTTCTGGATTTATTTGAACCAATCACTCAACTTTTTTTTTTTCCATTTCTCACTTTATATAAACGAATATCTCAGCCTGAGACTAGCATTTTCAGGTCTTGGAAGATACTGAGCTAAAACCAACAGGGAAAAACAAGCCGCTTCTTTAGTGAGAATGTAGATAGATTCATGTACTGGATACTGTTACTCCCGGGCATTTGAATGAAGTACTGGAATTGTCTTGTTACTTTCGCATGTGTCCTTTATGTACTTTTAGGGTACTATAACGCATGGCCTTTCTGCACTGGTGCATTTGAATGTATTACAATAGTTTTTATGGAGTCTGTCTGCAGTGTGTATTGCACTTAATCCTCCATCCTCTGTGAATAGTAGACTGCCTTGGCTCTTCCACTTTGTTGCTGTTTGTTTTCCAGTATGTTAAGTTAGGATACAGCGTATGTGTACCTTCTACATTTGATATCACATGTTATCAGCTACGTCTAACCTGCTTCAGCTCCTAAGACTTGTCCCTCTTCAAGCAAAATATATAGTATGCTTATTGTGTAATCGAAATAGGTTAAGTGCCAACATATTTTGTCACCAACTCTTTGTTACTGTTTTGAATTCAAATTTGGTTGTATACCATGCCCTTTTGATATACACATGCACTAACTACTATGCATGTTAGTGTTAATGACTAGCCTAACGTCAGATATCTCCCACCTCACCTTTGCACTAGCAGGCCAAACCTGTCACAATGTTATATAAATGCACACCTGTCCTGACTAATTATCCTGTTCTTCTTTGTTTCTTTGAACGGTTCAGCACTACTGGAAAAACCTCAGCCTAATGCTGCAGTGGCTGACAATATTTTTGACCTCTTGCTTTTGTTGTCTGGTGCTTGTGTTTGTGTCATTCCGTAGTGGACTGGAGGGCTTGCTCTTGGAAGCATTACAGTGATGTATAAATATTAAAGAAACCTTTTAATCTTTGCCAAGTAAAGCTTGAAAAGCTATGAAAGCTCTCCTCTCATCCCAAAGCACTGAGAGACATTTGCCCTCCTGCTTTGAAAATTGGTGTCGCCTTTTTTTTTCTTTTTTTTGTGGTGAAAATAAAACGTTATTTAGTCTTTTCTTCTGTAACCACGGTAGGATATTTTCCTTGTGCGGGAATCTGTTTCTTTCGTGTGTGGCACAAGCCTGGCCGTCAGCGCACTGGGTTAATGAAGCGGAACCGGTTAATGTACTGTGCCCCGCAGCTTGGTAGACCTCCACTCCACATCCCTTCAGTTCACATTCACTCAGCCCCACATATGACTGTCTGAGCATGCATCTGTGAGTGGGACTGATGGATGCTTGTGGCTGTCATTGTTCTGGGAAGCATGCTTCACAGAGTGAGTTTGCGGTTCAGACTGTGTATACAGTGTGGGAAGTCTTGGCAATATTTTTTATTTTTTTTGGGGGAGGGGGGGGGGGGGGCAAATGTTATGTCCTCCTATAAATCGGTGATCGGGGTGGCTTTTGTTTGCCGCGCACACACCGTGTCCCCAAAGCTGCGATCTGTAATGCGCGGCTGATGTAGAGGTGCGCAGCTGCCTTGCAGATCAGGTTTGGTCAGGGACGACGCCGGGGATCTGGGGAACATGTAATTGTCCCTCTAATGATGTCAGCTGGCTTAACCCCACGTTCACTGATAGTGCCGATGCAGCCTTGCTCGCTTTCACTTTACCAGCGAGCAGGAGGAGTGTGGACCAAGGAGCAGGAAGAGTATGTTTCAGGGAGTGGGATAAGTGTGTATCAGAGAACAAGAAGTGTATGTATGAGAGGGGCTTTTCAACATCTCTCTACTCTACCTGAGCTCCTAGTTGTCTCACTTAAAGGCTCCTGTGAAGGAATGAATTCAGCATCAACCTTTAGACATGAGGTGGAAAAATGCCCATAAAACAGTAGGAATCAGGTTGTATTTCATGAACCAGTGGCCTTCACAGCTAGTCTGTGTGTCAGTAAGAACCTTCACACAGCTACACAGAAAGATGCCAGTGAAACTCAATTACCTAAAGGAAAAGATGTCACAGTAAGGACTTGTTACAAATGAATGACCCAGCTGAAGTGAATGTGTTATCGGCAGCATTGTAGAACACAACAGTAAGGGAGATGTAAACAGCTGTAGTTCTGTTCAGTGATATACATTGGTTTAAGCGCCACCTAGAACATGTTGTAGAGGCTCTATCGAGGGAGTGTGTACTGATTGAAAGACCTGAAGGTCAGTTCCAGCAGTGAGGAATCAGGTCAGCCAGACACACCTGCCGGAGGAATCCACAGGCCTCGACTCAGTTTGCATGGCTGCGACGGTCCCTTTTCCCCATCTCAGATTAGGCCATGGTTTTGTCCCCAGAATACTCCGCCTCCAGAGGAGATATCGAATGACTCCTCTGATCCTGGCTCATATAGTCAAATCCTAAATTGCACCCCCCTGTTACAAGCAGGTCTCGCTTCCAGCTTGAAGCCGACATTATTCCTTATGTAGCCACTGGCCATACAAAAACAGCTATGCACCTGTTTCTTGCTTGGCTATCCGCAAACCTTTTGACAACTGGTGCTGCGCTGTAATCCCAGGGTTCAGAGGAGATCAGGGAGGCCTGCCACTGAATCCCGATACTCCTCTATTTTGCCTCTCAAATTGCTGTCGCCCAGTTTGGCATTTTCATCCTCTTCTGAAACAGAACAGCTTTGAAAAAAGACTGCCGGCTCTAGGAAGTCCGTGTGTCTGCCTCCATGCTCCTGAAAGCTCTCGTCGGAGACAGGAGTACGGAGAGCAAACTTCAAAGGTGCCTTTTTACAGTATGTGCTCCATGTTTAATATGTAAAAGTTTGTGTGTGTGCTTTGAAATGGTAGGAGACTGATTTTAAATTCATATTACCGGGAACGCACTGATGTTGTCAGGGTTGAGATAACTTGATCTGCAGTTTATTTGCAGTAGCTTTCTCACAAAGCTCTTGCCTACCTGTACTTACTGTCCTCGGCATTTGAAAATGTTGTTATGCCTCCCATAATTTCTTCCCACAGAAACTTTTCCAAACATAATTTTGCATTTAATTCTGCAGACCTCTGAAACAAATCTCTTAGTGGCTACATAACACACTTATGGATCCACAATATGAATGCATATATTTATGCATTCAGCTGGGCAAGGTTTGCTTAAGTGGGCGACACCTAGAAGACTGCAGGTACACAGTATGAGTGCATACGTTAATGTTATCTTTAGTTGGTGAAGGCTTGCGTACATGAGCGACAGCCTACGAGGCGAGGACAGCTGTTGTCGGCTTATTGCCTTCTGTGACCATTCCAGTCTACACGCCTGTGATGCGTTGCCCGCTTAAGGAGCTCTCTTCCTCTTTTTTTTGTTCATGCCACACACTTGCGACGTATATAAATTACAGCCAGTCACGTCTCGTAGTGATGTGACACGGGTAAAGATCCTGCCCTGCCAGCTTGTCAACAGATTTATCACAGACAGAAAGGGGAAACGTCCACAGGGCCAAGGATAACAAGTGCACCAGCGGTGTCGCCATTAGTGCGGGTTATCAGCGTGAGTGCCTCACCTCTTTGTCCGGAGCGTGAATTATTATGACATAAAAATATACTTGAGTGTGATTCTTTTCTCTGCCAAGTGGAGACCGTCCCTATAAATCATACTATATGCATAGAGGGAATGCACTCATTAAGATGCAGTCCTTCTGCTGTAGGCTTGGGTATCTCAGTTTGTTAGCATGCCCTTATGCCGCACAGGAGTAGGATCAATATCCTTGATGTAAAGAATGCCGTGGTTCATTAAGGGTCTCCGGCATTAAAGGTATTTTTCTTAGTTTGACCTATATAAATTGACTATTCATATATGCCTGTGAGTTCTGGTATGGTATGGTATGGTGGTAACCTTTGGATAGATTGGAGGCTGTTTGGACAGAGCGTCTCTCTCACACAAATGCTGATAATTGAGAACAACCTTCAGTATATCCTGTGTCCTTCAGGCTTGCTGATCACTTAGTATGTCCTCTGATTATCAGCTGAAGAGACAATTTAAGATCTGTGATGTGGATAAGGTGGCACAATCAATTTGCCATTTTCATAATAACAGCCCTGATTTTTAAAACACATTGGCCTGAGTGTAACCCAGCAACCTGCCTACCTTTTGTATTGTGTCTGTGACATTTTGACCTTCAGTAAAATGCTGTTTCCTCAAACAGTAAGTTTCCGAAGTGAAGAATTGTGGTTACCGTTTTTCTTTCCTCCTTTAAACACATTTTCCACATAAAACCAATAGGAAATGCCTTTTCAACCACTTTCTCTCTTCCCTCTAGATTATTAATGAACAATATTACTTTTTTAATTATGGTTCTGTCAGAGCTGCTGCCAGTTGGCATGGCAACATGACAGTCGCGGGGGGAAGTTGTAGTGTTGCTGCAGTCTGACTGTGCAGGGCGGTGAGGCCCATGCGGTACCCAGCGCATGTCAGAGGGGCACCAGGGCAGCGCTCCCTGGCATTAGTGGCTCCCTGCCCTGTGTGCATCTGCAGCATGGCCCGACGCAGCGGCTTGCTGATTGCCACGCTCAGATGGGAGGAAGGGGGGAGGGCTGGCAGGGAGAATCGCTGCCCGAGGCCGCGTTCTGCCCGGGAGAGGGAGGGATTTACAAAGCGCGCGAGTGGCGGGAACCCTGCCCCTCTCTGTGTCCCTCTGCCAAAACCGTAAACCCAATCCCATCCACTCCGCTCCTGTCACTTTGCGCTAATGTGTGTCACATATTCCAGCTCGTCCAGGTGTCAAATAAAGCAAAATTTCCAGTTGTCTCTAAGAGGTTAATTCTGACTACACAGTGCCTTGTGGCATTTCCTGGACTGTGTTGAGTTTTTACAGGTGTGAACACAACGCTGGACTCATAAGCTGACTGTTTGGGCAAGGGTGGAAGCACTAAGATGTCCTCTCAGCCTGTGCCATCTTCCCTTTAGTGATTTTAAATGAGCTGAATCTTTTGACTTCATGAGCAGGAATGCAGTCTTGCGCATAATGTGAGGCACATGCAAGGCTCGGTATCTTTCTGCCCACACCTTTCATAGGTGGAAACTCAAACGATGCTTTCAAAAAAGTCTCATCATCATCAAAGAGAGATCTCCCAGGTTTGTTATGAAATGTTTCCAGATTTATGCTAAGCCCCTGAGAAACAGACAGTAGGTAGGTTCTCATTAGTACAGACTGTGTGAAAACAAACAAAATTGATGACTGCTGCCCACCCCCCACCCCCAACCTTTAGTATAAACGTGTGGTGTGTGCTCAGGACATTGCACATCCACAATGATCCCCCTCTAACATGACAATGTTCAACATCCGAGCTAGCAACACATACACTGTAGACATCACAAAGTATAAAAACACTACACACTGAAACTACTCTCAGAAGACGTCTATCGGAGGATTCATTTACCAAAACATGCCGTATTTACAGCTGAGTGGTTTATACTGAGCTCATATGCAGTGTGAGAACAAGTCCCTAACCAGCAGGTCTTGGTTAGGCAGTGAGCTCAAAGGTCACACATTCTGTCTCAGGGCAGGACTGAGTTAGAACTTGGCTGTGCTCAGATGGGGGGACAGAGTTACACCAGCTGCCCACCCAGATTCACTGGCAAGTGTCAGGGTCCAAGCTGTGATCACTGCCAGTGGTGAGTTCATGTCCTCAATCATGTGTTGTTGTTTGTGCATAGAAGGGGTTACAAGTGCAACCCATGATGCCTTGAATATGAACGATGCTACCTTTTTGATTAGTAATAGATCCAGTACATTGAAACATGTGGAATGTGCAGAATTCACAGCTGTGACTAGTCAGATTTACATTTACATTTATTCATTTGGCAGACATATCCATTGCACTTACGAGTGAGGTAGAGTACAACACAAGCAAAAAAACCATAAGGAGTCAACAATGTTAGAAGCGCTGCATGACCAGGTTTCAATGGTTGGTCAGATTAGGTACAAGCTAGCAGGTAGAGATAACAAGTGTGTTAAACTGTTAGATTACATTTTTGTATAGTTTAGTAGGAGACAGTTGTGAGACATGAGAAATTCTTTTAGAGGGTAGTGTTTCAGGTTGTCAGATGAGAGAGGAAGAGCTGTGTCTTCAGATATTTCTTGAAGACAGAGAGGGACTCGGCAGAATGGATGAAGTGTGGAAAGTACAGATCAAGTACTCAGCTATCCTGCACCAAAGGTTAGTGCTGGATTCAGAACTGACTGCAGAAGCTGGTGAAGTTGGCTGATCTGTCGGAGTTTTGGATTCAGCACCAACCAATGCCACTTCTGCAGTCACACGATAACTTGGCAAGTTTTGAATGGCTTTGCCAAGTTGAGAGGAAGACCAGGGAGCGGCAGGTCCTGACCTGTGCAGTCTTATGTGTTGATCAAGATAGATGATCGGCGCATACAAAGCATAATTCATACATGAAGTCTGGATTATGGTTCGCAAAAAATGGAGCTGTGAAAACGTTGCGTTGCCCACCCAAGATTATGCACCCAAGGTTTCCCAGAAGCACTACCGAATTCCTTTAGTGTAAAGATGGAGTTTCAACTATTCACAGGAAAGTAATGACTCATTTCCATATTCTTTTAGACGCTCTATATGTGTTCTCCTCTCCAATAAAGAACAAGAAGTGTTTTATTTTTTAGGAGGAGTTGCAATAAATCATCTCATGAGGAAAAAAGCATATGCATGAAGCTTAAAGCTTGAAACGCCTCAATGGACACTTGTGTGCAATGACACTGGTGTGTATCAGTGTGCTGGCTGTAGCACTGTTCTGTGTAGCGACACTGTTTCAGTTGTGTAATGGACGCTATGCCCATCCATTATGTACAGTTAGTCACGCTGAAGCATCGCATAAATAACTAAATGTCAATGTAATGCATGTGCTACACGTTTCAGTTAGTGTTGTTTTTATCTGTGAAAAAGTGTATTTTACTAAAAATGGACAGAGACTGGTTAGAGAATGAAAGCCAGTGAAACCCATGGACGTATTGTGGATTTCCAGACAAGAGTGCTAACTAATATATATTTATTAATATATATTCATACCAATATCTGTATAAACAGATAGAGAGAGAGCAGAAAGTTTTCATATTCCTGACAACCAGCAACTAGCCATGGAGTCCAGCCAGTCATGACCATGACTGTAGGTTCCCTGCTGCATTGATCCCATGTGTGGGACAGCATAGGTATAAATGTTAAACGAATAGCCTAATGACCTCAGAAGGGGATTCAGCGGGGGGATCTCAGCGGCTCAGCTATATGAATGGTTCATGCCCTTTCTGTAACTGTCCCCTAAAATAGGTCCTTTTTCAGCCACAAGGATAGCAAAGTTCGCTTCTCTTTTTTTTTGCTCTTTCATTTTCTTCTTGTCTCTCTACCCATCTCCATCTCTCCCTCTTGCTCTCCCTCCCTCGGCATCCTCAGATTTTTAATTAAGAGTTCATCAAGCAGCGTTTGATTAGATGTCTGGATCTTAGTCAACAGTCCTTTGCTTGCCCTCAGTGGCACATAGCTGGGTTTGTATGTTTGGTATCATAGCAACTGTATGGAAAGCAAAGCTGTCCTTTTGGATGCCTTTGATACATGCTCGCGTTTGATGAAAGGACAATATTGTCAGCCTCTGAAGATCTCTTTGTGTCTCGACGCGTTTGATGGGTCCTTGTCATTTTTGTGGGTCTCTGTGCTCTTGACTCATTCCGAGGGGTTGTTGTGTAGGGTTGAGGTTACACACAGAAGGAGCCATTCAGATGCCAGCTGCATTCATGTGTATTGTGCTGTGCAGTCCTGTATGCTGAGGTGAGGTAGATGTACTGTATGTCAATCCGTGTTACCAACAGTTCTTGCGCCGACCTGTGCACCTTCCATTTGTACTTGGTGTTGACTGAAATTTTACTGTTGCTTTATGCAAGTTATTTATATGTACAAGAGCAATGAAGAAAAAATGACCTTGCTTGAATTCATTTAGACTGTATGGGGAAATAACTTTTTTTTAACATATATAGCCCCTTCCTCTTAACTATCTGGGGACAAGTGGTTTAAACAGTTTTGCTAGTCTTTGCTTTCTGATGTTACTTAATCCCTGTGTCATCAAAAGAGTTAATGTTTCAGTAACAGGAATACATGATACCTGTGCTTGTATGATCATGTAGGACTGAATAGTTGTGAATAGCTGCCTAGGTCCTCTGGAATACGGTCAGAATAAAACACTGACAGTTACACATGTGTAAGTGGTATGAGGTCACATCCAGATGCCTCTATGTCCTTCCGACTTGCCTGGTGTCATGCCACCTTGCCCTGGTTCACAGCACTGTGTCTCAGGGCAGTGGAGGGGGTGGGTGGAGACACTGAAGCAGTTGGCAACTCTACTCTGTGAGTGTTTGAAATGCCTGGCCTAATGTCCACAGCCAGGAATCCAACCAATCGCCCACCAAGAGGGTAAACAGGATATCAATGCTGGCCATGCCAGCGTCAAATATCACGTCCGCCATGTTCCTTTTTTTAAAAGAGGGCTTCCAGCGTTGTTGTTTTGTTGTTTTTAAATGAAGATGAAGGGATAATTTGCCAGCGGGAGTCTGTGCGCAGGTCATTAGATTGGAACGTGAAATTCCAACAGGGGACAGCATAGAACAGTGGTACAGGTCTGCCGATCGAGTGCTGATTTTTTGTTCATTCCTGAGTTAAAGAAAAAAAAATCAAAAGGGTTGTTGGCTCAGACTAAAGCAACAGATGGCAGATATCAGAGGATGAGCCACGAAAGCAGAACATCAGTCTCTGCCACTGACTGACAATGCCTGATCAGGGAGGATATTAATTCTGGAACTAGAACAGACAGGGACATTTGTCTTCATCACAGTAAGCAGAACAGAGCAGGCTCTCCAGAAAGCTGCCACGGATGTGCTCCATTCTCTCAGAATCTGTGTTGTCTTGATTAATGGCGAGGAAATTAAACTTTGTTTGATTGAGCACACCTAGTCTCTCTACATGTGGAGGAAGCTAAAATAGATATTTTCAATTATGCAGTGATTAAGCTGGAGATGATTACAAATTGGCCATGCAAAGAGGTGAAGTCTTCAGTGACTTCATAATTTGCACACAAACTACTGAAGATTTTTAAAATTATTTTTATGTCACGAGACATTACATTACATTATGTGCATTTAGTAGATGGTCTTATCCAGAGTGACTTCCTGCAAAATAGACCATAAGTGTATCCATTCAATTTAAATGAGCAACAGTGTCAGACCAGTGGAAGAGTTGTTAGCCTGGTCTGACTAGACTAGAGCTCAACACCCTGGTTGAAATGTGCAATAATAGCTATATTGGATCTAAATATCCAGCTGTATAAATGGATAAAATTGTAACATATGTAGTTTTGCTCTCGATAAGAGAGTCTGATAAATGACAATACTGTAACATAACGTATTGAATTGTACTGCTCAGCAATATCTAGAACAGATTAAGGTAATACGGTAGTATGGTAGTAGTCAGTATTTCAGGTATCACATAAAGTGGCCTACAGACACAGGTCTGCTCACATGCTCACGTGCTCAGAGAAAACAGCATGCCAGCACTTAAACCTCCAGGAATAAACTCCTTGGTAATGAAGATAAAGAAGCGAAAGCCTCCTTTTTCAAATCGTGCCCTGATCACCAAAGTCTCGATTTCAAACGTGTCAAAGTTGTCAACGCCAGGCCCACCAGCTGACCTCTTGCCATCCAGCCTTTTTCAAGGTCCCATCCTTTGGACGTAGCTCTCCCCCTGGGCATTTCAGCTCTCCCCCGATGCAATGTGAGGCAGGAGCCATGGAAGCCCAGGAGCCGGTCCCAGAATGCTCTGGATCCCACACAAGGGCAGGTGTTTCTCTTGGCAGCAAAGGCACCATAATTCAGACCTCCAAACGTTTACAGTCTGTGCCACTATGCTCAAATCAGCCTTAAAGACACGGGACTCCTCCCCCCCGTGCCTTGTCTCTCATAAGTCACCTGTCACATTGTGCAGTTCCTGAGGCCGGGAAGGTTCATTCAGATGAGGGTCATATTGTGGAACTGCCTAATGTCATTTGGCAGCTCTGTGCAGTATCCCAGCATTAACTAAACAGGCCACACATTGTTTGGTATGGATCTACTGCAGTGCCCTTTGACCCCTTTCACTAGCCAGAGCCAGAATATTATCACCCTCTTGGATTTTTATAAACATTATAAATATTTATTCAGAGCACCAGCAGTGCCAGAGAACACCTACAGTCTTTTAGATACATTCCTCATCGTGCCAGTCCAGAGGAATTCAGAGGGCAAGCATGCATGAATACACACCCCCCGTCCTACACAGGCTGCGGCCCCACACACACACGCACACACATACACAGTCACACATGCACCTGTTTTTTAGAGGGGTATTAAATTCGCAATCATCTCTGCCGTCATTATATAACGCTTCAAAATAACCCCGGCGTATCTGGCTGATCCGCCGTGCCGAAGGACAAAGGCAGGTGCCAGGTTATTGGCCCCCCGCATCCCCCCCCCTGTCAGCAGACTGGCCGGGGGCCTCTCCAAGCACGCTCGTTTTGGGCCCAATGACATCAGCCCGCCAGACCGCGGGTGATGATGGCGGAGCACGGGGCGGGAGGCGCAAAGCCCCAGGTGATGCGGCCAGCGGCTCCCGCGGCAGCCGGAGTCGTTTAGCTTGCATTTGTTCTCCTGAAAAGGCGCCACCGCCGACTGCTCTTTCAACGCCCCGCACGCCCCGTCCCGCGTTCACAGGCAGCTGGCATGCAGGGGACATGTGTTTGCACGGATGTGCAGTGCGTATGACCCAGATCGCCCACACGCCGGGTGCAGACGTGGTCGCGAAGTAGGCCGGACGGGTTAAGAGGCGTTTGTGTTGAGCTCAGCCTCTCAGAGCAGCTGCCACGGGGTTCCAGCTAATAGCAGATCACTCACAAGCTCCCCCTACCCCTTCCTGCAGGCTGCGACCACAGCCTTGTAAAAAGGCATTTAATTGCATGTGATGGGCTCTCTCCAAAGTTCGTCTGCGGCTCGTTGTTTCTCGGTGGTTTGGCGCATGCTGCCATGAGCGCGATTCAAATGGGTCATGTGTTCTCAGGACCGGGTCAGGCCCCCGTCCATTCACAGTGCTGCCCACAGATTTTACGTGATCCGGCTTTGATGTCGGGCAGTGATCAAAGATGTAGCCCCGCTTCCTGCTTTTACTCCGGGGGCAGGTCGCCTTCGCCCAAAGCCTGTGCCCTTCAAGCACCCTTGAAGGGCTAGGATGAAAGCACACCGCCAGTATTTATTGTCATATTAATAGTATTTCCCATCTCAGCACTGCTGTGGACACGTATCGCTGCTCCCTTGCTGACTCATCAGCTGCAACAACATCAGGCCTTATATAAAACACCGCCGCCCTGAACACCGGCCCACTATTTTTACACTCAGCTACCCAGCAAACCTTTCCCTTTCCCCAGGTTTAGCGCTGATTGCCCCTGGAGATTCTGCACATGAACCCCGAGGTGAATCACGTGAGAGAGGCCTGCATTACAAGCTGATTAAGCTGCCGACAAGGCATGCTGTGTCTTTGCCAGTGCTTATTACGTGTAAATATTCTGCCACACAGCAATACTCTGTCAAGGACGTTGCCTTCCGATAGGACCAAACACATCTGAAAATGGCCCCAAGCGAGAGACCTGGTCATGTTTGATGTAATGCGTGTTGGGAATAGATATTATATCCAAGCAACTAACCTCAATAATGCCACTAGTTGCCAGAAAGGAGCAATGCATATTCTGGAAATGAGACCAGTCAGAGCCATCTGTGATGTGGATCCAGAAAAGCGAAACAATTTGCATCATTTTTGGTATATTTCGTGGCCTTGGAATGAATATAGCAATCCGAGTTGGATCTGTCACAGAGAATTCATTTCTTAACCTCACTTTCCTGTGCCCTTTAACACCCATATGCTGTTAAGCCAATCAGAGGAGACATATTGTGTAATAATGACTAAATGACTGTTTTCTGGCTTGTCTCTACATTATCATTTTCAAACAAGGCATCGTCTTTCGTCGGATTGACATTTTATGTGCATATATTACGTCTGAAACCGCTCCAAAATGAAAATCGTCCGCATTCCTCATTCAAATATGTATTTTTCCCCCTCAGTTTTCTCATTCCGCATACACAGGAAAACAGAACATAATATCACCTTCATAGTCACAGACAGCCCATTATTTATTGAAAAGCAGAATATGGTTCAATTTCATTTTGTTTGGAAAGGGTAATGTTTACTGTTCTGAGCGACTCCATTTATTTTAAAGCAGCTGCAGCAAGCAGCCCAACTACTGTGAAAGGGCAAGAGAGAGAAAAAAAAAAGTCCCTGTCACGGCAGTAAATTGCCTCCCCTCTAATCCTGAGTATTGATAGCCTCCATAATTCTCTGCGCTTAATAGCAACTTCCATCTGCAGAGCTGCATTGGCTGTTTATGGTTGCGCTAATGAAACGGTGTGTATTTCACTGGGAGGTGGCAGCTTTACCCTTCCTCCCCCGAATGGGGAATGGGCCAGTGGCACATCGTTTCCCCCTCCTCCCCCCCGCTTTATGTCAGATTACTGCCAGGGATGGGGTTCCTGGTGTGGTGGAGAGTTTCTGCGCTCCCACCTCTAGCTTTGCACAGCAGGATGGGTGTTTCAAACTCCGCTACCTGCCGAACGCTGTCTGGTGGCTGGACCTGCTCACAAGCTCATCTCTCTTCATACTTTCCGCACCTCTTTGGCACTTTTCACTTAGCGTAATGGCCTCTTTGTCATTGTACACCTTAGCCCACTAACCGGCTTGTTTTGGCATACTGTCAGAGTAAAAGCCCTCTACGGGTCGCATTCGTATCTGACTCCTGCTTGCCTTTCATGGAAGAAGTTACATCATGTGTACTTTTGCAGGTTATATTTCCACTTCATCACTTGTGGCTCTGCGTACCTAGTGCTAATCTATATCTCGGCTCCAGAAATGAGACTACAATAAGGTGATAAGCAAAGTGAGAAAAAAATAATCAATATTAAGCTCAGTTCAAATAACTATGTGTTTACAGCCTAAATCTTGCCTCTGTATCTTCTAAATCTTTCTTCCGTATCTTCACTGTTGAAATAAAGTTTAAATAAAGTATGTCCTCTCAGGAACTGAAAGGGACAATTGATAACAAGAAAGGGGCTTGTAAACTGCCATTGAAAGCCTCCCAAGAGCCAATTAGTCCCGGAAGCACAGAGGATATAGGGGACATATTTGTTTTTTGGGGACATTTGTTGCCAAGGTTTATTTAAAATTATTATTTTATTTAAAAAAAGAGTCACCCAAATAAAAGTCATTTTCTCCAGCTTACCCCTGTTTTGTGGGAACTTATGTAAATGGAACGCAAGAGGCACTTCTTACATAATTTACCAGAATGGCCCACCATCACCCCCCCCCCCCCCCCCCCCCATTTAAGTTTCAGCCTAAAATCCTCTGCCACTTTGCCGACAGTGGCTCCACAGATTTGCTAATTGCAACAGCCGCCTGAAATGTGCATTTCATTTATTCAGCGAAGAACAATATCACCCACTCCTCTCCTCCTCTCTAGTAAAGTGTCTGAGCGGAGTACTCAGTGGAAGCAGACGAGATCCGCTGTTTGCCAAGATTGTGTCTGGGACATTTGCTTATTGTTACAGAACCAGAAAGCAGCGCAGGGACCACACAAGTGGATGCTTGTCAAGTACAGTGAAACAGAAAGATAATAAACCAAATTTTTACTTCTAAAAGTCAGGAATGTTCCTTTTGGAGCTCTCCCTTGAAGCAATTAACTTGCATTTAGCCATGTGTACCATAGCTGTGTGCACTGTTGTGTCATGGACAACCACTCAGTGCTAAAGAAACACTAAGACCTGCTGAGAGCAGCACCATTGGTGTCTCATGGTCATTTAGCTGTGGAAAACAGGCATTGGTTTGGCACACGATGTTGGTCTTGTTTTTCTCTTGTTTTTCTCTTTTTTTATTTTTTGGCTCCAAAGTACATCACGGAATTGGGCAATTGATTGATCGGAATGTTTTCCATCTGAATATTCAAGAGAACACCATGAACTTTGACGCTGCTGTTCAGGATATTTCAATTTTGAAAATTAAAAAGAAAGGAACTAAAAACCAAGGAAACAAATCAAAGAAAATGGACGAAAATGCTCTCCCAAAGCGTGGCCCTCTCCAGGGCTTGAGTGCCTCTCTAATTGTTCAGTTCAGTGACAGGACAGCGGGAAATTACAGGACTCAGGGAAGGATTGAGCTTGTCAGTGGACATCAGTGAACATCTGGATGCCTTGCTCCTCTCCGGGTCGCCAAATGTGAAACTTGTGCCGCGCATTCCGGAAAACCAGCCTTGTTCAGCATTGTAGTTTGAGATTAATTCGCTGGGCATGCGGACAGTTTTTTGGAATGCTGTGTGCAGGGCCTGCTCTTTCCGAAGACCATGTGCATCACATTCCACACTGAAATACATCTGAATTATGAATTTATGAGGAATGTAAAGAACATGTAGACCAATGTTGTAATATGATTCTGAATAAAAAAAAAGCTCTGTTTCAGATCTAGTGGAGGTAGGCATCAACCCAGAAACACTTTGCAAGATCGAAAGCCCTCATGGAGATTCAGCAAGGGAAGGCCATTAAAATGTAACTTCCCATCCTGATTTCTGATTTGAAAGGTTTCAGGGTCTCTTCCAAAGAGGGATTTAACTGCATACCAGTCCATCATGTCAGAAACAAAACTGAAAAAAGTCACTTGTTTATGTTACTGGGTACTCTGCTTGTTCCAGTTGACCTCTTCCACATATACTACCACACAGAACAGCACATCTCTGGCTGGTTCATATAGTATCACCCCACTGGCACATAAAGTGGCATTCAGGTGGCACCAGAAGAGTCTCTCTTATGCCACCAAAAACAGGTCTGAATCTGCATATCAGCTCATGTATCTGTTTCCTGAATCTATGAAAGTACCCTCCTTCACAAACTCCTTCATAGCTAATTCAGAGCAGCAGTTTGAAGAATATTTACAACACTATTCACAGTGCCATAGCTGGAAGGAGATGCAACTAACTGGCAGTGTTTGTAACGATGCCTCCAAATTCAAACCAGCGCTGAAACTTTCCAGAAACCAGGCTTATTGAGAAGAGCTCACACAGAGACCGGAATCTCTTTCAGGTTTCCGTCAGACACAGAGACCGGAATCTCTTTCAGGTCCGAGCCAGATGCGCACATTGGAGGGAATCTCGCATTCATCAGTAATACAGTGTTATCACCATAGACATCTGCTGCGGACAAGTAATATCTGCATATTGATTGAAGCTAATCCCATGAGTCTGTCTGGTCTTGATTTAAACGGGAAAATGGACTGTCCTCCTTGAAATTGCCCAAAAAAACGGCATTTTGGAAGAACAGTACAAAGTAACAAGGGACAATGGGTGCGTTATGCTTTTAAACAACCACAGCACCACATTACCACAGTGTAATGTGTAACCCTATCTGCGCTGTTGGGGGTGTGCATCAGTACATGCCTATAATGACAGGAAAGCAAGTACGCCTCCCCAGATGCAAAACTTGGACTGTGAAGCACAATACAGAAATAATACCAAAACTACTATCCAGTCAGTCGGTCTGTGGCATTTCCTCTGCCATGCTCAGATACCGCAACACTTCAGCATTCTGTGTTAGTTATTAAATTGTAGACAGTAAGCGGAGAACACGCCGTGCATTGCTGCCACTGTAGTTGCCAGACATACTGGACAGGTTCTGTGAGTCAGAGCAGAGCAATCTATGCTGCTCTCCTTCTTGGTTACCCAGTGCAACTGTAAGCACGGCTCAGCCATGCTGGCGAGGTGACCCCCCCCCCATCCTGCTGCCTGTGGCATAAACCCTGCCAGCTTCCTCGGCCTCCTCTGTGCCCAAGCCCGAAAGCCAAGCCCAATCCCCGAACGCCGACGTGCAGCGGGCGTGTACGGTTTCACTTGATGGATGTGACGCTGGGAGAGTGTTTACGGTCCCTCCCCGCGGCTCCGCTCCTCCAGCGTGGATGGAGCCTTTGTCCAAGCCTCCTAGATGAAAGGTCCGCGGTGCGGCCGCAAACCACAGGGAACAAAAGGATTCTTTCTCCCGCGCTCACACATTGGAGCAATCTCCCCCCCGACAGCTGCTCCACGTCCGGATAACCCCCCCGCCCCCCCCCCCCCCAACACACACACACACACACACAGCATCTATCTGTCCTTATCTCATGAGCGATTTATAAAAATGTTTAAAAAAAAAAAAAAAACGCAAGTGAGGCGCATTCAGAGGGGCAGATCGGACAGTAATAGCCCGCAGCCGCTGAAAATCTCGCACTCGCACCTTCACCTGTCAGGACTTGTCACTCTGTTCGAATGACGGGATGCCACTCCTCTCGTTGTGCCGACGGGACGTCCTGGGAGCGCTTTCCGCAGGCCCCCCTCCACAGCGACCTAACGGAGGCCGTTCCGCCAGGGATACACATCAGACAAAGTATATTTAATCATCTCATTAACACGGCAGGGGCGCAGAGAGGAGGGCAGGGGGGTTCCCAATTACTGGCTCCCTCCCTCCGAGGGGTGTTGAAATCCTCCTTAGCGGGGAGAGCCGGATGCGGAGACGCGAGATTCCCAGGCGATCCCCAATTAGCGGATGCCGCGCTCGGATCTGGAGCCGGCGTGTTGGGGAAGGAGCCGAAGGAGAGGGGGTTTGAGATGCGGGGGAGGGACAGGGGGCCAACAGTTGCTGCGGGGGTTCGTCCTTGAAAATGGGTCCCCAAGGGTTTATCTCGGCCCGCACTCCACAGCTGCTGGTCAGTTTTGCCTTAGTCTTCATTCATTATGAAGGTATTATATATAACCACTTCCAACACATTTGTGGTAGCATTATGCTGTATGTGTGTCCATGATACACAAAGAAAGGTATTTTTCTGCAAACCTTAGGTTTTCTTCTATAAAAAACTGTATGGGAGACAGTAAAAGGTCCCTTCTGCTTGTGCCGCAACTGTTTTGCCGTCCGCATAGGAAACCGACCCTGAACTGCAGCTTCTAATTGTGTGAAACCATTTTTTGTTCTCGTTCTTCTAATATGTGGTAAAACCAGTGGATTTTAAATAAGGTATGCTTTTCCACATGGGGTGCATGAATCCACCATTCCCACTCTTTTAGGAGCTTGACCACAATCATCTGGACCCTGAGATGGCTATAAAGGAGATTAATCAGGGCCTTATGGCTTATTTCTGCAATAGCCATTGCTCCACATACATGAACCAAGCATACAGTATGTGACAGGGAACCGGTGCCCAATTGTCGGAATGAAATATTCCATTTAAAGTGCGAAACGTCAGTAATTAGTTAGCCTCTGAATGTTCTTCCGATGACAGGGATCCACTTGAAGTTCAAACCAAAACTTGTGTAATTGAAGGCATGTGATCATTTGGCAACAGTGTGTACACACAATAAAAATAAAGTGTACTAAGACCAAAAATCTGAGTCGACCACACATGTCAAATTAAATGAAAAGGGAAAACTAGCCATTTCCAGTATTTAATAAGAGAAAGCTGTGTGGCATTCAGACGCACTTTGTTCAAAGTTTCGGTTCACACTCAAGAACAGAGGCACTTTTGTTTTCATTCACAGAGGGCTCTCTTGCCTTTAAGGTGTGTCTTCCTCTGATGAAGGCTTAAAAACATGGACTATAGAGGTTCCAGTGAAAATGCTGGTATCATGCTTAGAGGAGACATTAATGCAGAACTCTCAGTCACTGCCCCTGACAGAATCACAGTACAGCTTTGTTTTGTCTGTGTCAAATTACTTGACTCAGCATCACAGCTATGAGAATCTCTGCTTCCAGTTGTTGTATTTTCACCTCTTACCAGAAAAGGGGTACTTTGTGGAATAAGAGATCTAAGTAATGAATGGGTATGTAGTAACAAAAGACTCAGGCATGGATAGCCCCAGTACCCGCCACCCATGATCAGGACACAAGACAGAACAGTCAGTTGCAAAGGTCAGAAGATACATAACAAAAATTCAGAATAAAGCAGGTCTAACTCAATAAACACTTGAATATTTAGGATCTCATTGAACAGGTATGGAATGATTTACCTGGCAGCGTGAGGCATTGAAGTGCTATGTAAATACATCTGACAAGACACAGTTATCCTTGTCCACATGGTTGGAGATCACTCTGAAGCACATTCATTCAACAAAAAATGTATACATGTTCATCACAAAATCATAAGCAAAAGGATAATTGCTCTTCCAAATAGTTTATTTGACCTGGCCACCGTATAGTTAGTTCTCTTCTTAAGATGAGCATCTTTCAGCTGGAGGACTTCCATCAGGTAAACTTTGTGCATGATAAATGAATAAATCCCGTGCTGGTTTATGATATTGGGTGCTTTACTGGTGTTTGGGAGTATCCCAATGAAGAAAATCATTTTGTTCAATCAGGAGTTGGAGGAAGCATTGCAATAGTATTGAGTTCTACCATCCTTCAAAACATTTCTTGTCTGGTGTGTGAGCCAAGCAGCACCAAGCCCATGTTGGACATTCTTGTGAATATGGAGGTATTTATGCAACATTTGCCTGAAACATTATAGAGTCATCACACTGTAGGCAGTCCTTTGCTAAAAGTGTACATGTAGATCACATAAGAACAATCAGTGTCTGAAAACGACAGAGATTAATGACCAAATAACAGCAGGAATAGCCACCCGATCTCAGTCCAATGGAAAGACCTGACTGAGCTGAACCTGGAATCATGGGATATGTTTCCTAGTTAGAGATCTTTTACAGAGCCTAGTCATAGGAGATTTTCCACCAAGGCAGACAACGCTCAGTTTAAATGCTGTTTCTTGTGTGGATTGCTCCACCAAAGTGCTACACCAAAGTGGGACAGTTTTGTAGTTTTAGATATCCATGTAGTGTTGAGGTTGGGGAACAGAGATGGTAACCGTAAGGTTGCTGGGTCAAATCCAAGTGGGGCACTGCTCTTCTACCCTTGAGCATGTACTTATTAGTGCTGTATGCTAACCACACCGTATTAAAATACAGCCCGTGTTTGGTGAACATTCTGGTATATAAGTGGACGATATGATAAAAAGTAAACAGATCTTCATTTTTGACATGAAGGCAGGGGATATTACCATCATCTGAACTGCATGCATGATGCCTAATACATTTGTGACTGATTCCCCTTAAGAACTGCAGTGCAGTAATTAACCATATGCACTTGCATCAACCCTAAAGCACAAGATTCATCTCTAAATAAACCCGAATGGGACAGCTGGAGAGCTGCATGTCTGTGTGTTCACTTTTGGACAGATCTGGAGTTAATCAGTGTCGCTTTTATGGCTGTTTGTGTTAGACGAACGCTATATATTTATGCTGCCTGCGACAGTTAGGATATAGGCGTGAGCCAATTAAAGGGGGAAAAAAGTAGGTGTGGGAGACAGATGGTTGAAGCTCGAGAGTGTTTCTCTCGCTCTCGAATCATCTTTGGAGATGTGTCACAAAGCGGGAGCGAGAGCTGGAGTGCTAGTGTGACGGCTGTGTGGGACTCCTCGCAGACGGCAGACACAGAGAGGGCTGTGGATATTTTTCTTGGAAAGGTCTCCCCCCTTCCCCAGACGTCGTCATTTATTGCGTCCTGCGCCAGCAAGCCCTTCGGTTAAGAATGCAGTAACGCATCCTTGTGCAGATTCCCTCAGATGAATCGGCTGACTGTCGCAGCTGCCTGCCCAGTTTACCTGTCTGCTCCCTTTTATGGCTGATGGGATTGCATTTTACCCATAAATCCAGAGGCGTCATGTTTCACCTTTACACCGCCGAATTGTAGGAGGATATTTCCTTTTTCAGTGGAAAGATATTAGAGAAGACATCGCTCTGAATCTCATACAGATGTACTCATATTTTTATATTCTTCAGGTGTGTAACTGGAGAGGAGTCTCCTCTTTAAATCGGATTCTTCATGTTACTGTTCATGGGCTCAGGCCCCTGAAGCTGTATTTGAGCAGGGCTAAATAAACTTACATAAGCTGCAGTGATTTATCATTCTGGCCCTCCTTTAATAGCCCAGTTCATTGAGATTTGAAATGTAATTTTTAGTCTGCAGGTACACACTGTTTTGGCAGCGTCCATGGTACACCACATATGTCTTATTGTTTGTTGACAGCTGGAGACTGAGGAGGTTGGGGTGGGGGGTGGGGGGTGGGGGTGGGGGGGGGGGGGGTATGTGTGACTGACAGTGGTGCTAACACTTTCCCGAGTCCAATGCAAAACAGTTTTGGGTCAGTTCACAGCTGTTTTTCCATGAAAAAATAATAATTTCCTGAGAGTTGTGAAAATATTGACAATGTTTCTCTCATTTTTTTTTTCCTTCCCATTCCTCGGCTTTGACACTTCTGTCTGGAAAATCAATCTCACCCCTGACGGTCTCCATGGGTCAGGTATGGGACACCATTCATGTTTTTTCTGATATTCTTGTGCATTGAAATGATGATTTTGCTTATGTATACAGACATACCTACCTACAGCTCTGGATTTTAGAATATAAACTCTAATATAAAATATGAAGAGAAATATATTTCGTGACATGGATGAATCAATAATCAAGATTATACACATTATATCAATATACGGTATAATCTACTGTGGTACAGATTTTTGCACTCTTCATTTTCTAATAGCAGTAAAGATGTAAGATACTTAAAATTTCCAGACAATAACTCAAAGTGATAGAACTAAGCTTGGAGAATCCACTAACCTGCAAGGAAAAAAAGAGCTTATGTAAACCTGTGAGTTAGCTTGAAAATAATCACATCGTTGTAGCTCAAAATAATTAAAATCCGAGTAATAAAACAGCAATTACTGATGTGACACGTCTACACCATCACTAGTTTATTTCTTTAGTTTAGTTTTTTTTTTCCACATTGAAGTGATTACCTTGCAAATACAGTTACTTGGAAGGACAGAGTCTTCTGAGACCGTGTTGAAACCGCAGAAATGAGGCTGGAACAGTTTTGAATCCCTTTGGGTCTTGCGTATCTTGGTACTCATACAACCTGCAATTTGCACCATGCTTTTAAAATGGACGACAAATGAGGGGAATTCATTGGCCAAGGTGCTATTTAAAACCCCTATGGTGTGCGGCTGTTTTCTTTAGTAATAAGTCTGATTTATGCAACAATAAAGACATGGCAGAGTCGTTTAGCCTTGATAAGTTGGACCCCTCACAATCCCACAGACGCCTGAGGAGTTTAGTTCCTGAATACTGCATGGAAGGGCTTATGCGGATTTCCAAATCACTGCTGCAGAAAAGGTAATCTGGAAATGTCATGGAAGCTCTAGGTACAATAAATCGGAAATGGCAACATTTTGGAAAGCTTGATGAAATGCTGACTGGTGAGACTGAAGGATCAAATCCTATACTTTTTTTATCTTTGACACTTAATTACGTTCTAAGCCTAACTCTGCTAATGCAAGGCAATCTCACCAGAATCTTATGAAGCTGCTTAATTCTGTAATTATTAAGACTTTATTAAGTACTATAATAGTATACTAAGTATATTATTATAGTAACTAAAATCTCTCTAAGCTATAGTCACATTTTAAACCAAATGAAGTTAAAAAACATCTTGTAGTCCTGTCAGGTAGCCTCATGGTATTCTTGTATAATTTTGTAGTGAAAATAATCTCAGAAAGATGTAATGGTTATGAACATTTTGGTGAAAAAAACAAGTCCAAAGCTAAAACTGTATAGTCAGAGAGTAATAAAACATGACGTGTCCCGGTCCTAACCTGGCTTAAACAATGGGAAGGTGTTCACCTGCAACAGATATGATAAACTCGCGATAGCACTAGCCTCTGAGCACAGGGGGGCCTCGATGTTAGCGTAACATCAGCTCCACGCTGGCGTCCAGCCCCCCTGGCCATCTTGGCACACCTCCCTGCTACGATAATGAATGCCACCTGTTGGAGAGGGGTGCTTATTACACCCCTCTGCCATAAATCACCGGCGCATTCCAGGAGATGGAGTATGGCAACTGTAAACAAACTGGCGGCACCTGCCTGTCTCCAAACGCCTGGCACTCTGAGCGCCTAACCCCAGGTGGCCTCAGCCAGGCCGGCGGGGCAAGTAACCGGGCCGACCAAGGTCAGGGTGACCCAGCCTGCCTTTGACATCACTCATGGAGGAGGGCAGAGAGAGTGGATCCCCATATGGACAGTGTGGTTATTTTCTCCATGTCCCCTTTCACACACAGTCTTCATTTATTGTAACACAGGGGGCGGGGGGTAATTGGAATTGTAGATACGGCAGGACAACTACTACTTGTCACTAAAGAAAATTGCGGCCATTATACACCTATTACGATTACTGCATGCAACATTGTCTTTTAATGTTGAGCTCACTGGCATTTTTGAGTACAGTTAATAAACACTAGGAGACATGAGACTGTAAAACTATAAGACATTCACCTTCAAAGTCCCTTGGTTCATTGAGCTGAACAGTTTATTCGGAACAGTTGTGGGGTGCCCTTGTTATATGAGGTATCAACTTGACTGAGCACAGCAAAGTACAGACTGATGAATGTTCGTTGGGTCATCAGCTCTTGAAGGGCATCCCTTTCCTTCCTTATGTAATAAATAGATGAACTTGAGGAATCGGGTAACTGATCTGTGTTTGAGATCTGGGGAAGCGGAGCCTTGTCACACACGGAAAGTGTGAGAAGCGGACGTGATCCGGGCTCGGGTGAAGAGTTCAGAGATCAGCGTTATCGGATGACCGCAAAGAGCGCGAAGGCTCCGTCCCGCGGTTTTGAAGAGGGAGGCGTCCCAACGCCGCCCCCGTGCCAGGTCCCCGCCACACCACAGCTGTTGGGTCAGGTGCTTCCGTGGGACAGCTTATTTTTAAGGCAGGCGCGGCCCCTTATGTGTGTCCTTCAAGTTCTGCTCCAACATTCCGCTACCTCCTGCCCCAGACCAATGACAGAGGGGGATGGGGTGGAGTGTGTGTGTGTGTATGTGTGTATGTGTGTGTATGTGTGTGTATGTGTGTGTGTGTGTGTGTGTGTGTGTGTGTGTGTGTGTGTGTGTGTGTGTGTGTGTGTGTGTGTGTGTTTATGTATGTATATGTGTGTATGTGTGTGCGTTTATGTATGTATATGTGTGTGTGTGTGTGTGTGTGTGTGTGTGTGTGTGTGTTTATGTATGTATATGTGGGTGGGTCGGGGCGGCTGCTTGTAAGCTCCCACCACAGTCACTGTAGACACTGACATTAAAAAGAAAACTCAGACAGCCATGTGCCAACTCCCAATGCCCCTTCAGACAGATGGACTTTGGCAAACCCAGGCCCTAACTGAAATGACTGAATCTGAGTAGCTGAAAATGCTGACGCCAGACTAACAGGACATCCTTTCTGTTTGGGAGCACAGCGCTACTTACATTCAGGAATTGAACTGAATTTTTCTTTTGCAGAAAATTTTATGGTCAAAAGAGGACAATAGTACCCTTATTTGTTTAGACATTATATGAATTGATACATTCAGTTACTGATCTATACAGTATCTGTGCATAAAAGGTTATAGGTACACCGATTTTTTGTGGTTTGCCCTGGTTAGTATCTTAGATGTAATATTGTAATATTGTAATTATACTGATTTCAGTTTATTATTTTATTGCTGATTACACTGTAAAAGAATGTCTGTTCTGTTTGTCCTGGGAACGTTGTCAGTTTCACATTTTGGTGAGTAATTAGTTTCAAAGGTACCCCAGAGGAAAGCAGTGAACCTTTTATCTTCTTCATTGTTTCGTGGCAGTTGGTAGCAGCCTGGTACCATCCACATTCGAGGATGCCATCCGCACTGGAGAATGACTGGCAGACAAGGCTTGTGTAAATAAAGTGTGAATGCAGTCATTGATATGCTCTAATGCACCATCATGACTTCGCACATCTTCAGGGAGTCATATTTTGTGTATCCGGAGAGACTGATTGGATTAGCGTAAGCCTCGGGGCTAAACTCACTCATGGGTTATTCAGGAGGAGCACTAATAATGCTTTACGGTGTAGGCGATGGTGCACACACATTACCGCTTAACGGGAGGCTGTGTTTGTAATGCTCAGCTTCCTCCGGCAGGCAGGAGAGAGTTTGTCGGGTAAAATAAATTAATTTGACAGACACAGTGAGAGGCTCCATTAAGAACCTGCAGGCCGATTGCCCGCAAGGGGAATGAGCGGACATCTTCCAATGGCATACAGCAGTACCTGGTCCATTAGGAGCACATCAGCTCTACTAGCGGGCCTGATCAGAGGTGACCGCAGGTGTCCACAAACCACCATCTCACAGAGAGAGAGACCGACAGATTCATCATGTAAACCAGATGGCCATTGACTTCAATGGGAGCAGTCAGCCCTGGCAAGCAAACAGGGCAGTGTAAGGGACCTTGACATTGGTGAAATGCCAATCAACAGCCTCATGGGTAAATGAATGACGTGAGGAAAACGAATTGCCCTTCTGACAGCTATTGCTCTGGTTGCTATTGTGATATATTGTGAAATATTGATTGCTGCCACTTTGTGTTTTGTAAATGCTTTATCTCTCTGGTCCTTTGATTGTTCCTGTGAGGGTGAACCCTTCCCGTTCATATCAGGTCTGTTTATAGGAGATTGTATCAGAATGACTTTGACTCTTCTGCCCTGCTGCATTAAAGCTCTGTGACATTGCGCATGTCTCTTAAAATGTTCTCTTGGACTTTTCTCCTTCTCCCTGCTGATCCTTTGCATCTTTTGAAAGTGGGATGTTTATTTCTGACAGCGCACAGCTGGTGCGATCAGCCCAAATCAATCACACCGCATACGTCTCCTTCAGAGCGGTGACACGTTTCGTTTCCAAGACGCACTTAAGAAAAGCGCACGTTCTTTCCACTTACAGTCAAAGTGATGTCAGAAGAATCTGGAAAAAACAGCTTGATCTAATTTGTGAGGATATTCATATTCGCATCAGTGTTACCCACACATATGCATATTGGTGTATTTTCAGAATGTTCATGAATGTACATGAATGATATCGGTGACCACATAAGAACTGCTTTGCCTAACAGTAACTTCTTAGAGAGGAACTCTTATTCTGTTAATCAGATGGATTTTTTTTTTTTTTTTGAAAATTAGTGTCATCAGGTAACAAATGATTTTTTTGTAGAAAAAAATACTCAGAAAATACTTTAAAAGATACTTTAAAAGTACTTTTAAGATACTTTAAAGAATGCTTTTAAAGCATTGAACGCCAGAATCATAAATACCACCGGTGCATATGATCTGAAGTCCAATGAGCCAAACCTCACGCTCTGTATTCAGACCGGGACAGAGCTGACAATTAACGGAAGCGATTGAAAGCTGTTGGGCTGAGAGGACTGCAGGGCTCTCAGTTATGTGAAAAATGCTTTTGTTGTGAGTCAGCACTCTCTCATTAGCATGGGCATGGTCAGCTGGGCAGAGCCGGTCCGGCTCGAACAACAGCGTCAGATCCTGCCGGGCTTGTCGCCCCTCATCAATCCCACTGACCCGAAATCGAGATTCCCAGTGATGGAATGCGGGCGGTTGATGGGGCGGCTCGTTCATGGGGAGCCTGCCGGGGTCCCCTGAAAAGGCGCGGTTGTCCCCGAGATGAAAGTCCCCCTCATGGAGCACTGGGACACGGAGAATTGGAGAGAGCCTCCATGCCAGAGGTGTCGTGCTCAGCTGTGTGGACCAGTTAACCACTCGTGTCCTCCGATATCGACGCATGAGAAACGACCATGATCAATTTCATGTTAGGTAGTGTCGTGGAAGATGACGTCTGACGAGGAAGATGACAAGTTTGACATCTGAATTGGGGGAGAGAGGAGCATGGCCGTAGAAGGACAAAATGTGCACGAACATTACACTATTATCATTCAGCTGGCACTCTTATCCAGAGCGACTTACATATGTTACAATTTTTACATGTTATCCATCTATACAGCTGGATATTTACTGAGGCAATTGTGGGTTGAGTACCTTTCCCAAGTGTACAACAGCAGTGCCCCAGCAGGGAAACAAACCAGCAACCTTTTGGTTACAAGCCCTGCACCTTACCACTATGCTACACTGCCACCCCATAGAAATGAGCAGTCAACAAGCAGCTCTTTAGAAAAGACGCCATTGTAAGTAAAATGAACAGAACAACACTACATTTTGGAGGTAGAATTCCCAGCGTCTTAAAAGTAGGCTGGTTTTTATTCCCCTCACTCTCTCTCATTGGCAGCTCTCAGCTTCATGAACATGGAAAGGCCTGAATCAGTTTTTTTTTCTGGAACACACATCACCTCCATAAAATGCAGTCCTCCTGAATCAGACTGTGGCCAAAACCAGTGAACGTTACTCTGGAGAGTTCATTTCTCAGTGTCAGCAAGTAGAAATGGCACTTCCAGGACAAAAGCGCATCAATTTTTTAAAGCATTCATGTACGAGGATAATTGTTTTGCTCACAGTAAGGAGGCATCAGCAGTTTTCCACCAGACCTGTTCTGTAATTGGAAGTTGTGCCTTAAAGCATGCAACTTTTGACAGCCTGATATACTCCCAATTGATTATGGCATAGCCAAATGGGAACAATGATAAATCACTGTTAAAACATTCCCCTCCGGTGACCAAAGGTGAAGGAGACATGTTTTCTATTTTTTAATACAACTCCATTAGGGAGTGCGTGCATGCAGGCTAATTTGAAACGGTCACAGCGGTTTGCACAATGAAGCGGCGCGCTAACATTAATTACTTGACACTGTAAACAGGTGCGTCGAAGCACCGCCGCCCTCCTCCCGCTGCTTTGCATCCGCTTTATTTCCTGAACCGCGGTTGAGCAGCAGCAGGGTGGGTCCCGGAAAATTGCGTACCCGCAGAACGTCTGCCGAAAACGCGGACTCGCGGCCCGTGCATGCTAAACAGGCTCCGCCGTTCGGCGACGCTCTCTTTTTCTCTGCTGTGCTTTTATCACGCTCAGGCGGAGACTCCATCCCTCTCTCTGTGTGTTTGTTTGTTTACCGGAGCGTGGAAATGAAAGAGGGTTTATTTGACTACCGTCCGTAATTGCATCCACCTCTCCTCCCTGTCTTTCACACGCAACGCAAGCTCCAGAAGTGGGTTTTTTTTTTTTCAATGGCGGTTGAGGCTGTCGTACTCCCATACTTTTTTCTTGTGATTTACAGAGGGATGTCTTGATTGAATGCATTAGGGATAGTTTCTTCTGATCTGGAATTACCTTAAGTGGTTCCTAAGTGGTTCTTCGAGATGGCAGGAGCTTTCTCTGGAAGGAATAATAGCGAAAAAACCCAGTGGTAACAGTACAGGCTGTGTATCTCTGCTATCATTGTGAATCTGTGGAGTCTGTCACGTGGAGAAGTGCTACTGCTTGTGACAAATTTGAACAAAACAAACTTTCTAAGTAAGGATGGTAACTGTGAGTGTATATGAAAAATGACTGGTGGAATTCGATTAACAATAATGTTTCATGTTTTGCCAGTTTTTAATACGAAAAGTCTAAAAAGTATTCCATGTAATTTTATATTCATGAGGAAAAATGAAAGAAAAAAAAAAGATGTAAAATAAATTTAAAAAATGACCAAATGGAGGTGCAGCTACTGTATGGGAGCTTTAGCTTTGTGCAGCTCAGACCTGCTGTCAACTGGCCTTTCAGTTAGTCTGCTGGGGTCTCAAAGCCAAAGCCTGCATTCCAGCAGTACTAAGCGCAAGCTGTCAAAATAAATAGGCTGCTTTATTTCGCTTTGTGCTGGTTGTTCGTATTGAAAGCTGCGCACACACTCACGCGCACGCACACACACACACACACACACACACACACACGCACACACACGCACACGCACACACACACACACACACACACACACACGCCAGCTGTGGGGCTGGTCCCAACCGAAAGGCATCAATCTGTCAATGCTCAATCTCTGCTAGCTGTCAGCCCCCCACCCTCGGCCCGCCTTGAATTTTCAAGCCAGAGATTGAATGGCTCCCCACACATAGAGCCAGAGCTGCTGGGTTCAGCCTTGTCTCCATCTGACTGTTCACTTAGTTCAGAGGACCCAGGCTCTGCACCTGTTTGAGCGGGGAACATATCAAACTGGCTGGCCAACTCATCCAACATAGTTCAGGGCCATGGGTACCTAAAGTGCTGAACAGCTCCTGGCCAGTAGCATGGGTGGGTATTCAGGATCAAAGAACCAAATGTCCGCATTCTGTTTGCTCCCAAAACCGATTTATTTTGGCTGTGCACAAGGGGCAACATTTTGATCCAAGCTTGGTCAGGACTCAGGACGGGGTAAACTCTTAAAAGTTACCATTTAAAAGTATTTTTAAATAAGTCTCTGCTTTAAATGGAGGGTTATTTATTTGGATGGTCTTAATTGCCAGTTACACACTGACCCCTGTGTATAAACAGAGTGTTGCAGACTCGGTACCGAAGACTTCAGAACGGCTATAATATATTGCCTCTATGTGAAATCCTCGGTCAGGAAAAGATTTCATTTCATTTGTGACAATTACATTCTATTTAAGAAAATAACAGTTAACCAGCAAGAGAGTGGAAAAAACTGGAACCATCAAAAAAAGACATTCATAATAATTTACTGCAGATGGTCAGGGCTAAAAATAGTTGGCTTAATAATTGTGTCTCAGTATTTAGATTCATTACATTGATTCAGTCACTGTACAGCACTTTCCCTGTTTCTAGAGTCTCTGACTGCTGAAATAAGCTGCAGTGATGCTGGATTCATATGGTCCAGTTTTGGTCCTGATATTTGTGGGTCAGAGGTTACCACTTATGAACACTGGTGCTGGTGCTGTTACTTCAAACTGCAAATACATGCGTTTCATAGTCCTGTGTATTAGCTTGGGCTATGTACCTCAGGTCCCTGCACAGATATTGTCTGGCTACCAGCTGCTCCATACCCAAATGAAGACCTTGTGTGCAGCATAGCAGGTAGCCTTTGTGTTAGTGTGCCAGGTGTCCTTGCATTTTTTCCACTCAGCATGTCTCCTCCTCAAGGCTGGTAAGGTATTGATGCTTCCTTGTTGTTGGTTGCTGTTCTCGGTCCAGCATCGCTCAGTATACCTTTACCTCATAGTGACCCTCACTGAATGAGATGAGCCCTGAAGTTATGATGGGTTCATTAGCACTGTGTTATTTGGTAGGTTGTGGGGGTTGGGCGGTTTTGGAGTAGTTCTGATGTGGATGAGTTCATGCTAGAGACAGCACTTGCTGATTTAAGACTGTCTTTTCTTTGATTTACTTTTCACTCCTTCATTACCAAACTCTGCAAGGCTCATTCTGGGAAACTTTTCCATGAACTGTGTGAAAAATGACAGTGGGTTTAAAGATCTGAGGTCCATGTTGGTTGAAAACTTTTCAAAGTCCCTGCTCTTTTCTTAAACTTGTGTTTTCTGCAGCAGTATTTTGAGTAAATCAAAGCACAAATCCTCTGTCATGAGGCCAGGACTTCCATGAGAAAGAGCACTAAGCCCTGTTTCATCAGGGTTTAAAAATAGCCACCAAAATTCCCCCGTTGCATCTTTGGTTTGTTTGTTTATTTCATTTGGGTATTCATCATGCAAACAGTTTAGTCTTTTGTTCATTATACTGGTTGTTCATTGCATTTTGGTGCAAATACCTTGATGAATCAAGCCCAGATGTGTAGCAGCTTGTGCCAGAGGTAAGGCTGGCAAAGGCTAAAGCCCTGGCTTTCCTTTACTCAAATAAATACCGTCAATGTCAAGCATGTCAATTATTTTTCCCTCTCTCGCCAGAATCAACAAAGGACAGTTCAGCGTCCAACAATTATGCAGCTCAAAATTAATTTCATTATAAATTCTGACAGGAAAAATAAAATTTAGCTGTTTATGCGGTGTAGGGTTTGAACGCTGTTTAATGACATGCACCAGCGTTCGCTTTGAAAAGTGTAACTCGAACACAGGGGAAGCGTATTCGTCAGACTTCACCAGAAAGGCCTAATGTGGGATTAATATTCTCTCTGACAATTGCAATTGTTATCCGGCTAAAAGGCCAGACGATACACACTGATGGCTTTTCAAAGGTGGAATGGAAAGTCACTCAGTTTGCAGTATATCATAGCAATAAGGTTTCTGCACAGGGGTGGTGATAGGATGGAGGCAATGGCCTGGTAGTTAGTGGCTGTGAAGCCGCTGGATTGGGTTTCAGTGCTGAACAGGAACAGTAAATCAGGTTTTATTTGTCATGAGCACGGCAATGGCCAGGAGTCAGTGCTTTATGTACTCTTCTCTGTAGGTGTCTGAAGTATCCTGTCCACAACCAGACCAGAGGCCGGTCAGCACACCAGAGCAGAGGAGAGGGGCCAGGACAGGGTGTCCAGGGGGAGAGAATTTAAAAAGTTTTGTTTTGCAGACGTCCTTTATCCGCGAATTGCGCAAAGACAAATGCGGTTGTTCCAGCGATGGTTTTTGGGGAGATAGGGGCAGTCTTCCATAACCTGACCATGTTTTGTCTTTTTAAACACAAGCGCTCTCTGCAATGCCAGAACAGGGGGGATTGAAGCGATAAATCGGCAGTAAAGACAGGACTTCTTGTTACCTTCTCTACTGCCAGAGCTGGACTGTAATAGAGTCTATTCAGACCAGTCACATTCGATCTAAATCTCTACTTTTTCCCAGGTTGTCCTGTGCATACAGTTGCTCTCAGTATGGCTGTAATAAGTTATCACACATTACAAATGAAATGAATGCGACAAATAGCTGGACATGGTGCTGGGCTACTAATGTTGGTGTTCCACGTTTTTTTTTTTTTTCCCCCAACCTAAAACACTTGGCACAGTAGTTTCTAATATAACTGGAAAGAGCTGGTGGTTTCCACCATGGCATGCATAAGGTACAACTGCAATTGAAAAGCTGTAAGAAAATCAGGGTGTGGACACTTGACAGACTCAACAGTTGGCAGACTACAGTACATAGTCTTAACCACCAAGTGGATAAGGTAGCTGTTAACACAGCTTAAGGTGGCTGTGTTTTAATAGGGACTGAGGGGTTGTTTAGATGGTTCTTAACAACCACCAGCCATGCTGAATTGAGTTAAATCCTTCTGAATGATTTATTTGCATATAATTCAGGCTCCTAATCAAGTTAGAGATGAGATTTCCTCATATTTGTTATCAAATCCTTTACTGGGCTTTCACAAAGGTGCCTTCATTAGATTTTAGGATGTATGCTAACATTACTGCACAAGGATTTTATTACAGGTATGTGTATGTATATGAATATGCAGTTAATAGATTCAGTCAGAGAAATGATCTGACGACTTTGCTGTGGGTATTCTCCTGCAGGTTGGACTGAAGGCATAAACGTGAGAAAGTAGGATGCAAACCAAGCTTTAAGGGTGTGTATGATCTCTTTCGATCTTAGACAGGTTTTTGTCTTCTTTTGGGAAATACATTCATATTTGAAAAACTTGGGAATTTTCGTGTTTTGGACTAGCTGTCATTCCTCAAGGACGGTTTAGCTTTATAAAACATGAGCCTAACGGTTAAAATGCTCAGCTGAATTCCTAATCGGAATGGAAGCTTGGGTTGTGTATCTTCTCAGCAACCATCTTGCGTGTGAGAGTTTATGCAAATGTAACCTTCAGAAAATTTCTTCTGAATAATATCGAACACATTTGCAAAGGAGGGGTTCACCCATCTGCTTAGTTCAGTGTGTTCAGTTCAGCAGTTTGCTAACCTCTGCCGAAAAAAGCCTCACTCAAAAATGTCCTTTCTGTTTCGGGGTGGGAAACGTTGTATCCGAAGCAGGAAACATACAGTAAAAACTTTTCACAAAGCGCTCTGATTTAAATGAGGCAGTAGATTTCATAGGCAATACATGACATTGAGTCAATCCAGCCAATCCTCAAATTTCATATAAAACAGGGGTTTTCTGTCTTTTTTCAGCACACAGCCACTTCTCAGAAAAAAGGTGACCCCTGTACTGTACATTCCCTCTTAAACAGGTACATATTTCCATCAAAACAAAACAATTAGGGTTGTTCATGTACTGATGAGGACAAGTCTTTGATGCATGACAGATTTGTGATGTGGTGATGTCTACTGACCGTGATCAATCAGAGATTGGATTGGGTAAATTTAAGAAATTACCATAGTAACAGACTCTGTTGGTGCAAAAATACACTTGATGTGAGGAGCATGTATATATGTGTACATACACTGTTTGGCCTCTCCATAAATCAGTCTACATCTGAACGATACCATATTTACAGTGGTTGGGAAGAATTCTTTTGAAACCTCACCATGAACCCCTTGGCACCCCAAATGGGGTACATACCACTAGTTTGAGAATCATAACTCAAAATAAAGTTAATAAAATAAAAAATAAACTCCTCCTTGGAACATTTAATCAGTGTCAAGCATGAATTGAATGTGTTTAAAAGGTAAGGCTGGTAGGTACTTTATTTCAGTGGTGTACTATTGCACTAGTACAGTCTAATCAGCATTGGGATTTTTAATCAGCTACATGGTGGTCAGGGAGTCTCATGCAAACACAGCCACACATGCGCACACGCGCACACACACACACATACACTGTGTGGGAGACCTCACTGCGTACCAGGGTTTTCTGTGAAGCCCTGTCAGGGTTGCGTCTTTCATTAAGAGGCCTGTAACACACTGCAGTCTGGGGCCAGGGGTGTCTGGGAGCAGGCCATGTTAAAACAATCAGCCCAGCCTGGATGAGGGTCGAAGGGGTCACTGCCCAGCACCTCTAGGGTTACGTACCCAGGCCAGCTGCATACTGCTCACGTCCGTCAGGTTAACAATGGCCTTCTCATTGGCTAATCGTAGGAAGTGTGAGCCGTTCTACTATGGGGTCAAAGGTCAATGGTTACAGAGTGTGCAGGTGACACCAGGAAGTACGAGGTATAAGTTTAAGAACAGATTCCATTCCCCCCGTGAGAGAATGGGAAGTTTACCTAATGGGCATAATGTGAGGAAATAAAAATGATTGACTTAGCTATAGATAGAGAGAGAGCAGCAAATGATGAGCCAAACTGCAAATTGGTTTATAGCATTTATGCTATCTGTGTTGGTGATTCAGTTTATTCACTTGAAAAAAAGGTAGACAAAGCAGGGAAAGCTAGAAATATTTAATAGTAATTGGATTTCAGTTGCACTGTGACAGGCTATGCAAATCAAGCAGGTCTGTAAGTTAGTTTGAAAGCTCAACAAAGTACAATAACTGAAGTTAAAATGTCACCACAGAATACCATTATAGAAAACTATACGTGTGTGTGGTTTTGTTTTACTGTTTGCTGTTGGTAGCTGGGGCTGAAGTCACCTTTGTTTCTGTGATTGTCTCAGTCTTTTATAGTTTTTGTTGTTGGAATAGGAAGGCCATAACTGGCAAAGGTTAGATTTTAGGGTTTTCTTTTTATTTTACAAGATGTAGTGCAGGTATTCTATTTACTAAGTGCTTCTCTAATTGAAATTTTGTGTTTACCAAACACCGAAAATGTCATGAGCCTTGATATTTAAACAAAGGTATTTATAGGGATTGTGAGATACGGGGAAAGCGTTGATTGGGTAAAGTCCGTGGCTGTGGATCTGAAATGTGGAGAAGTGTACCCCAACCAATAACAATTCCCTGTGCTGCAGACATAAAAACTGTTTCCAGAGCATAGATATAGAAAAACTAGATCCAGTATTCCATTGAAACCAACACATACAAGCTCATACATGCTGCCAATCACAGGTAGATGCTATAATGTGAAAGTGTATTTTATGATGTAATTTTATAATAAAATATGTGCTGTTAAATTTCAGATTTAGGAGTTGAGCCTGAGTCCAAAGGTTCAGTTGCCAGTTGGCCTAATTTTTATTGTATTCTTTAGCAGATATTCTTTGCTGTCACTGTGCTTTTATTTCTGCAATCCAGATAATTCCTTACACTTTAGCCGTTTTTTTACTTTGCATCTTAATATCCCTGTAATCTTTTTAGAGTTGAGCTCTGTGAATTGGTGGGCACTTATGAAGTTGTCAGAAGCACTGTACTGAATAACATTTGATAGATTAATTGCTCCATCTTGGCAGCGTAGATCTGATCCCGTATGCTTTTTCTCCCGCTGCGCCTCCACATGACATTTAGTACTTCTGAAAACTATTGACTTAATGATCTATGTAATTTCCAAAAGTGAAAAGCGAGGCACAGATTGAAATGGGATACCCTCTGGGGTTGCAAAAACAAGTGACACAGGACTGGACAATTCATGCATCACTTATGCTTGTAATGGAGTTGCCTTTATGTAGTCTGTCAAGTATAAATTTACACTGTAAAATATTCACTCTCATTTGGCAATTATACACTACAGGTTTTAGTGCAAAAAGGTGCCTGCATTTACATTGAGTGTGTTATTTTCAGTACCATCTTTGGGCTCTCAACTGATCATGTTCAAGCTGAATACAGGTTAAGTATCTTCACTTTGTAATAAAATAAATTCAGTACCCCAGCCTGTTTTCTCTCTCCAAAACAAATGCAACTGATTGTAACACTTTTTGTGGATTATTTAAACGTATACAATGCAGCATCTGTCCTGAAGTACAGAAATACAGAAACGCAGACCTATCTGTCTTTAAGATGTTAAATGAAATAACTCAATAACATAACGATTTATTTGCCTAGAATAGAAGCTCTATCTATGATTTACTGTGCCTGTTATTGAAAAAATATGTACATACAGTATTCACAGAAACTAGGAGGTTGACTTTTGTCTTGCATGAAGAACATGAGATGATGATGCTTGAATAGAGAGATCATCACAGTCTAGAATTATATAATCAGTGCCAATGCACTGAAGTTAGTACATCAAAGCGTCCACAATGAATAACTGAGTACACTCAAAATGTGTACTTGCTCCATACTTCTACACCCTCATGTCAGAGGTCATGATTTTTATTTAAAATTAAAATGAATACAGACGGTCTGCCTTCAACCCGCAGAAGAGGTGGACTCTGAATATAGAGCGGAGCTTTCTGTCAATAGCTGCAACAATACAGACAAACTGAATGCCACAAGGCAATCAGGTAAAGTTGCAGGGCTTATTATTGTACACAGCAGGAAATGTTGTCACACTTGGTGCAAGGTGTTCGGTTCAAAGGAAGGAAATGTTGTGCTCTGGCATTTAATACAAAATAAATTTAAAACAAATACACTTTATAGATATGCCAGATGGATATTGGGGAAACCGTTGCCTTTCCCTGCTACTGGTAAAGTGTAATATTCAGCAATTTCATGATTATCTGTTCAAATAAGTGTTTCTCATTTTCTTGACATAAGTAGAAGGGATTGAATAATAATCATATTATAAAACACATTTTGAAGCTTTTTTATAGGACAGAACTGAGGAAATGGAGTCCTGCAGCTCGTGTTTGCATTTTGGGTTTGGGGTAATGGGTTGAGCTGTTGGAGTGTGTTTAGTTAAAAAAGTTGCCCTGCCAATTTCTCTGACCAGTACAAGGGTCCTCTAATATTATGACTGCCTGGAGACATAAATTCTAAAGCTCACTTGTAAGGCCCATTTGTTGAAAATGTAATTTGTGATATTGAGCGGTTAAAGAGATGAGTGAAAAAGGCAATAACTCTGAGTGGCAAAGGTAAGGATTGGTTTCTGGGTAAACAGAGAGAGAATGTCAGACTAAAAGGCAATGAAAGAAGCAGGGTCATGCTAAGTAAGGATTCTTTAATGAAACGTGATACTAACAGTCTCAGCTGAAGTCCTTCCCTCATCGCAGTTCTGATTCTTAGCAAGGGGAGAGTATAAAAAAAGTCCTGTTAAATGTGAATAAAAAAAAATTAATAGGGATGTTAGATGAATGGCATATCTGTTTACATGACAATGTCTTCAATCAATCTCAAGAGACATAATAAATGTGACCTCCCCTATGTTTATCATTCTCTTTGCGGTTGCTTAAAAAGTAGCATGATTTTGATTAGCTGAAAGGTTCCGAGTGAACCGCAGCGATTAATCAATAAGGAAGCGGTGTTTTCTCACTGTTATCTGGCTCCACCTGTGCCACTGTTTGGCGGGGAGGAAATTTCCTGGTTTTCTTCACAAGCGCCAACAAAATCACCACAAATAATTATCTCCCCAATTTTTCCCAAGTGCAGTTAATAAATCTGATGTTTTTTTGCGCTGCAAGAAATTCATCAAGAAGATGGATGCGTGTTGGTTGAAATACAGAGTCTTTGTGTTTTCTTTTTTTTTTTTGTGCGTGTCTCCTGTCCTGCTTTGGACTGGAATTAAAGAGTGGGAACCTGATCTTTCGTTAGTGGTATGGGGGTATGTCCTTTTCCAAGCGTGTGCCTCAGGGTGTGTGATTCTTGGAGGGTGCATTTTTCTGAAGCATGTGTCTCTTATTGTGGAGTGTGCCTCTTAATGTGGAATATTTCTCTTTCTTGAAGTGTGTGTTTTCCAGGGTGTCTGTGTACGCCTGTTTTAGAGTTTGTCTTTCCCCGGCAGCCTTCCCTGTCATAAGAGCACGTTCTCATTAGAGACACAGGACCAGATCTCCTGGAGCAATGACAGGGAGAAATGGGTTTCCCAGGCCTGTGATGCTCAGGCCATCGTGCTCTTATGGACAGGTGTGTGCGTGTGTGTGTGTGTGTGTGTGTGTGTGTACAGTACGTTCGTGTGATCAGGTGGAGAGTGCGATCATTGGGGTGGGATGGGAGAGGACATCCAAATAGCATTTCAGGGATAGAGTGAAAAAGCGTGGGGAGATGTAATTGGCAAATTAGCCCCTGTTATTTAGCTTGGCTCCTGAGATGGAAATTACAGTAACAAATAGCTTTGCTGGATCTGAACTCTCTCCAGCTGCAGCACTTTGTTGCAGTACCATCCCAATGTAATGAGCGCTGTGTTCCATCTGTTCCCATTGGACATACAGTCAGGCTGGGGCCCTGATGGATTCAGCCACAGAGTCTGTCTCACTTGATTCCGCATTTTGTGTTTCTGGGGGGAAAATGATTATGGCTTTAGCTTTTCATCTGATACAGTAAATAAACAAGCCATTACAGTACATTTCACAAGCATATACATTGCCCTCTTGATCTCAGCCCAGGCTGGTGGGGACTAGGAGTAGTGATTGCTCTTGCTGCTTTATGCCATTCACCATTCATAGTATTAACTTTCAAATGATAGATATTGCAATTTATAAAGCATTTTTTTCAAAACATGTAACCTGGTTATACTTAAGCAAGAAACTTTAATGGAAGGCACATGTGTGGCTTTGAAGATTGATTTAGAGTTTTTCTCTTTCCTAATCATCATGCTAGAATTTGGCTAACAGTTCCTCAGAGTCTGTCCGCCAGGGATTATAAAAATCAAGACCCACTGTGTATAGATATGGAAAGGTTGCTCTGCTGGTGTTCTCAAATTTTGTAATCCATCAGTACAGCAGATGGAAGTGGCAGGTCTCTCTCCAGGCACTAATATCAGTCCATCAGCACTCACGACAGGGTGTCCAGGAGAGAGGTGCATTATTGTCCGTGCTTCCAGTGACTGGCAGATCTGTTACTGTCATGGTGAGATTACAGACAGAACCCAAAGGTGATAATGAATAAGTGATGTACTGGTGGCCCGTTCAAGTAAATACCATTCAGTCCCCAAAGAGGTGTCCTTTGAAATGACGTGACTGCGTCATAGAAAATATTTATTTTTTCAGTATTTTATAATGGGTCCTCTCTGTCTAATATAGCATAAAGTGGTACACAGTGTGTGTTGTTATATGCGTGACTGTATGCTTTATCTGGGAAAAAAAATCATGGAAATCAAGGAAAACACCCAAGGTCTTCTTATACACTTCTCGCATTTAGAAGACACTCTTATCCAAAGCGACTTACATCATTTACAGTTTTTTACAATGTTATTCATTTATACAGCAGGATGTTTACTGAGGCAATTGTGGGTTAAGTACCTTGCCCATGGGTACAGCAGCAGTGCTCCAGCAGGGAATTGAACTAGCAACCTTTCAGTTACGAGTCCTGCTCCTTAACCACTATGCTACACTGTCATCCCCATTATCCAAGGAGAGGGAAATTTATGATGTAAAAGTTGTGAATGGACACAAACTTAGTTCTCACTTTCTTTGGGAGTAAAGGGTAGAATCATTGATGTCTATTTTGAAGTGACACTCCTGAAGGTAATGACATTATAACTCTGCAGCAGAGTGGTACTGAGCTCTGAAAATGTAGCCAGAATGAACACAGTGATTACCTGGAGAATTGAATGTCAAGGCAGGTTTATAAATGAGGCATTCCAGAAGCATCTTGGGATTTTTCATCTGTAGATAATCACACTTTGTACCAGTCAGGCCCAACTATTGCCCATTTAGGGGACTCTGACCAAGGGTAGAAAGGTGTATGTGTAAATCAAGAGCTCTGCGGATTTATTTTAGATGGAGACATTCAAATTACAAGTTCAAAAATAATCCAAGAAGTCATTAACACACTCCAGTTAACAATGTGCATGATAACAGTTGTGTGGGAAAGGACTGATTAATTTTTTAAGGAGAGCAGTTTTAATTGCTGTGCGCTTCACCTCTTTTTAATTGGCACATCTATAATTAACTAACTTACTTGAATTCCATTATTTCATTTATTTATTTATTTGTACTTGGTCGATGTAACCCTGGATTGTGACTTGCGTTTCACTGGTAAGTGACCACAGTGAAGGTCGTCTTAACGATGTAGACTAATTAAGTATTTTGTACCACACTGTGGCGGTTTAAAACTTTTAAGCAAGTAGACGAAGGACTGGGGGAGGAAGGGGGAATGGTACCTCCCTTTCGAGGGATAATGGAGAGCAAGAAAATAGTGGCAGAGTGCCTGACCATTAGCAGGGCGCTAGGTCCAAGTTGTCTCAGGCTTTGTTATTTTAAGCTGAAGGAGAGGAAGTGATTAAGGAGAGCTGATTGTTAATTTCCAGTCAAATGAACTGAAGCCTGAGTTCTGACTGGCCACCCTGACTTGGTCCCTTCAGACTATCCCTATCAGATTCCAGGTTTGAAAGCACTCATATGCCCTGTACTGGGCATGTAGTTCTCTTTTCCTTTTAGCAACAAACCATGTGAATGTTGAGTGTGTTATCTGGGATGGTATAAATGAATTTGACATTACAATATGGTGGTGATTCATGATTTTTTTTTTTTTTATGCACGCACATGATTTCTCCTGATCATCTGAATGCTATCACACAATGGTACTCAGTGGCACATCCTTATGTCACTCCAAATATGAATATTTGGTGAAGTCCCATGTATGGATACAGACAGATGTAACCTGTGCTATTTAAATGGCCTGCTCAAATGGCCTGCTATTTCTGTGTGTGTTTTTATTTGGAGCATTGCCTGTCAGATTACACAAGCAACGGTGAAAAGTAGTGCATTTATCTCTGGGTGTTAAATAATGATTGTTCTACATTCAGTGATATGAAGAGATGAATTATTGAAGATCACAAATCAGCTGCTATTGGCCTGTCTTGTTGCCTGGCATGTGGCTTCATTACAGACAGATCTGTGGCTTTCTTCTGGGAAAGCTGAATGGTGCCTTAATGCATTGTGACAGGCTGAATTGCCGAATGATTTCAGGCCTCACTGAAGTGAATGATAAATGGTTAGATTGCATCTGAGTGGTGCAAATCGCCTAACAATACAATCATTTGGAGAGACTGTCATATCCCTTCACCTAACCTCCGCTATGGTCCAGCTGGAAGTCTGAATGAAATATCCCAGTGGGATACATCAGCGGCCTTTGTTCTTTGGGTTAACATTATCCTGTCACAATTTGGCCTGTTGGTGTTCATAGATCTTGCTTGGGCTCGGCTGTAAAATATGAGCACCATTACTGATTGTTTAGCTTTTCAGCACATAATAGCTTATGTCCACATCGGCACCGATTGCTTTCAGTCCTAATCCGTATCAGTGTATTCTTTGAGGTCTGTGTTACTATTCAGTAGGTGTCACCATACCAGACGAAGAGAGTACTTTATTATTGTCCATCCATGAGCATTTTAGAGGCTCATTTTGTGCAGGCTCCCTCTCCTCACTAAAATAGCCATGTCTGCAGCTGATGGCATCCGCCTGCCTTGTGCTAAGTTTCCTGCCTCTGTCCAGCTTTCAGCGCCAGTTCAAATGAATGCGTTTCAAGGTAGGGGCGAAGTCAAAACAACACTGAACCTGTCCATAACATTCTCCTGCTGCCGCGGGTTCTGGTGTCTCCCTGCCCGACACTGGAGGGAGGACCTGTACCCCAGTTGCCCCCAATGCACTGAGGGGACTCAGGCGCAGAGCGTGCTGTTAAAACCTTGTGACCCAGCTCCACGTGAGGGGTAATTGCATTCCGCCAGGTCTATGCTGAATCGTTAATGCAGCAGGTAGTCCCAGAATGGAGCAGAACCATTTAAGGACTTGCATGGAAAATGTCAGTTGTCTGAACCGTGGGTTTCAGAAATGATTTCAAAAGCTTCCCGCATTGCGAGTAAAGTGCTGTTTTCACCAAGCAATGCTGACATACTACTCTTTCTTTTTATTCTAAAAGGCATACAAAATAATTGAGGGAGTTTGTGCTTCCCCCCAGAGAAACATACCCAGTTTAATAGCAGGTCTTGCAAACACCTTCACAGTGCAGTGCTTGATAATCATTAATGTTAGGGGTGTGAAGGCAATAGCAGCTCTTCCATATAATGGAAAAAATGGCCTTTTTTAGAGGTCAGTTTAAACTGTTTCCCTTTCAGGTCTTCGGTTCAGCCTACCGAAAACCTGGATTTTAAGTGGAGAATTGTACAATAAAGTTGTACAATCAGACCAACATTTTGGAACTGCTGCTGAGGAGAAGTAACATTAGAGATGGGGTAAGCCCCACTGTCATCGGTGGAAGACTGTTATGTAGCTAAATAAAATGAGCTGTCCATTTAAAATATTTATGATTTATGGGACAGATATAAGTATGTTTTGGACCCAACACTGAGGAAATGGCGAGCACTGAAGTCAGTCTCTTTCATCTGGCTCAAGGAGCGTACTTCCCCTGTTCAATTGGCCAATCACATGCATGTGTCTGCTGGAAGACTGAATATCCCATTTTAAATGCAGACCTGAGTTCATATTTTGTGCATTATCCGTTCATAAAATTGTATATTACTGAAACAAGTCAGCCCCCCCCCCTCCTCTCGTTATCCCTTCTTCCTCTCTCATTGCCATTTGGTCATGAAGATTAATGTACTGTATAAAGTAAATGGAGTTGCACAGCGGTGATAAGGGCCACCTCTTTTGTCTTTTTCTTTTTGCCTGTCTTTTTTTATTGTCGTATATAATCACCAGCGTCACTGATAAAATAAAGGTGACCTCAAAGTCAAATTTCCCTGCTACTTCATGTCTCTCAGTCTCTCTGTCTTTCTCTTTCTGTCTTTCCTCCAGTTCCTCCTCCCCTCCCTCCCTCTCTTTTTATCTTGGACTTGCTCTCAGAGGTTGCCCTGCCTGTCTGTAGAGTCAGAGTGCATTTCCCACACCATCTCCACCCTGCACCCTGATTTTCCTCTGCCTCACAAAGTTGGCTCTCCTTTCAGCTGTGCAATTGGGTCACTCTCATTTATCTCAGACAAACAAGTTAAAAGACGACAAGACGGCTGAATTATTTCATGGCGCTGTGATGCTGTATATCACCATGTTGGCATTCCTTTCCATAGTGCAATCTCTCAGCAATACTTAGTATCAAATTCACTCATAGCCTTTACGTTGTACACTTCCCAGTTTTGCTTGCTTGTATAGTAGGTTAGTGTTTCTGTGACTGTGAGTGTCACTGTGAGTGTGTGTGTGACTGTGAGTGTGTTTGTGAGTGTGTGTGTGTGTGTTGGGGGGTTTGGAGGGTGGGGGTGGCGGCAGCATCTATAGTGATGTCAGTGGTCAGCCCAGACCTGTAATAAGACTACTGTACACTGACCACTATATATTTAGCCAAACAGCTCAAATCCTAAAATCTTCATTAGGGAGAGCGGTGTTGATTCCCTCAGGTCTTTTGGGGAAAAAAAATCTTTCCTACAATATGTGAAACCCAGACCTAGACCAAAAATATAGACCTGAACACATGTCACCACATTATGCACAGTCTCATTCAATTTTATCTCTGCTGGCAGTACAAGCATTCTGAACAATGGGCCCTGTTTTCGGCTACGCGGCCGATCAAATTGGTGTTTTAAAGGCCCTCAAACAAGGTAATTCCAGGGTAATATGGTTGACGGCTCAGGGTTTTATGGTACCAAAAACCTTGCTGAGGTAAAGCTTGGCTCGGCTCTCCCTGGGCCACTTATTAACGTAGGGACAGGCATTAGCGGAGCTCCGTTTAATCAAAGGTTATGTGTAAACCACTGTGCAGGATTACTGTGGCGGGGCCGTAAAGAGTAGAGGGAGTTGGGCATCAAAGCACCACTCCGGCAGCATTTGGCAGCGGTGAAGCTGAGAGGGAGCGCGTGCACCAGGGAAGCAGGCCTGCAGGGCCCTGTTCTCCCCCGCTCCCCTTGCCCCCCCCACCCTCCGCTTACGAGACCAGATTGTTCCCAGTGTAAACCGTGGGCCAATAAACCCGGGCTTTATTGAAAACAGGCCCCGGTGATCACTGGAACCAGGTTGCGATTGAGCCTCCTCTGTTTCCCCATAATTGCCAGCAATAAATGCCGCATATGGATTCTGCGGCTCTTTTTTTTTTTTTTCTTTTCAAACCCCAGTTTTGTTTTGCCGTTTTTTTTTTTGGTTTGTTTGTTTCTCATTTCTCTCTCTCCTCTTGCACAGTTCACCATGTTGAAATGATCAGGCTCGCGGTGGAATTAATATCAGCTCCGTCGTTTTCTTTTGAACGTGAAATATCATAATCCGGCACTTTATGTTCGGCACCCACGGAGCTTTTTTATTAAAAATAAAGTCTTTGTGCAAAGATACAGGATACTGTCTGCCTGATCTGAGTGCATATAATTACTTCGCTGTGTGTAGAGACTGAAGTAAATGTTTACAGTGAGGATTTATTGTCAGTGGGAAATTTACAGTAGCTTCTGCCCACATTGTACTTACTAAGAGTCTGGAGGCCTATTAACTGGTGATGAAGTGTCATGCAGTCTCTTCCTCCATCCCATAAGTCTCATTCATTCTCATCAAGCTAGTAACCTTTTAATTCTCGCAATAAATGCCTAGACATTTAGCCATAAATATTGCTGGAGATATTATTTATTGCCATTATTCATAGAAAGATCGGTTTTCAGATTTCAGAAGTGGATGAGATGAGAGGCTCTCTCTTATTGGAAACTCATGAGAACCAACACTCTCCCATAAATGGATGAATGAAAGTTCAGATCTGTTTTGCGGGTTATTTATGACTGCTTTCAGACATGAAGACCTTGTCTGACCTTACGAAAGTGTCATATAAGATATTGTAACATCTGAAATCCCATAGCAATTTAACCTTTTAGGAAATTGATAAAGAGGAATAGAGAGATGGATATATAGAGGGATATATTCAGATGTAGATACACTTTTCAAATGAAGACTCAGGAGGGTAGTCCCTACACGATTAACCAAACCTTGACAAACCTGCTCACAACTGTAAAAAATCATGTTAGCTGTTCACAGCATCCTTCCTCCAGCCCATATCCCTCTTTCTTTTCCCTGTTTATGATGTCCAAATGGAGGGGTCAACAACCTTGGCCCATGGCCAGGTGTGATCCATTCATTGGACTCCAAGCCAATTATAGGTACTGCTATATCCACATCAAATATAAAACTCTGTCATTGTTTGGAAATTCATATCTATGTACACAAATAGGCCAGGGGTTTGTGGAGATTTAACAGCACCCAGTGGAGATTTTGCCTTAAATGGCCCAGTTCGCTGAAAGGTACATTTTTGGTCAGTTTTGGGAAATGACCATGCTAGTGGCCTGGCACCTGTTTTTTTCCCCTCATTGTTTTTGAACATCATGCTATGTTCGCAGTCCTTCAACAGGGATTTGTTTTCTGATTATTTATGGCAGCATGAATTGCTTTCTTATGCAATATTTTGTTCTTTCACATATTTCCTTTGTTCCCTTTTTTGTTGTAATTAAAGACACTGTCATATGGTTTTCACTGAAAGTTATACACTTATGTAATTTTTTCTGTTTAACTGGCTGCCTTTGCATGTCCACCTTTTCAGATATTTTCTCAGTGGTCACAGAAAGGGCTTGATGTCTGGAGAGGAGTATTGTAAAAGCATGCATTTAAGGAGTCACAGGAACTGTAGTGCACCAGGAATTCGGCTCTGCCAGTGCTGACCTATCATAAAATGGAGGTATTTTCAGAGGAAGGATTGGGCTTAGTGCACAGGAGCTTAGTCTGATGCTCTGGCATGAGTTTTCACTCCATGGCAGGATTCACCTCTTTAAAAAAAATAGATTTTGTGTGTATTAACACACTAGAATGACAACTTCCCCGGCGACATGTAGTTACTTATCAAAATACAGTGATGGTAATGCAAACCGTATGTGGCCTTTTCAACAGTTAAATGAATGCTGCAGATTCCCATCAGACCCCCCCCCCCCCCCATTACACCCCCCCACCCCCCCATGGCTTGAAGCCTGTCTCAAATTGCGGCGCTTGGGATTTTGTTTGTGTCCAATATGTTCTCATGCTGAAGCATTGTTAATCAGCTGCACTGGATCCATCATATAAATACATCGCGTCATACCTGAAATGAAGGCTGAGAATATCTTACATCTGTAAAGGAATAATGGGTAAAATGATAACTATAAAACTATGAGTTTGTGTGTATCTGTATTTCTGTATTCTTCCAATTTTGTGCATACATTAACATTACTAACCCATGTTTGTAAAGAAAGTACTTTCAAATGAATCTTTATGCTTTTGCCTATGTGGTGTAATAAAGGAATGAAATCAAAAATCAAAACTCCTGAATGAACTAAACACTGAAAAGTTTTTAAAAAATGTTAAAGATCTGTAAGTAAATTAATTTTAAAAATCTCAAAGAAGAATACGCAGTACCATAATAATGTAAATAGCGAGTTACAAAGTCTGTGAGGGTAAATTCATTTTCTTCTCTGTATTTATGCTATTTGCACATAGTTTTCATTCCTGTATACCATATACATGTTTATAAACAGGTAATAAGTGAACGGCGCACGGTAAAAACAAATTTCTCCTTGGGTACATCATTTATGTACCCCAAAACGGGGAAAAAAATCTAGACACTAAACCATAGTTAAGTAAGTTATTTACAGTAAGCAATATTTAAGTAAGTAATAATGAAGGAGTAACAAGGGAGCTTGCCCTAATGTTGCAGCAACCGCACAACAATTTGACAAAGTCATGAATGCATAACGAGACCCATTTCATGTGATGGGTGACTTTACTTCATTTGTTTTTCATTTTGTCTTAGTCGCCATGGGTCCGTTAAGAGGAAATGGCTTCTTCATCCAACATTTGTTGAGGCGGTTGTCCTGGTAGTTGACAGGCTCAGATAAAGATTCAGATAGCTGTCCAGTCATCCAGCTTCTTGGGTTCACACACCTCTGCCAACCCATACAAACTCTGCGAAATTAGATTTTTATCACATTCGCGGTTAGAAACACGCCTGCTGATTCTCCCAGGCCTGCTGATTCTCAGATATTTAACGTGGACGGTCGTTTTCCCTTCCTGTTCGAAAGTGAGTCGCCACTCTCTGCGGTGTGAGTCAGGCCATGCATCCAGGCAACACTGCTCAGCAGCGGTAAAGGAGGAAATGTGGTGGGGTTTACTAGAAATATTAGCATCTAAGAGAAAAAAAAATACATTTTCCTGGCCATTTATTTCTCTGGGTGGAGCTGTTTGTATGTTTCAAGTGACAAAAATAACATTCAGCAATTTTATTATTTTTTGCATCATTATCATCATCATTTGGAAAAATATATATCCTTTTTCTGATCGTCAAATATGCCAAAAAACTAACTTTGTTACACGAAGATCAAAAGCTGGCTACACTTGTATAAGAGTTCCCTCATGCAGGGAAAATAAATTTTTCAACTGGGTAATGCATAGTCATGCCATGCAGATAATTTAATAATATGCACTATATTAGGTTATCAGTTGCATAAAATCAAATAGTTATAGAATGTGTTACCATGCTGTTCAAAAACTCAGCATAGGCAACTGCTGGGTTTTGCTGCTTTGGCATACAACAATTGGAAGCTCGCAATAGCAACCTTGAATCACCTCACAAAACTTCTTCAACTCTATTCTTTGCTTATCTATTGTTTAACTCCCTCTCCATTTATCCAGGAATGTTCTCTACCTCTCCAGAGAGCCTTGTTTACTTTTTGCATAGAATGCTCGGGTTTTTCCCCCCTGAACACAGTAATGACACACGCTATTATAAACGGTATGATTGTAACATAGCGAAGGCTAAGCATTCTCTGCTGAAGAAGTCTGGTAGTGTTTGTTTGATCTGTTCATAACAAACGTGGTCAAATGAAATCCCATAATCCACCTCATTATGGAAGACATCGTGGGGTGATTATAGGCTCAGTTCACATTGAATAACCTCTCTTACGCTTCTCAGCCGTATATGGTGGTTCAGCTGGCCCTCACTGCATGAATGGCGTATGGAGCACTTGCCAAATGGGGCCCATGCCAAGAAGTGCCCTGCTCTACAAAATCAACTGATCTTTTAAGCTTAACAAACTGTTGGGCAGTGTCTGAATGAAGTTCCTCTTAAAATATAAAACAAAATAAAATATTTCACAAACCTTCGCCTTTGACACCTTAAATTTGACAAATAAATCAGATTGTTATTCTTCAAAAGCATTTTATTTGTATTTTTTTTGTGATCACTGAATTTGTGTGTTTTTTTTCCAAGGCAAAAGGGGGCACATTCAGCTGTGGGTTAAAGTTAATGATGAATGGTGACCAAATCCAGGGGTTAACCTCTGGATAAAACAAACTCCACGAAGGTCATGTTTCAAGGTCAGCTGGGGCATTTCAACAGGGCTGCCCTGCATGGCATCACTTTACAGGGAGCCATATGTTCAGGGCTGTGCTGTGACAAGAGGCCTTCTGTTGACGCAAACCTCCTTGCTCAGTTATCACTTCGAGCAGCCCCTTTCTCCCTGGCAGTTGGCACCCAGATTCCAGACATCCACCAGCCTCATCTCTTTATGGCAATGAAGCAGTCAGGTTGCTGTGATTATGCGTATACATAAAAGCATACATCACATGCCAGCACTTAGGCCTCGGCTGCAGAGAACCCAGTGACTGTGTGCTCCAATTACTCCAGTTATGGAACTGTAATGTAACTGTAATGAGAACAATGTGTTTTTGTGCAGGCGGCAAGTGCTCACAGCACACACACACACCCAAACTGTGCATCTGTGTATGTGTGTGTCTTTTTTTGTGTGTGACTGCCACGCCTACCCCTCAGGACCCCTAAGACCCCTATATACCCCTGAGTCAGGTTGGCATGTGACCTCTGACCTGGGCAGTTTGACTGACACATGTAAAGGAAACATAAGTCTGCCCTGGTCCCACTGATTAAAGCTCCTCAAAACAAAGAAGTGGTTTACTTTGCAAAGTAGAGCAAACAAGGTGAATAACACACTCCCCCTGTCTTTTTAATCTCCAACACCATTACGACTTCAAACACTTGTCCCCTCTCGAAAGGTTAGAGAAGGGAAAAATGGCGTAACTGGTCCCGTCTTCTGATTGAGTTCAAAACCTTTTGCTGCCAGAACTCTGTCTCCATACTCTGGATAGCGCTTATAAAGTTACACTTCTTTCTGGGAAAGCGGTACTGGATTTATTTATTTATTTATTTATTTTTTTACTTCGGTTAACGGTCTCTTGAGTAATGTTTAGTTAATACAGTAACACAAAAGACTGTATCTTATTGCATTATGCTTTGCAGTGATTGTTTACTTTATTGTCTTGGTGTGCCCAGGACTTGATGCTTGCGAAACATAAAAGAGGCTGACGCCAAGGGCAGAGATCTCATTTGTCTTAGTCACAGAGAGTCTGCACTCCGCTTTCATGACATCACCCGCGCGGTCCGAAATAAGCGCCCCCCGGACCGCGGGGGGGAAAAGCGCGGATCGTCTGTGCTGTCAGTTCTGAGTAATGGGCGCTTCAGGTAGGGGGGTCAGAGCATGGCACACTCCAACCGACCGGGAATTTGCGTCTGACGCAGTATCTCTGAAAGCCTCTGGATTGGATTTCACCATAGTAAGGCTCTTAAGGCTTCTCAGAACATTAACATAAAGAGCAAAGCTAAGAGAGTAATGCCTTGCAATATGAACTTAATGTTGGAAACAGCACTTTGAGTTAATTTTACTGTCCTTATGGAGCTCCTGCACTGAAGAAGAAGAAATTTATGTATATGTACATAGATTACATATACATATACATACATATATACATGTATATTCATATATATTCATCTCTCTCTCTCTCTCTCTCTATATATATATATATATATATATATATATATATATATATCCATCTACAATGTTAAAGCAAATGGATTACTTTAAACATGTGTCCTGAACATATGAGTCAGTGCTCAAAGGGAAATAACTGAAAGCTATTATTATGTGATTTGCTATGTTAACAAATTACCTTCATTAAGTAGCATTAATGACTCACAAAAGTAGCTGAACATACTTTCAGGCCTGTAAGATTGGAATGGAAAGATTGACAGAAAAATGTCTAATTATAGGTTAGAAAACAGAAAAAAAGATTGGCCTGGTCCTGGCTGAAAATGCTGCTCCTGTCCTTCTAATTTTCCCCGGTGGAGGAGCGTATATTTTTCTAAAGTTTTCATATTCGTAAATACAGTATCGTTTATCTCTCCAGTGGGTTTGAAATGGATGCGGAGTGGCAAGCATAAGCTGTTTGGTCTGTGAAGTCCGCTGCGAGTCCCTGAGCCGATATCAATGCAGGTGTATGTAGAGTTCGTGCGGCTGCATGCACCTGGGTTCGAGGGGGCCGGCGCTTCTCTGAGGACCCGCTGGAGTGATTTTTTTCTGAAGCGGGAAAGTAAACTGGGAGCTGGCGGACTGTCAGCGGGAGCGGCGGCCGGAGCAGCGATGACACTTTATTTTGATTTCCACTCCGGGGCCGGGCACCTCAGACACTGAGCCCATTCAGCCACATGCTCCGCGCGCTCGCAAGGTGCAGGGAGCCTCTCACATACACACACGCTAATACACACACGTGCGCACACATGCGCTAATACACACACACAGATGCACACATGCGCTGACACACACACACAGATGTACACACATGCGCTGACACGCACACATGCACACACATGCAAGCACACCACACATACACATACACACACCACTCTCTCTCTCTCTCTCTCTCTCTCACCCACACACACACACACACACACACACACACACACAAAAGGTGCAGAGAATCTCTCCTGGGAAGCCTTGAAAGCTTTGCTTATTAGTGACTGTTATTCTGCAGGCTATTCATACACACTACCACTCTGTTCTGTTAGTAACATGGGCAGTTACTCTGTTCTTTGATCTGCGTGATGTTGATTCCCATAGATTACGTGAGTGCAAAGGGTGTGGGTGGTATGAAGTTATATCTTAAAGATTTCCAGTGTCAGCCATTTCCGTGACTACAGAATGCTCTCACTGATAGCAGGAACTGTGTGTAATGTCCTGAGATTGTAACTGTGATAATCTTTTTTCCCAAAATCATTCATTTTGTTTTTTGTCATTAATAACACATGTATACAATGCTTATAACTTGTCATAAAGGCTAGTTGGAATGAAGTGAAGGCAAACTGTACCGAAGAAATCTCACAGACAGATTATGGCATGGCTGTTAGGATAGAGGGGCCAGTTAGAGCATTGTCATTTAGCAGACACATTTATCCAAAGCAAATTGCATACATTACAGCTTTTGTACATGGTATCCATTTATACAGCTGGATATTTACTGAGGCAATTAAGTGCCTTGCCCAAGGGCACAACAGCAGTGCCCCAGTGAGGAATCGAACCAGCAACCTTTCAGATACAAGCTCTGTTCGTTACCACTGTGCTACATTTCTGGCCACAGTTGGTTGAGTGTCCACACAGAATGACACTTTGCACCCTTAGGACCTCGGAATTCTGGGGTTGAAGAACGTGCAATGCCTGTTTGAATGCTTTACATGCATGATACACTCATATGGAGGGAGTGCCAGGCCGCCTCAGTCTGTGAGTGGAGGGGGGTTGGACTTCAGAGGGGAGGCCGGCCCTTCCGTGTCAGTGGGACCGTTAGATTGGCTCCCGGATGATGTCACACGCTGTGCCGTAACCTCTGGGTGAGCCAGAACATGAAAAGAGCTGACAGAGGCATTTTCCCTGACATCAATTGCATCTATAGTGAAAGGAGTTAATTAGTACTGTAGGCTGCTGGTAACTGACATACAAAAGAGTGTTCAACTGTTCTCAGCTGTATTTTGTTTTCATTCCTGTCACTTTGGGACCATAACATTTTATTGTGAGAGCGCCCTCATTCCTTAACTTCTTAATGCTTTTGAAAGTATGGCATTCCATTAGCATATGCACAGTGCAAAGTGAGTAATGGTAGATGGCAATGTAGATGATTGCTACAGTTGCTGAAATGATTTGCCAAGAGCTGGCACATATTGCAGGTCGGAGTTTACATTATACACCACTTTCAAGATATTTTGCGTTTCAGCTTTTGCTACCGAGCCACAACTTCATACATCAAGCTTAGCTTGTGGGGGGAAAAAATGCAATCATCAAAGAGGTGGCTGTATTGTATTTCATTCACAAAATGAATGTCTGTACTCCTTCTTCGGCTATGTGCTGGTCACCGCAATGTAGCTGTCATTGCCTCTGTACAGTAGCATTTCCCCAGAGCCTCTCTCCTGTTATTGGTCTGTCCTTACTGATGATGTCCAGGGGAGGTATCAGTGATATAGTAGCCTGTATGAATTGTGGCTCCCTTTCAAGGCCACTGTGGGACTGATCCAACATGGCAGCCACAGTATTCCAGCGTGTGGGTGCAAGTCCTTTTTCATCACTGACTGAGAATTGAAAGCTGGGGTATAGATACAGAAATGTGAGCCAGGGTCATTTTTAGAATGGGAAATGATTATGCTTATTACCCGGACAGAGATCAAAGCAGATACAAATCATGGGCTGCATATTATTTACAAGGTCAAAGTCCAGAGATGCGCATATATCGCTAGTGCCTCTGGACGTGATAATTGCACCTTTTAAAATAATACGATTGAAGTCTGTTCGCGTGGAGGGGTCACAGAGGCAGGTGGTGGATTGAAGTTGTGCGATTCCCTGGCCATTTGGAAGCGGCGTTTGGGGATTCGGTTGCCGTTTCATAGGGCTATATTTAGGACCCCCCCACAAGCAAAGGGGTATATGCCTCTGACTATCTGTGAGCACGGCACGCGTGTAGATGGCTTCCTCATAGTGCTAGAGAATTCCAGAGACTGTATCGTTATCACTGCCCTTTCTGTCAGTGATCATTTGGCACCCGTTCATCCTGCTTTAGCGTAAAGACATCTGTAGGATATCATACATCTCCTCACAAGTCCGTACGCAGGGGTCATTTGCTCCCAGCTGTGGTACTGCAAAAAGGCCTCCCAAGAAACAGAAATGGTTTGGACCTTACATATAGAATTACTAGACTGGTTGAGACTTCTGTAGATGGGAACGCTGTTCTGACATTGTGCATGTGCAGATAGGTGGAATCTGACACAGCTCACGTGTAATAAAGGCCCAGAAAAGTAAATAAACCAATTACCCAATGAGTCTGAATTTTAGATAAATAATTTCATTGTGGTTTATGAATTCTGAACATTTACATTACATTTACTCATTCAGCAGACGCTTTTATCCAAAGCTTACAAGTGAGGTAGAGTACAACACAATACTGAATATTTTGTGGTTGTGAAACAACTGTATTATATAAAGGATGTTTAGGTAGATTCTACAAAAACACACCACACAATTGAATGAAAACTGAAATTGAAATAACAACGTGCACAGCGGTTCATTCCTGGTACTTTTGTGCCACATCTGTTGATGCTGCTAATATCCGCCGAGGTCCACCATGAGTCGCTAGTCAGCTCCTCCAACCACACCAGCCACCAGCCACTGTGACCCGCACACCAGCCACTGTGACCCGCACACCAGCCAATCTTATATAAAGCACAGACAGCAGGTGCTGGACGACTCTCAGGAGGCATTGTTCAAGCGGTCATCCGTGCTGTCATTCTGTAGTTAACCACCAGTAGAGATTCCAGGTCACAGACACAAGCTGTTACCCAGCGCCTAACACCAAGGGCTCAGGAGACATATTCATTTCAAAGAATTCAGGGCAACCTGTTATGGTCATTGCAGGCCTCATCTCTCATCATCTCTAATAATAATAAAAATAATTATAACATACTGTATATAGTGCTTTTCAAACAGAATACAGAGCATTACACAAAAGCAAATTAATACAGAAAAAAAATGAAAAGAAAGTAGGCATACAAACCATTCACGTGAAGACACACAAAGGTGAAACAGAGCTACAGCAAATGTTGATTAAAGTGCACAAAACAACATATAAAAATGAGGAAAAAAAAAAAAAAACGGACAAGGTATAACAAGTATAAAAAAATAGAACAGGAAACAATAAAATTAGATTAACTTAACAGCCAGTATGAAGAGTGTGTCTTTAAAAGTGACTGAAAAGAGCTGACTGACAGCATCTCTATTCTCTTAATCAGTGTGTTCCATAGTTCCATGGGTTCCATGGGTTCCATGTGTTCCATAAGTGCAGTGGCATAGAAGGCTTTGTCAGCTTCACCCTAATCAGCTGATCTGAGTGCTCTCTGCTTTATAGGGCACCAACAGTTTCATTATGTATTCAAGGGCTATCCCATGCAGTGCTTTAAAAACATCTCATCTTAAGGTAACAAGATCTTAAAATTTTATCCCAAAAGCTACAGGCAGCCAGTGTAATGAGGCCAAGACTGTAGAAACATGAGACCTCTTACTAGTTTTGGTCAGAGTCCCAGCAGCAGAATTTTGCATGAGTTTGAGCCAATATAATGTATGCTCATTAACACTAGAGCGTAAACTGCACTAGTTTTGAGAACACTTCGGTTCCACCCTTCTACATTTCCTTTTAATCTGGTGCTTATTCTCAGTCATTTTAGGAGTGATATTCCTTTCCAGAGAGAAATTTATCTTCAAATGGAGCTACACAGTCAAGGGTCAAGTTACAGCTATTATTGGACCTGTTTACCAATCCTAAATTTGGTGAGATTGAATGGCAAGTTATTCAAGAGAGAGGAAGTAGTTAGAAAAACATAAGTATAATATAGGAACATACAGACCATTCAAAATACTTTATGGGAAAAAGGACCTAAAAGGTCCAAGGTCAGACTAAGTTGGTCAGTGAGAGTGGGATCCCTTTTCATAGATCACTTTATGACAGACACTTGGTCCAGACTGTGTCTAGCCTGTGGCCACAAGAATAAGCTGGACTAGTGTCATGTTGAGCAAAGGTTAACAATTCAATACAACTCATGAAGTGTGCAATACAAGGGGATGTGAGGGCTTGTGAACTTGAATAGCAAAAATCACCAAGTAAAAGCAGTCTGTCAGGCATCATCATGAGTATGGATAAGACGTCAGATAACTCAGGAAGAAACGGGTTTAAAGGTTGACAAACAAGAGGGAAACACAGTATTCTGATTATAAAATGTTAACAATATAAATGATGAGAACTCTTCAAATTTTAACTGACCCCTTTAAAAGTTGTCATTAAGGATTATAGCTAAACCACCTCACCCTGTCTGTCTGGGCTTCTTTAGTTGGCTGTACTCTCAGGGGGCAGATTGCACACAAAGGTGCTTGATCATTGTTTTTTTTATTGTTTTTTGGACATTAGTATGCAGAAATCAAGACTGTGTGAGGAAATAGAATCATGAACAATAAAACTTTTGTTTTACGGTTGTCTAGCACTTTTATATCACGCCTACAATAATACAACACGGAGCCACAATAACAAATTAACATGAATCCCCTTCCAGCATATATTTCTATCATGATTAGATGTCTACTCTGAATACGTGTTACAAAAGGGAAACAGGTATGCTAGTACATATTTCAGCATGCAGAATAAGGTGGATCCAGATCCCCACAATCCAAAGCCCCGGTCTCATCTTAATGTACAAGTCTTCTGCAAAAAAACAGAAGGTGATAGGTAACTCCGCTGTCATTGGCACAGGTGCTTGTTACCTCCACAGTGGGGCAAAATCTGAGGATGAGCAAGCTTCCCCTGAAGCTTTGGCGGGGAGGGGCGGGCAGGTTTCCATTCACACAAGCCAGCGTGGGAGAGAGGGGAGAATGGGAGTGAGTGGAGGTGTGCAGGTGGGGAGTATAAACCAGTGGAATGGTGTTCTAGCAGATACAGACCATGATTGGTAGGCAGTGGAGGGGTGAGGAGATGAAGAGAAGATTAGCCTAGAGAGAAGGAGGGCCAGAGGAGACTACAGAGTTCTCAATGAGTTGAAAAAGCCAGATTGTGCTAGTTAGAGGTCCAGTGAAGCAGGACCAGTGATGGCAGTCCAGGTTGGATAGCACCAGGACCTTAACTGGTATCTTAGCGGAAAAGGTGGTGAGGAACAAGCTGATTCTGTTTAGCGTATGTGGACAGGCTCACGTCAAGTGTCAGCCAGAGCTGTGGCGTTGTGGAAGAAGGCAAATGCAGTGTTGAATGCAAGTACATGGTCAAAGGTAACATCCAGGGCTCTCGGGGATGAGGTCATGAGCTCTCAGCGAAACTGGTGTGGTCCGGCACCCAAGTCACAAATCCCAGCCGTGGCGAGGTGTCACTGCATCCTTCACTATCCTAGTCGTGGTGTGTTCCTGTTTTAGTTTAATTTGGCTGATGGGTTTTTCGGGGAAAACCAAATGGGGTGACACTTTTTATACAGTGTGGGCTAAAGAGGACCCCACCCTCCACATAACTGAAAGTGTAATAAGATGCTTCTAGAAGCCTGAGAAGTGGCCCCAAGTACTCTGATATAGACATTAAAGCAGTCGCAGAGCCGTCGCGATGCAAAGTCTTGGCTATCGATCTTCTCATTATCGACCTTCCCCGTCAGAGTGTGTGTTCTGCTTCCAGTCTGTCCCACAGACTGTCCTGCTGGGAGTGTAACTGCACAGTGGAAGACACGGGGTGGGTTTCGGGTAACCCGCTCTCGGGCCCCCGCCAAAAGGAAAACACATTGATCTCCGAAGGTGATGAAAAGCCTTTTCTTAGGCCTCCCGTCCTCATTGGCTGCTCCAGTTTCCACACTGAGCCGTATCAAAACCACAGCACATCCCAGTGAGTGCGCTGCCATAGGCTTCTTCACTGTACGTCGTTTTATGTTTTTACATATCCTTGTAATTTGCACTAGTATTCAGAGGATTTTTATTATTGTAACTGAATGCCATTCTTCTTCTCCTTTGGTGTTGGCTACGATGAAGACATTCCATCATTCTTTTATTTGTCCCTCAAAACCTATGGCATGTAAACAATAGCAAATTTGTCATTTGAAAGTTCAAAAGTAATTCAGAGTTTTCAGGGTTGGTAGTAGATGCAACAAAACGAGATAGTGCAAAGAGACTTTTTTTACACTTTACACCTCTGCTCAAAAGAGAGTAAAATCAATTTTTAATATCTTTTTCACTTTGCACAGCACAGGCCTAATAAGAGAGGATTGACATCTTCATCCAAAGTTGTAGCAGGAAAGTGGAGACTCGTTAACAGTAGCCAAGCATCTCAAAAATTGGAATGAACAGCATTCTCTTCAGAAATAAATCCACTTAAACATCTACAGCTCCAGCAAGGCAAGGAGAATGAATGTATGGTCCAAGGCTCACAGCATCACACCGGCAGTATGAAGGCATTGTCACAGGGAAGATAATTCTAGGGGAAGATAAATAAGTCCAGCCATGTGTGTTTGTAATCAGTGATCACATTTGCATTTATGGTCTATGTGACTGTATTCCTCAAAATCACTACATCAAAAACCATAAAATCCCTTAACATCATGGCACTCATGTTGCAAGTATGAGTTCTGATTATCTTCCTTTGAGTTCGGGGTGAAACACAATGACTGTTTGGAGAAAGATGAGGAACAGGGACCTTGTCAGACTTGGGTCTCATGCTTGTGCCAGTTCCAGCGGTACAAGTAGAACAGATTGGCTTCACTCCAGATGTTCAGTGATTTCCCTATATCAGTGATACTTTAAAACTACAGAATACTAACATGACATATGTGCTGAATGTCTCAATACATACTGTATATATGCTAATGTGCATATTTAGTCCTTTTTTTTCTTGAGAGTAATACACATCCTCAGAGGTTATTCTGAGGTTGTTTTGTTCCAAAGTCAGTTTCAATTAACCTAACTGATCAGTCTTGTTAATGGATCCCAAAAGCCCTGGGGCACGAGTCTCTGTTCAGAGATGATTCACATAAAGATGTTATGCTGAATAAATATGTGAAAGAAATTCTCTCAAAGTAAATTCAGTGCCAATGGAGTCAAGCCCAAGTGTTATGTTAATGTCTATAGTCAAATTCATAATTGTGACAAAACATTCCTGGTTTGAAATACTTAAGAACTATTTATACTAAAACTTAAACTCTTTTGAGGTCAGACCACTGCTGCAATTTGAAAAGGCACGAATGTCGTCATACTCCGCAGAACGGGTCTCCTAGATGACTGGAATGACTTCACACAGTGCAAAAATTAATCCGTCTGTGTTCTTCCACCCACAATGACAAGGAGAGGCAGCAGACCACAGGAAATGGATTCACCAAAACCTGAGATTACTGAGTGCCTCTGTTAATGTCCTGCGTGATCCAGAGACATGATAGATGTATAATTAGATACAGTCTCAGTGGACTCCACCGAACAGCTTTTCAGTCCAGGCCAAGACCGTGATTAAGATTAGTGTTTATGGCGATCCTATGATATCTTCATAAGCTATAAAGTAAGTGGATGCAGTAAGCCCCAGATAACATGACAGTCATTATAAACACAATCCTCTGAACCTTTATTGAACAATAACCTGGCATGGTCTTAAGGGTAAAGACACTGGATCTGATCCGATTCACAGCTGAACATCAACACACAACTTTAATGCAGCCAGACCGAGATACTCATCTCAGCAGAGACAGACATGGATAGAGAGGGAGAGAGGGAAAGTGAAACAGAGAGAAAGAGATCCTTCACTGTGTGCCTGGAGTTAAAATGCTTGACAGGAAGTATCAGAGTTCCATGAGCAGGTCCACTGCAATCCCTACCTGCAAAATACAACCTATCGCAGGCCACCTGAGGTCCATATTTGGTACATTCAGCCTACTGGCAGTGAGCTGTTTGTATTGCAGTTGGTTTCACTGAGTGAGATGCACATCAGGCTATGCGTGTATTTTATAGGGAATTTGGCAATGCAGAGTATGGGCACTGATTACATTAGAGAGCTGAAGTGTTCTGCATGACAACGAATAAATACATAACAAGTATGAGATTCATTTGCTTGTCACTGGCGTTATGTGAAATTCACTTCCCGTTACTTTTCCCTGCATTGTTAGGCCTTCAGTGCTGTTGATTGCTATTGACAGGGTCAGGTTATTCATTATTCTTTTTTTTTTTTTTTTTTAAAAAGCATTAAATGTGTTTATATAGTAATGCATTGCTAGGATACGTGAATGCATAAGCTGACAATGACAGTGAAAAGACTGACAAGTTGGCCCACATATTTATTTATTTATTTCCCCAAATGGAACAATACATCTGGAACAGTGACCGAGCTGTGGTCCTCCGTGGTTTTTAAATTTAGAATCCATATTCATCTCTCACACACACACACACACATACACACACACACACATCCATGCAGACACACACAGATACATACATTCATACACTCATACAAGGATATAGAGACATATATGCAGACACACACACACACACACACACAAAAGAAAGCTTCAGCAATTCTTTTCTGTTTGTCCTCAATAACAGTCATATGTCTGTGCCAGACCACACCAAAGTTATTGTGAGAAATCTGCCTCTCAATTTTCATTTTTACTGCATTTTACATTTCTTAGTAGAACCCACAGTCCTCCTTTGAGTAGCATAGCATCTGCTTAACCATTTCAGCAGTACTATGCTGAGCACAGGAATATGTACATAAATGGGGACAGAGAGTGTCTGTATTGTTAATTGATGTCTGCGGTCCAATTAGGTGTGCTCAGACATCGGCATTAAACCGTAATTACTCAATCAATCCTACTTTCTATTTTTGTCCTATAGTTGAGTAAAATGAGTCAGATGGTTTCCAGTGCTACTAGCAAAGAGTTGGGAGACTACTGTATATACAGGTGTCCTTGCTATTCCCCTGTATTATGTCAATAGGCATATGACCTCTGAATGGGCATTGCATTTCCATGAATTTCAATCAATTTCAAACAATTTACAGTGCTCCTGTAAATGTCACAGGGTCAGCAGTGATTGACCATAAGATCTCTGATCCCGTGCTCTATACTGTAAAAGCAGTGACGTCTGAGAGACGCCTGTAATTTGGTGGCACAGAATGTCTATTCATTCATACAGGGGGCAGAATTTGATCCAGCATTCCCACCCGGCTCCAAATTTGGATCTTATCCACAAAATTTCATTTGGCTCTATTGGTAGCATCTTCTCCCCTGGCAGTATATCAGTAACTGACATGAATAAATTGAGTTATCTGGTGAGCAATCGGTTATAGGGAAAGAATTTGGCCGCTGCGGGTCCTTGTGTGTCACAGCTAATCCTCAGCGGGGGGAGTCACTCCAGGCTGCCTTTCGCGTGACCTCCACACTCTGTGCTCCGCTGTCTCCGAGCGTCTAATGAGAGCGAGCGCTCGGAGCGAAAGTCCGCCAAGGGAGGCCGTTCAAGGCCCTCGCGCTTATACTCACAGGTCTCCTCGCCCCAGCCTTCTGCCAAGGCTCAAAATACAGGACAGCACATTCATAACTGGCAAATGGGAAAGCCATCTCTTCAAACTGTCATCCCCATCACTGGACACGTGTATTACTACCACATTTATGTCAGCTCTGGGCGAGAGAGCAAACACCTCAGACCGCAGCCCTCACTGCTCACCAGACGTGCACATTAGGGGCAATGCACAGTAGGTATTATGTGGAAAGAACTCTCAACACCTACTGAGTTCAATCAGAAATGCTAATTGAACTATCTGCAATGTAACATTATTGGCGTTTGCATTTATCATTTGCATGTATTCATTTGGCAGACGCCTTTTAATCAGACCGTCTCACAAGGCCATTTTGGTTATATGGCCATTACAGCATCAGGTACTTTGTGGTGAGTAACATCAAGTGCAGATTACATACGTCAGCACCTTAAACCTGATACGAGCAGCAAATGGCAGCCAATGGGGTGAAAAGAAGAGAGGAGAGGTGAGAGGTGTGAATATCTTGGTTGAAGACTAGACGAGGCGCAGCATTCTGGACCAGCTGTGATGAACTAGTAGCACATTCCAGGAGATTGGCAAGGAGTTGTAATAGCTCAGGGGAGAGAACATAAGACCCTGAATTTGGAGTCACGTTGAGAAGGTGGTAACGAATGTGTGGATTGTTCTTCGCTTATAGAGGAGGAATCTGGAGAAATGGAATTTATTGTTTTACTGAAATACATTTGATTTGATCTTCTTTTGTTTCTTTTTTTAATTTCAGGTTCAGTGTGAGTTGCCCTTTTTCATGTAGTGACTGTCAAACTGATAGGCTACACTGAAATCCATTACATATTTATATCTTTAAAATTACTTCATTTCAAGCAGTTTGAACAATTCCTATGTGTTAAATATTGGGTGAGAAGTTAGGAATCCCAGCATTGATGCTTCAGTTTATTATTGTAATTTTGGTACGTGCTGGCTGCACCTTCTCAGAGAACTACAACTAGATCACATGACATACATTCTCTTCATGGATTCATACCGTCCCTCCCAGCTAACTCAGCAAAGAGCTGAGCAACTTTGGCCTCATTCCACTGTTTCAAAGACAAAAAATAACTCACAGTGTGATCAGGCCTAGAAAGACATTTTGATGATGTTTAAATTTCCCCCAGGAAAAATTTTGCTTCCGTTTTGTTGAGACTGGCTATTTCTGTACAGGCCTGAATATATGTATGTTGTGTTCTGAAATGGAATTTACAGCAAAAGCGCACTAAAATGAACAACATGGTAATGTGCCATGAGGACTTTAAACAAGTATGTGTGGCACTGAACTTCTCTGGTCGGTCACCTGGTAAAGACAGTGTCCATGAGTCACTCTGTCCAGCGGGTGTACACACACATGGTGCTCTCCTTGATTCAAGGCCAGGAAGCACCAGAGAGAGCTCCAGGATTTTATGAATGACAGAAATTGTGCTCCGTCTTCCATTTATGTACTTATGTTTATATCTGGTACAAGCTTCAAAAATTGCTGAATTTTGAATGGACTGTTTCTCCTTTTTTTAATGTTTCCTTAAGAATAACTCCTCCCCTCATCCCAGATGGAACAAACTTTTAGGCGTTCTAATCTGGAACAAGTGAGAGGAAACACGGGGCACTAGGTTCAGGATGGTGAGAGGCGTGTTAGTTTGGGGAACAAGGTAGGACAGCGGCTTAGGCATGAGATTCCACTGAGACGGGGTAGTGGTGTAGCATAATGGTAAGGAGCAAGGCTCGTAATCAAAACGGTTGCTGGTTCAAGTCACCCCTGAGGCACTGCTGTTGCATGCATTACCCCAAGCCCCCCCCCCCCCCCCCCCCCACCAGACACACACACACACACACACACACACACACACACACACACACACACAAATTCACAGCATCCAACGTAAGTGTACCTCTACCCAACACTAAAAGGCCCTGGCCTACATTCATACCCTGTAGTTGAGTTACATGGTTTTGCAATCTTCTCAAAGTCATTTTTCTTGCTGTTATGTAATTCATAGCTCAGAGGCTAAAGGTATGACTTGATTTTCAGAATAAATAATATTTTTCATGCATTTCACCTTACCTTTCATTGATTTAACATATGTACATATATGCTATAAACAATTTTAAGTGCATACAGAATGTGGTATATTAATTGTATTCATTGTAATGATTGCATTAAAGTAGCATGTAGCATGTACAGAGCATGATTCCTAATCAATACAAAGTCTTATATTTCATTTTGATAAGTAAGGGTGGCAGTGTATCATAGGGGTAAGGAGCAGGGCTCATAACCGAAAGGTTGCTGCTTAGATTCCCCACTGGGGTACTGCTGCTATCCCCTTGGGCAGGGTACTTAACCCAGAACTGCCTCTTTAAATATCCAGCGGTATAAATGGATAATATGTAAAAATTGTAACGTATGTAAGTCATTCTGGATAAGATGGTCTGCTAAAATAACAATGATATAAAGTACAGATAGGTGTCAGACAAAACAGTCTTTTGACAACTCTTCTCACAGAAACAGTAATGTACCATACCCGTTGAGTCCAATGCCTTTAACAGGAGGCTAAAATGCTTTGCCCTGTAAGACCTTCCTACTATATTGTCTAAATGGTAGACTCAATGCAAACTGTTTAATCTACCCAGCAATTCCATGAAAGGTCAATGCTCATTTACATACGAACAGCAGTTAGCCACATGCATTTCTCATACAGTTACGAGCCAGCCCTCCTCAAATCTGGTTTACTTTGGAGCCTGGATCTGGTTCCCTGTGTGGTATTTTTGGCACGGCAGTTGAATTTTTATGTGAAGTTTTGTTTCTCCAAGAAAGAAGGTTTTAATGATTTGACTATGGGTAATGTATAAGGCTTTACATCGCAGTCAAAAACAACATTAGTTTTGTAACAGTATTGGATTGTGTGCCATGGAGATAATATCAGCTTTAAGCTGGCTACCAGGACACTGGGAGATAAGAGAGAAGACATTTTCCAAAGGTTATTTGCTGTCTTGATGTCAGGCACAGGAAGCAGAGTAGGCAAAAGTTAATGGAAATGGACTATTTCAAGCTGATGTAATGCTCTGAGGGAGAAGATGAGCTATTATTGAGTTCCTGTTGTTTCTTCCTCCTGTCTCCTCTAACTGCGGTGAAATGAATTTCATTTACTTAGCAAAAAAAAAAAAAAAAAAAAAATGAAAGCACAGCCGTAAGTTGCTGCTTTTTATAACTGTTGTGACATCTCAGCGAATTATGCGTTGAAATACGTTCTACCCTTTCAAAACAGCTTGCATTTTTCCTTCCATATATGTGCGTATGCTCATCTTTTGGGTGAATCTGCAAAAGGCCTGTTTGTTGTCCTGGGATCCAGAGCATGCACTTGAGGAGGGGGAGGCAAGTCATTCTTTTGGTAAGGCTTTGTGGATGGCTTGGCATATTTGGAGCACACTACACTGAAATAGCAATACATTTAAGACCATCACTCAAACCGTACAGTGCAATGTGTTTTGAAATGTAGCAATTGTTGTTGAAGACTTCATGCGGTTTCAAAAGCAAACTATGAAGTCTCTCTCACAGTACATTACCATCAACTGTGCAAATACGGGCACACAGACGTCTGCATGGCTGCACATTGTCTTCTGCTCACGGACTGTATGGATGTGAACACCAGGCACAGCTGCATCTGGGCAATTCTATGCGGGAATCTCTGCATCTCTAGGAAACTTTCAGAAACATGCCTGCTAGATAACCTGTGCCAACTTCTCCTGAAATATATACTGAAGGCCGACATCAAACCACTATTCATCTCTAAAGTACAAATACCCTTTTAGCCCACCAGTAACCTTGTACTGTTCTGTTGGTACCTTATCAGTTTTAGGATTGATTATGTTTATGGTTTAGGAGAAATGATCGGGTTGTTTTTACAGATTTGTCACCCAATGATAGACACAGTATCATGTTTTTTTTTTCCATTTTATTGGTAAAGTTGGATTTAGTAGACAATAGACAGTCTACCTGGTGTACAGAAAGGGAAGTGCAAATGTCTGCACAAATAGGAACCTCAAGATCAAGGCTTCCCACTGCTGCTGGCCTTTTGGGAGATTCTTGTCCTTCTAAGCTTCACTTTTCATTTTGTTGGCATCAGGAGAGAGTAACAGTGACCCTTGACAGTGGCTTTTATAACAAAGATGCATTGTGCGAAGAGCAGGCCTGTATTGTTTTACATCTGAATGCTTTTGGACCGAGAGCATCCTGGTGTATCTCCTGGCTGTCTTTGACACATTTGAGCTGAGCGCTCAAAGTCTGAGGGGGACCTTGGTAAGGTGAGACAGTTCTCTCTCTCCACCTGTCACTGTGCAGTTGCGGTCACAGCATTCCAATGCCTGCCTTTGGCCCACTGTTGCCTGGAAGAGACGTTGGACTGGATGTCACCCAAGAAAGCAGGGACTGAGACTTGTCAGACTCAAAATGCTGATCACTAGAGGGAAGGAAAACTACACCTCAGGCGTGAAAGGCATTTTAAAGCCTTTATTTTACACTCAACTATACAGCATCTAGGCGGACATAAATCTTCAGCAGCTGAGTGCAATTATATGCCCGGCAGTTTATGTTCAGTTTACAGCTGAGCTGAATGACAAATACAAAATGCAGTGGCTGGCAGTCAGTAAATACAGTATGGTAAGATGCTTAGGCAATGTGGCTGACACCCGCAAATAAGCAAAGGGTGTGGGGGTGGGGGGGTAGTGGTTCAGATGAGCAATTACCATGGTAATATTGCACATTTGGCCTGCTCAAGCCATCAACTGTTTTCGCAACTGCTGGTTTCAGTCCAGGGGCATGGACGGGGGTGAGGGTTCATCGTGCTCATCGTTGTGCTAATCGTGAGACGATGTCATAAAGCAGTACTGCAGAACATGACACCTTGGCAAATGGCAGACTCAGCTAAAGCACTACATCCTTCTCTCTGCAGGCCACTGTGCTGCGTACATCTCTCACTTTAATCATCTTGAACTTCACAAAAATAATAAAACACCACTCTTTGGCAGGATCAGACTGCAATAAGCGAGCGAGGTTTAATGTGGCGCTTGTTCACACGGTTTCTGCTGAAACTGAATCTGGCTAATTATCAGCGGCAAGGACAGAGCTCTGGAACGTCTTTTGTTCTGATATAATCGGCAACACCAGGGGGATAGTGATAAGATTCATGTGAGGGAATGGTTTTTGGATCCCTGCAGGACGTTGTGGTACGGCATGTGCAAAGAACACGGGAAGGAAAGGATGTTTCTGAGCCATTAGGCCGACCTCGTGGGTTTCAGGTCCCCAGACGTACGATCCAAAGGCACTGAAATGCTTTTTTGTTTCCTTTTCTGTATTTTGGACACATTGACAGTGTGGTACACATGGTTTTACTTTGTCCTGCCCCCGAGCCTTTATGGTAAAAACTATCCAAACCTGCCAATACAGTAAACGAAGAGAATTAATGATCCCACACACACAAACTTTTCAACTCCAAGCAATACGGTTGTAAGCTGTAAAGTGTATTTAGGCTGGAAACAAAATATCAACAGCAATTACATAATTTTGTTGTTCTTTTTTGGACAGATTTTAATGTTCTTAGTATCTTTTATAAAAACTATGTGAACGATATGCATGTATGTGACCTTATTTAACGCCATACTCACATCAGTATACTAAAAGCACTGTTTAACCTCTATGTCCTGACCCCAGCTATAGTAGCTGTAGAGTTTGTCTTCTGGGTCTCGGCTGTTAGTTTGGAGCCTTGGATAAGTTTCTAATGGCTCCCTTTCCCTTTGAAAATAGCCTACCTGTCTTTCAACAGACTCATTAAAACATACATGGTCACATAAAACTCTCATTGCTGCTAGTTTCTCAAATGACTTTTTGTACCCCCTTCATAATCGCTACTTTCAAGTTCGGTAGCTGCAGCTCTCCGAATGCTTGGACAGCACCGGGGACTTCCAGTGTGTAGTTTAGCTGGGTTCCCAGCATGTAAAAGTTAACAATGCGTGTAATCGTTTTACTCTTCCGACTGAGCAATAACAGACTGATGTTGCTGATGGAAAGCACGGGGGAGAGCTAAATGAAAATGACTGTTATAAAACAAATTAAAAATAAGAGCAAGAATAAGAGCCGAATAAACCAAAACCAAAAGGAGAATGCTTGTGGTGAGACAGTTGTAAATACTTAAATAAAACTTAGATATTCTTACAAGGACCAAAAGATCCGGGTCTGATGCAGTGTTTGAGATTCACTGAAACCTTAAGCATGGTATTTTGAAGAAGAGGCTTCTGGACAATTGAATTCTCATGCCATGAAATACAAACGCATACTACAACACATAACATCATTTTATATACAACAATATGTATGAATATGTATAACACCAAAGCTGACTGAATTAACAGATTTTCACTCTTTTTTCATAACAGGCCCACCAGGAAAACGAGGAAGACGAGGGAGACCTGGGGAACCTGGTAAGTGTCCCTACACGTGTAGGTCATTTTCCTAATATCTCTGACACGACTACACTGTGTGCTTTCTGTATGTAACCACAGAGGGTATTTATGAGGTGTGCTTGTCTTATATGTTTTATTGAAAGAGCATATTCAGACTTTCTTGTTTTAAGTGAGGAGACTGAGCCAAAGTAATAAAACCATAACTTATACAGTATACTACACTAAGGCTACATTTGACACTTAAAAATTATGTCTCAAAAATCACTAATGATTTTCTTTTTACTTATGTATTTATTTATTGATTTTCTTTTTGTTTGCAATTGACTCTATGGCAAAAAAAAAAGTATTCAAAATCTTGATATTTGATCGTGTGCAGAATGATTAATATATATTTTCTCCTTGGTAGATTCTGAGTAGATGTGAGCATTACATTAAAGGTTTCAGGGCATCAGACTTCATGTCTCCTGAGTTTTAAGAAACCCCTCTTAATGACTACAGTGGACTGCACAATAAGAGTGTAGTACTAATTTTCCCAGTAAATCTGTTATAGTGCAGGCCATTTGCCCACTGAAAAGTTTGGGCGTGTATCCTGTCACAGCTGGTTCCAAGTTCCTGGACCTCCGGAGAGATTCTCTCTCCTGGCTGGCCCGCCAGCCCAGTTCAGCTCTGTCCAGCTTCTTCTGGGGAGACCGTGTCTGTGGCTTTACTCCCTATGATAGTATGCTGTGAAAAGGATATTGTAGCTAATTAATGGTAGGAAAACATATAAATCATAAGACTTTGAATTCATAATGCGGCAGGGGCTAATAGGGAAAGCTAATAGACATTGGAGCCTTGTACTGTACGCATGAGACGCTGCTGCTGCCGAACTGCCAGCTCGTTGGAACAAAGGTATTCCTGTCTTTAAAAAATTGGAATGACTGAAAAAATCTGATTCCTGTTTTCAGTAGGATAGTGCCATGATCTGGTAGCTACACTATAGCAAAGGCAATTAACATTGTTCCTGTTACTGAAAAAAAAAAACTGAAAAGACTCCGGTATTACCGTTGTAATTCCAACGACGGCTTTAATGTCATTTAGTGAAAGGGAGACAGGGAGAGACGCCTTATTTGAAAGTTCTCTGTTGTTTCAGGTTCTCCCCTTTGATTTGTCCAAATGAATTTTGAATTTTGTGTATGGCACCAAGTGTGTGCCTTTCCTTTTAAACAAAAGACATGGAACGCTGCGGTCTGGCTTCGAGCCTGTCCTCCCCTTATTTACATGTAAAGAGAGAAGGAATGTCTTAGCCAGCAGCTCAATGTTCCATTCTAATAAGATTGCGAGTGAGTTCTGTTATAATGGAACAGTTTATACAAGGTTTTAACTCCATTCCAAATGTTTCTGTTACTGATCAGCTCAGAATCAGCACGTGTTTGATAGAAATCTATAGGGACTATGGAGAATTTCAGTAAAATCCAGTGAGCAAGTCAACCTGAAACACGGAGCCACAGTGGCTCCAAATGCCCCCAAATAAGATAACACTATCAGACTAAACCCTGCAGCTTGGGCTTAGTCCCAGCTGAGGCATCTGCCAACAATGACTGGCAGGGTAGGGGTGTGTATGTTGGCAGGGTCTCCTCGTCTCGCCACTCGGGGGCACCCCGCAACTCATCACGTGCCTGCAGGTTGTACACATGACATCACTGGTGATGCACCAGCCCTCCAAACCGTGATCCACTTCGCTGTGGTGCGCTGTGCAACTTAGTGGTGGGAAAAGTAGCCATCGTCTGATGGAGGGTTGAAGGGTTGTACCGTCTCACTTCAGCACTCCTGCATGACCGCAGAGGTGGATTCAGTGAGGCAAGTGCAATGTGCAGTTGGCAATTCCAAAAAAAAAGGGTTTGCAAAAGGGGAAACAGGCATTAAGTAAGCATGGAAACTGCAGAGGAAAATGAACACAGAGGCAATGCTTTTCAATGCTCAGATAGTAGCATTTCGCTAGAACATGCAGGCATAAAGTTGTAAGGTCAGAGGAAGCTGGCCAGGTCTGCCACATGTGAGCTGCTACTGCAGGTTGCTGGGCAGCAGAACAGAAATGCTGTCACTTTCTGAGGCCTTAGATCTCCCTGGACACCTGGGACACACACCAAACCCCACCACCAATGAGCCCCAGCTGTTGGTTAATGCATGTCAGCTCTCAGTCCCCCATTTTTCTTTTCTAGCATGTTGTCGAAGGTTTATCTTTGACACGTGTGTCTGGAACGGATATAGATGTCTAGGCCAGTTACTCTACCATGAGGAGACAGAGGAGATGCTGGATGAAGCCACTGCAATCATTGACTCCAATGATGTATGTGAAGAAGTGATTTTTGATTTGTAGACATCATAAATAAATTCCTGCCTGTTACATGAAATAGCACACAGCATACCTTTGGTCCATAAAGTTTTTGCCACAGTAGAGGTAGTGGGTTTACATTCAGTTTCACATTTAGATTCTTGTAGATTTAGAGTTTTTCCTCTCAGTCTGTCAACATGCATATGACTGATGAGGCCGAAAAGAGTTTGTTTTGAAGACCACCTTTCATCTCTGGCCCAAAGACTGTACTTACAGAGTAATAAATTCAAACAGGACATCCCGCACCTGATCTGTGCTTGCATGAGTGCCATGCTTCCATCCTGAGCAAACCCAACCCCTTAGAGAGATCCGCTGTCTGTCTGAACTACCAGATCATGCTTTCATCTGGTTACACTGGGCCCAAAAACAGTTATTTGAAGGGGGAAAAAAATAAAGAAAAAAAATTATGTATGGAAAAAATATTACTGGAAAAACCCAAAGGTGTTTACCCAGAAAAGAATTGCTCAAAGCGAAGTTTGTCTGGAACACTGATGTTTCCACTGAACTGGTTGCAAAGGGGGCATGTTATTTGGAATGACCTGTTCAGTCTGCCACACACTGGTCTGGTGGTTGCAGATTCCAGCCATGGACCACAGTGGTGGACTGTGCTTTTCTGTGAATGACCCATTGGGAGGCGAGCCTGGGGCTCTGCCTTTTCATATAAAACATTTAAAAATGTGCAGCGTGACCACACACTCCGTGGGTGACTTTGTTCTGTTTTTTTTTTTTTTTTTTTTAACGTTTATCATCATCGTAAGAGCTGTTATGTTAGGCATTGGCACCTTTGCGTGCCGATTGAAGTTAAGTTCATTAGTCCAACTTCAAATTGAACTGCCTTACACAAATAAGCAAATGCTGACATAGATTACAGTTGTTGTTTTGAGAAGAAATAGATCAGTTGCCAGGGCTCTTGCAGCTGTTCATGTAAAGCATTGTGACATACCTAGGTGTCATTATAGAAGGTGATAATGGCTCACACTGTCACTTGACAGATCACATGGGGCATACTTGTCAGAGGGTACTATAGGACAAAAGTGACCTTTGGTATCGTGATGACATCATACTGTAAATAACAAAATGAGGTACCCAACAAAACACATGAAAAACACCAGTAAAGAGTCACAAATTAATTGAGCTGGTGGTTTGTAGAAGTAAAATCAAAATCAAAACTATCATTACATGCACAATAGTTTTTCTTATAATAGCAGTGCTAAAGGCATTGCAACCAAAAACTCTCCAAGGGTTGTTATTAGTTAGTTCTGACATTGCAACAATCATTGTATAACCTTGATAAACCTGTCTTGAAAGTGATCGAGTGCTAACACATCTGGCTTATCACTGTATTACAGTATTAAACTATATACTATTCCTAAACCACAAGAGTATTCTTAGCCTAATATCATTACTGCATGTTCATATTATTAACATTGGGAAATATATAACACAAAAATCCATTGTAGCTTTACAGGTTATAATGGTATGCAACATGTATAGAGCATTCATATAATCAGTCATTAGTATGTAGAGACCAGTGTGTTGAAGAAACTTTGTCCTTATTTCATCAGAAAACCACAAGTGCTTAGTCCCAGCCTGACTTTGATGCCCAGCAGATAAAAATATCTACCTTCAGTTATAGCTCCATATGCTGGGCTTCTCTATTCTGTGTGGGGGGGAGCAATAATGTGATCGATATTAGCTTTGTAGAACTGTCTAGACCCTTATAAAGCCCATTCTTCTTCATCAGCCAAATCATGATGTTCTATGGTAGAGAGCGAGGCGTATTACACTGTTCCATAGTCCTGTCCTTCTTTCACACCTATTTAGGCACCCCTACCCTTCGCATCCAGCAGATGAAAACTCACTTTAACCAGCGAGAAAAAGAAAAAAAAAAAGCAATGTAATATAAAATAAGTAGCCTCACTCAACGACCCATAAAACAATGCGATCGAAGTGCAGTCTTGAAAGCATCAAATGCACGTCTCCGAAGTGCAGCTGGTAGAGCCATTTGCACTTTACCTTACTCTGAAGTAAGCAGAGACCAAAAAGCCTCGTAAAAAACCACTGGCTTTAGGTGGAGCAGCTGGGCTCCCCTAATAAGACCCAAATATCCAAACTGATTCAGAGGGCCTTTGATAGAGTCCTGGAGCAATGCTGCCCAGATCCCTCTGAGCGTGGTAATTGGAAAAGTATGCCCACATCACCACGCAGGCTTGTGTGTGTGTGTGTGTGTGTGTGTGTGTGTGTGTGCGCCTGTGTGTCTGTGTGTGTGTGTGTGTGTGTGAGCGCACTCTTGTGCATATAGGCATGTCTGCATGTGTGTGTTAGTGAGAGAGAGAGAGCGAGACAGAGAGAGATTTCTAACAAGCGGGCAACCCTTGTAGTGAATGAAACCGGAGATGCTTCCGGAATGAAAGTCATGTGACCAGCCTTCTCATTGTTGGCAAACAGAGGAGTAAGAGGATGAGAGATGAGCATTCTGTCATTGTGCCAAGGTTAAATGCCAGGGGTATAAATAAAGCCCTAATTTTGCTGTTCAGCAGAAACGTAACTCCGGTACAGTGGGAGCGCTGAAATCAGAGGTTCCGGAAGCAGTGGCATTTTCTTTATTTATGCTGACCTCCACGCCCTGTGTCAAAGAAGGCATATATTTAGACTGGTGTGGCTCAGGGGACATCAATGGGAACTGTCTCTTACCCATATCTGTCACATACCCAATCTGTGTATTAGGTGGCCACAGTCATCACAACATGGTGTTTGAATATTATTAACATGTAATACATTATGCATGTATACAAATAATAATGTATTTCAATTGTGTAATAATTTTTCCTTCTTTTGTTTCCCTTCTAGGACCTCCTGTAAGTACCTTGGCATCTCAGCCTTTGTGATTTTACAGTATGAATGAGCCATTTCTGAAGGTAAATATTTTAACTAGATCCAAGCCTTGAAACACCACAAGTCAGCAAGCCACAGAAACTGATATATTTTTAATGTGTGTGTCTGACTCTCAAGATCTCAAATCTAATATTTGCCTGCGGTTTATTAAAAACTTCAGCTGTACCTGGATTATCTGACCGTCTGATTAAAATAATATATTTTTATCTGTGCTTCCCTAATGGTAGTGCTTTTCCTCTCCTCAAAAGGAACACAGTTTTCAATAACCTCTGCACCAAGATATATTTGTTGTCTATCCCTCCACCAGGAAGCATGTCTCACTTCATTAAGCACAGAGCAATCACAGATTATCATAGGGCATATGGAACACTCGTGGGCTCCAAAGATGAGGACAGGCCCTATATATAACGGTTAGTGGTTTGACAGTACAGGGCTGTGGTGAGGACTGGGTCAGTCGGGCCTTGTGTGCTCTGTTAAAATAATTTATGGAGTTTTAAGACGGGTTGATTAAATAGGTATGATAGCATGTGCCCCTCGAGCCGTAAAAGTGGTAAGCTAATCCATTTTGCCTCCTCTGACTTCCAGCGCCCGGCTCCCTGGGTCAGGCTTTTAAGTGAATGCAGGTGGTCGGTCTCCTGTTCTCCCCCCAGAGCAGGTCTGCATTGTGAGCTGAAATACCCTCAGCGGTCGCACACTCATAGGCTAAGCACTAACTTCTGGCAATAAAGCCATTAAACGGCGTTTCTTTCGGTAAGGGTAAACTCTTGTTTTAAGCCTTTGAAGGTATTCTGCGGCGAGCGAAGGTGGGCCAGTGGGTGACTCCGTTTTATGGGAAAACGAGGGCCATGCTCCAGTTAGCACTCTGCCGAAGAGTCGTTTAGCATTCAGAGAGCGGCCGGTCACGCTTTGATGACTTTATTTGTTTGCGTGCGTCTCCACCGGCCAGTGCAAGGCAAGCAAGGTCTCCGTCTCCGATAAACAAGCGTGGGGTTTTTGTTTTTCACCGTCGATGTGATTATGTCTCAGCGCGTTGCATTGTGTACTAATAGAAAGAAATGCGCATGAGTCACTGATGTTCACAAAAAACTTTTTTTTTTTATTTTTGTTTTTTGGACAAAGTGGACCAAAATAAATTATTCATTTCATGCCATGTTTTTTAAAATGGTAATAAAGTGATTTCATCTCTGCGATTCCCCCTATAATGCCCTCCCTGGGGGTTTTAGGAAAATACCGCCATGCATATTAGTTGAACTTTCCTGGTACATTGGCAAATAACTGAATAATTTGTACACTCTATTTTGTACCACACTGGCCCTAATTACTGCAGTGTATTCCTATTCATTGTCAATCATGTAATGTATCATCAGCTCAGTAAAATTCAAAGGGGCCCCCTGTGTTTTGTGGTTCAAAATCTGGTCTGACTATTTGCACATAGTTTGGAAATCTTTCCTTGGGTTTAATTTCTGCAATTCAGAGACCAGAATACTGATTAGCTTTCCTGTTCTTGCTTCAGTTTTTATTTGTCATACTGTTTAGCCTATCCAGCAAGAGGATGATTGTCAATTAAGTAATTATGGCTTATGGGGAATGTCATGACTGTTCTCCGCTTATTCCAGTCTTTGGATTGCATTGGAAAAGCATGGTGTGTGTAATCTCTTGAGCATTGCCTCTCACTCAGACGTTACAAAGTGAAAATAATTGGCCTGAGTATCAAACCTACAAAGGAAGAGGATGAAAAAAATTCAACATGATTATGCAGGAACTATACTACGATAATCCAAGTAAGAAATTACCACAGAACACTGGCGACACTTAATATGTCTGAAAGTCTTTTCCAAGCCATCCCTTTCTCACTTCAGCTTCAGGGTGTCTCCAGTGGTTGGTCTGAGTTGGAATCAATAGAAGGCATGGACTGGCAAGCAGCCTGTTAGGGATGCTATTGACTGTAAAAAATCTGCAAATGTGTAGCTCTCTGGATTCACTCAAGCCTGAACTTGACATGTTAGTTGGTCCCAATCATTTACTGATGTTTCTTCATGTATCACCTCAGCATCTGCTATTAGGAGGATTGCAAAGCAAGTCGGCACTAGGAAATGGGCAATGGAGAACTGAACAGCTGGAAAGATTGTGTTGGCGTGGAGCATCTGAGTACTATGCTAAACTATTCATTAATTACCGATATACAGCAAGATTTAAAAAAAAAAAACAAAAAAACACGGAAATACAATGAAAGGATGCTAAATCAATACAGAGGTGCTTTCTGTAGCACAATGCTTCGAATCCTGTTTGAAGCATGCTCTGGCAATGCTGTGAGTGTAAATAATATACTCCTTTCCTTTCTCATGATGTTGTGTCCGAGTTTGTGTTACCACTATACCTTTTGGAGAGGGAATTAGGAAAAGAAAATTCGGCAGTCCACACACGCTAATCTACCTACAGCAAACAGAAAAAAAAAAAGCATGCACAGGGAGCATAAATCACTGCAGAAAGAGATGTTCTTTCCTTTCCTGTCACTCACATCCTGGATACTGTATCCCCCCATGCCGTGGTTAATATTTCACACGGCAAGCGTGGCTGCACAGAATACCGGCTCATTTGATCATGTTACAAAAATGCAGAGGCGCCGCCGTAGAGGCGTAATGAACGGGGCTCTTTTCCAGATCCCTGATGCATGCTCAGGCTGGTATGGAAGGGACCTTTTCTTGCAGGGATTTTGAGACGTTGGAGAGGACGATCTGTCATGGCATATGAATTATGCAATTGTCTTGAAGGGATTACAGACACGCGGGTGACACTCAGGAGCCGGTTCCTCGCTCTCATGCATAATTCAGTGCACCTGTTAATAAAACATACTCCAGCTGGACTTCACTTTCATTCCTCGATGGCCCTTTTTTTGAGGAAGAATGGATCCACTTAACCCTTCTCCACCCGGCTCGCCCGTGCTCCTGCTCTGAGAGATTGCTCATGGCAGCTGGGCTTGCCACATCAGGACTGCAGAGAGCAAGCCGTTGGCTGAGACAGAGCATCTCAGCAGGACATTTGATGCATGTGAACGTGTACATGCGTGTGGGTGTGTGCTTGTGTGTGTGTGTGCGTATGTATTTATACATGCGCACTTGCACGTTTGTGTGCATGTGTGTGCTTGTGTTGGTGTGTGTGTGTGTGTGTGTGTGTGTGTGTGTGCACGCACGCGTGTGTGTGTGTGTGTGTGTGTGTGTGTGTGTGTGTGTGTGTGTGCGCGTATGCATGTGAGCGCGTGTAAGTGTTCACCTCTTTGAACCTCCTCCCTGCAGCTGAGACGTAGGCCAGCCTCACATTGAATGGGCCCAGGTCTTCGTGCCATCCCACTAATTTCCCCAAGGCTTTGGGGCACCTCCTGCCGCTGCAGTGATTCTGTGTATTCAGGCCTCTCCTTGGCTCTGCCACAGACCCCTCTGATGAACAGCCTTCACTCACACAAACTTTCAGCATGACCCCTCTCCCATCAGTCCTGCAGGTTAGTGCATGGCACGGACACCGCGACAGGGCTGCTGCCCCATTCAGAGGGACTGCAGCTGTAACGAGAGGTGGGTCTGAGCAGCGTGAGGGCAGTGCAGGCCTACTCACCCCACCAGGGGCAAATCAGAGGAGTTCATGAAGGGGAGGGGAAAAGAGAGAGAAGGAACGGTTGAGGCACAGGAATGGTCACAATCTCTCCTCCTACCCAGGCTCATTAATAAGAAATGACACAACCTCATCACTGCCAGAATGGACTATTTTTTCTTATTCTTTTTTTTTTTTTTTCCTTGAAAAGCCTGGAGCCTGCTAGAATATTTATGCAGCGCAGAAACTCAGAAATTAATACAGGCTCCTCAAAGGCAAAGCCATATACATCTTGCCAAATTCATAAATGTTTTATTCATTTATGTGAGTCAAGATATTAAAACCATAATAGTCCAAAATGTGTGGAACTGGAAATTACTGCTTTGGAATGTGTTTAAGTGTTCTTTTGGTGAAACATCCTCATTTCTCCCCTCTGCAGTGTAAAACATGAATGCTGGATGCAAACGAGCTTTTTGTCCAATGATGCAGTGTTATGGAAGTTTGCTTAATATTATTTTGCGATATAGACGGATGGAAAAATATATATCCCAGTCTTGCGTGCTATTCTGTCACATTTCGTGCTGACAGTGAGCGGAAAGGCAAAATGACTGTGCATTCCAGGACTGTGTTTGTGGTGTCTGTGATAATCCTGTAATGACTCCATAAAGGATCATCCATGCAAGGAAACAGGCACAATATGCATTACACTGGAATAAGAGTTTCCTCAAAGCTACATAACACATGCACGCATACTCACACTCACACACACGCACGCAAAAGCAGTCAAACCTACATATACTTATTAAAGAAATACTTACACATGTACATAACAGTGCAGTCACACACACACACACACACACACACACACACACACACAGTTGCAGTCAAACACATAGACACACACACTCCTTTCAGCTGTTGTTGGTGTCTGGCCTTGTATATTTTTACCCCGGGAGGAGCGGGTACCTGCTGATGTAGCAGCTGTGTGTGTGCTGTGTTTCATTAAGGTGAGGGAGTCATTTCCCAGAGCAACATTGCGGGGGACAGTTGCTACACCATACTGACAGCAGTTCCAGCTGCTCTCTGTTAGGCCCCAATCCTCCATTAGAGGTTCACAAGTGTGTTTTCATACACTGCAATTATCCATATTTTACTGACCTTCATCACCTCGGTGTTTTCCATGATCTCCTTAACAAGCTGTGACCCTCCATAACAACACCAAGCATTAGCAGAGCAGAGGGCAGAATTTTACAGTCAGGATAAAGCCATAAAAAAGCCTGCCAGATGTATACTGTATGAGTTTCGTCAGCCGGTTGCAAAAGGTCAGTGTTTTAATGTCTCATATTTTTGTCTCCAAAAATGTGCCCATTAAATTGTTGATTTGGAATAATAATAGCCGCAGAGGACATTGGCCGAGATGTTAGAACTGCAAGGCCTGACTTGTTTCATTTTAATAACTTATTCTCTATTTCCATAATGTATCGGTTCTGTTTTAAGAATTTAGGTATGTGAATAATTTAAGCAGCATTACAAGGCCCAAAGGGCAGACTACCAGATTTTGTGAAAAAAAAGACTGAAATGCAGACCTTTAGCATGATTTTGTGGGCTATTGTCACAATTGTGTAACTGAATGACATGTGCTTTGAAAGGGGAATTTAAATCTGAACCAATAGCCATTCATCTGACCACAACATTAGGAGGGGAAATGGTTCAATACCAAGGGAGCTCTAGCTGATTTGTGTCAGATTTGTAACTTTTGATAACATGCTTTCAGTATAATCTATGCATTTAGCGCATGCACTTAACCATGTTATGGCATGTAGAGTACAGGGTAGAATACAAGGCAGCTATTGTACAGCCTAGTAGCAGTTGTGGCAATGTAGCTGTTACTTCAGTACTGAATCCCATAGAACTTTACAGTCTCGGGTATTCCCATGAGTAAAGTGGCATGCCCTCAGAGGGAAGCAGAAGGTACGGGAGACCTTATTAATGGAGAGCCTGCATTATTGTTGACCATATTCATCATACACTGAACAACTGTTTCCAGTTTCCACCACTTGGACAGAGCTGGAGAACCAGGTGGCGCAGTAAAGTTTGTGTCAGCAACAGCTCCAGCCCAATAGCAAATAACCTGTAATCTCCAGCCTGTTGTTCTGTTGTTTGACACAAATACATGATGGTGTATGTGTATCGTGTTGGCATTAAATTGGAATTGTAGCGTCCTTCTGGCAAGGCAAGGTATGCAAATCTTTTCTCAGCTGAGTACCAAGACACATGCAGTGAAATGAAATTAAATGACAGGAAATTAGTTGCAGTGGGTAGCTCATCCCATCACACAATAGGGATAAGAGTGGTCACGTTTGCCTCAAGAGCAGGGCGGAGCAGGTAGCGAGCAACAGATAAATTCCACTCATTGGTCAGAAAGTTCCACCTGGGGCAGCATGGCGGGGTGACCTTGTGGATGGCTTGGCACGGTGTCAGCTTTCATTCGGAGGGTCTGGCCAGTCAGGGAAGGGGTTGGGTCTGATGGTTTCTAGGGATATGGCGAAGGCCTTCTCAGACAATCGCTTGCATTTGAGGCATGGTTGGCCCTTGGGGTCCAGCCCGAGAGGTCGTGCCGTTTGACTGTACGGCAGAATGGATTGCTTGGACGTGGGGTGTGAATGACTTTTGGGGGTTTGAAAAGGCATTTGGCATTTGAAAAAGTCCAGCTTATGTGCAAATGTGCCGCCGTAGTAGAGGCTTAGCTGCACCGCACGGGACACGGGTGTTTCTGGAACGAGTCCGCGCTGCATTCTGGCCCGCTGGTGTCTCTGATTTATTTCCCCATGATTGGAAGCAGCAGGTGTTGCCACAATGGCTGCTGTCGGTGCCGCTCTGGCGGTAGAAAAACAAACTAACAAACAGCGGAAAGGCTGACAGCTAAAGTCTGCGGGGAGAGCAGCTTTGACCTTCACGTTCGCTGCGTCGCCGTGGCACTCAGACAGCAAAGCCTGCGCGTTCAGGAGGGCACAGAGGAGCCGGTGCCCCACAGGGCGTCAAAACGCGAGGCCGAGATGAAAAAATGACACGTAATTAGCCAAAAGGGAGGTCAAAGTGACCTGAGCTAAGTGGGCTGGTTCCATTAAAGAAATTTCCTTACAGTTAACAATCGGTGTATCCAGTGCATACAAAACGTTTCCCGGGTATTTTTGAGATTCTAAATGACCCTGTAGCTTCTTTGGCCCCTTTTTTTTCCCTTTTTCCCCTTTCAGAAACAGTTCTGCAACAATAGCTTGATTCCCATCCTTGAACCTAGCATTTCTGAAAGTGCATGCCTGTAAGTCTTTGGCGATACAAGGGCAGATCAGAGATGCATTATAGTAGTGCAATGGCTGGAATCACTCTTGTTTCGTGCAAATGGAGAGGAAGAGAGGGGCAGAGACTGCACCGGGCTGCAGAAGTCCTGCTGCTCCCTCTGGGTCAGTCTGGAGCTCTGAGTGGAAAGCTACCATGTCCCGTGCAGCGTGTGGTCGAGGTGGAGCTTGTCTTTTCTGACCCGAGCTGTACAGCGTGCGGTCGAGGTGGACCTTATTATTAGTGGGAGGTGCAAGGGGCCAGAGCTGGTCCTTCTCTCTGCTGTTCCTTTCTCAGTCCATACTCATCCCATCTGGATGGGGCCGCAGTGGGAAGTCCTTCACTTGGAGGACCAGTCTTCCCCTCTGTAATGAGATTCAGGTGTGGACTCAAAGCAGCACCAGCTCCCCCCCCACCCTCCTATTCTGGAGCCAGTGTGACTGTGGGTATGCCCAACCCAAAGCCTGGCATCTCATGGACACAGCGTACCCTTGGCACAGAGCCCCCCTAAGACATGATGGATTGATGCAGAAGTGCACTGCCCTAGTTAACCCACTCACTCTCCCCTCCCTATCCTCCCTCTCAGGTCTTTCCCCATCAGCACAAGCCCAACCACCCCCCCCCCCCCCCCCAACTTAATTGCAAGGTGACCTTGCTAATTAGCTCCACCGGCAGCAAGCGCGGCCGGCGGAGTTTTTTTTACGATGCGGCTCTGCTGAGCATGTCACTTTTTACATGGCCTCGATGCTAAAGCCATTTTATGCCGGACTAATTGTGATACGCTGTGGATATGGGAAACAGATGCCATTCTCAAGTCAGTTTTCCACTGTGGTTTCCTATCCCTGCCTAACCCTGCTTTGGGATTCCTCCACCAGCACCAGCTACTTGTGGTAGTCCGTTCTTGCCCATGCTGGTCTTATTACTCTTGCTTTAGTCCCCCACCCCAAATCTTTCCCCAAGGCCCCCATTAAGGATGACAGATGCCCTCACGCGGGACTAACAGACAAACACAAAACCGATAGGGAGGTGCAGATTTTAAACGCTCCAGGTTTGTTGCCAGGTGTGCGGCTTTGAATGATCTTGCGTGTTTGCATGCTAAAATACCCGGTTAATCTCCTGTCAAAAAAAAGCCAGAGGGTGCGTACACACAGTTGGCGATACCTCGGCTGAATATCAATGCCTGTCTACCTGTTTGTTTGTCTGTTCCCTCAGCATGCTTTCAAATGACTAGCCATAATTATTCATTGAAAAAACCCGAACAGGCTACTCCAGGAAAGGATGCCCCCGTGCGGCACAGCAACTTTTCTTTTGTTTTTGCTGTTGCTTTGTAATACAAATTGAGGTGATTAAGAGGCCGCCCAGGCTGCAGCACAATGATTACACACGTCAAAGACAAGTTCCTGAAGACTGCTAAGCCCATTAAGGGGAAACATCTCCTTCTCCGCTCAAGTGGATGAGTAAATTACAGCGTGTCCATGAAATATTAAACAGTGTGAGCGATGCTAAATATCATGGAACAGGCAGCACAACAGAAGGGAAAGAAACTGATCCTGGCCGCCGAGGTTAATTTTTCTAGCTTATGTTTCCCGTGCCAAACAGCTGCACTAACACACCGTGTTGTGCAGATCGCACAGTTGTCTGTTGTAGTTTGGGTGGTGGGGGGGGTTTGTGCGGAGAAGAGGCTGTGATGAAGATGCTCCAAGCGCAGAGTGGAGGGGGAGCTCTGATCTGTTGCGTTAGAGGGGTTTTTCCTGCAGCCGGTGGCCGATTCAAATTAGTCCCCTTTACAGCCGTGTTTTACAGCGGTTGCCACCCCGGCTTTATTAGTGACTCGTAAGTTATGATCTGCCATCGACATTGCACATATTTAACAAGGGGCCTGCCATCGACACCCCGAGCCCCGCCCACTCCGAGACGCTCTTTGAAGCGGGTAACCCCTCTGTCGCTGAAGCGTGCCAGGCGTACAGCCCGGAGCGCGTGGGGGCCCCCTCAAAGGCCGAACACCCCCTGCTTTTTTACAGGGGCCCGTGTGAGGAAGGTCACCTGGGCCAGGAGGGGACACACGTGGCGTTCATGCCTGGCCCACCCCTCGTCTCCCCAGTCCCCCCCCGCCCATATTTCTGCTGCCGCTCAGTGTTCTTGCGCTGTACCTCAGACTTATGTTCACCCCACTTTCTTGTCTCTGTCGGCACATGGCTTCTCCCTGCGCTCCTCACAAAAAAAAAAAAATCATCAGTATTGCTTTGCGGCCTGTCCTTTGTTTTTAAAAAATTGGAGAATAACATGAAAAGCGGTAGAAACCCTGATATTTACCCAGCAGTGCAGTGCTCCCATACCCCCAGGAGGAAATGATTGGTTCCATGTGACCAATCACATCCATCAGCTTCTACTCCAGATGGCACTGTTTCATGAAGCCTTTGGATGTAGGCTTGGTTTGATAGCTGAAGTTCAACACCCTCACTGTACGCCCCAGGGAACACTGATATTCCGGTTCCAAAAAAAAAAAAAACACATGACGGGTCTTGTTGTCTCGTTGGAGTGTACATTACAGTACCAAAAGGCATGATCAGCCAAACCCACTGAAATGATTTTGCCGGTGTCAACAACATGGACGGCTGGAGCTGGTCCAGCCCAGCACTCCAAATGCACAACGCTCCCGTCATACAACTATCAATCATATTTTATGAAAATTGAAAAGGGAATGAAATATGGAGCTCGGAGCCCTGCCCTTTCCCTTGTGAAAGCATCCCTGTGATGCACTGGATGGGTAGATGAAGCCTCGTCTGCATGTGAATAGGTTTTTTTTTTTTTTGCATTTATTTTTATATGGAGTGATAATAGCAGGCTTAGCGTTCCTGCTCGCTGATTACAGGCCTCCATCAGGGGGAATTTCTGCTGTCAGCGCTAATGAGAATAAAAGATACAAAGCTGGTCCGTGAAAACCAAGGAAAAGGTTATTGAAAGGGCCAGCTCGAATGATCCGGGATGCAGTGGCAACGCCTTTTAACGGGGCAAATTACTCTTTGAAGCATGGAGACAAATTTACCAAGCGTTTTCTTTCTCTCTCAGTTTGATCTGAAATAATATCTGTTTGAAGCTATTTTCATGCCATGGCTCAGCAATTTAAAGAGAGAACACAGCTGCATATTTTTAGATAGCAGATCTGTACTCTCTGTGTAGAGTTGAACGCACACCATAATTCGCCGGGCAGGGGCAGTAACTGAAAATACGAGGCCCAATGTATGCGTTGAGAATTTATGTGCTTTATTAATACTAAGTGGGGCACTTACTTTATCAGATTTGTGTGTTCAGTGGAAATCAGGCTGGATTTCGGAGTTCCCTGCCCTTTGTGGTTTGGCCCCGTTCTGCCAGGGTCTTTCATGTCCAGCTTTTTCATGTTTTTACTCCCGTTTGCCAGGGGTTTCCTCTCCCGAGGGCCAGCTAATGCAGGCCATATGGAGGGGGACATAATTCAGCTTCAAAGCCCAGCCTACCTGGCTACTGTTGCTGCCAACAAAAGGGGCAGCCAGTCCTTTTCATTCTGCGTGAATGTAAAATTATAATTAGAAAAGAACATCCATTCACAGAGGTGAGGCTTTAAGTGAGCTTGATTATTGGTGTCCTTGGTTTTTCCCCTCAGTAAATGAAACCGACTGACCAATGAATCTCACGATATATGTACAGAACATGCAGACTTAGGTAGAAATGACTTATATTTCAGGTAAATGTTACTGACTGTGTGAAGTTTTTTTCACTCCAATAATTATTTATGCCTTCTTATAGTTAATCAGTATTCAAAATGGAAACAGGGACCATTAGAGTGTTCACAACCAGGCTTCAGAAACTCTCCACTCTACAGACAATAGGAGTAGATGATTTGTGCAGAATGGCCTGTTCTCCTTATTAAATGCCTTATGTTTATGTGTAGTTTCCATCTTCCATCTATCTTGTCTATCATATACATCTAGACGGCATATACAGTCAGCCATTGGATTCTTTTGCACTTTTGAAAATCTAAATTGTTTGCATTGTTGTAGTTATGACAGAAGTGCTGTGATGTGTCTGCAGTTGCTCCAACTGAGACAGCTGGATTCTGAAATCAAAAGCCGAGTCCACCATTAATTTCCCAAATCATACAAAGCGTCACTTACCGAATGTTTTCAAGGAAGGTGTTGTCTGTAAAAGGCACGGTGTTGTCTGTAAAAGGCACTGGATATCAAAACTTTCTGATTTAAGCGAAAAGACACAACCTGACCGTGATTTGCCGCAAACAACCATGTCTCATTTGACTCCGTTTGAAATATTAATCCCTCTGGTGGTCGCATGTGGTATTGCAGTTCATTCCCTTTATTTTTTTCTCCAGCAGAAACACTGTAAAGGTATATTTGTGTTCTGTTCATCACTTAGCCCGGATCATTAAGTTTAATTGTATATTCACTGGACTAACCTATTGTAGAAAATGCCGTTTTACCTTAGATTTCCTACATCCGCCTGTATTGGCGACATGCAGATTGATGTCACACGGCAGACGTGTCATAATATTGACAATGTCATAATGGAAGGGTAATATAATGGATTGCTACATTGACATTCCAGCATGACAGTGTCAATCCTGTAACGGTAGGTGGCTATCTCAGGGGCAGGCAGAAGCGCTTGCAGCCGTCAATTAAAAGCAGTCCCTGGGCAGCGTCAGCCTTCGCTCCGAGGTAGCCACAGTGCTGGCGCAATACCGTCTGCTGCAGGCAGGAAGGACACGGGAACCGCTCTGCAAGACGCACGCTTCGCCTCCACTGTTTCGCAAAACTGCATGAATGCAGAATGTTTTCTCTAGCGGAGGACAGCTTCCACCAGACTCCAGTTGCTGGAATACTTACTTTAAAATACCAATGTGAGGAAGAAAAAATGAAGAAAAAGAAAAGAACTATTACACAAAAGCTGTGCGCATTCTATTCTCTGTAAACATTTCGCTACCAGTGATTGGCCTGCACATTTTTTTCACTCTTTGAAACAATCAAGTGGCTGTGTGATGTATTTCAAGCTCGAGGTGGTGTGCGCACATTACGGGGGGGAAACAAGAATGCATAGAAGTCTTTCATTTTGTCTCCGCAAAGGTAACTTAGCCAGATCATTAGTGAGTGGGGGGAAGCCAACCACATAAATCATTCCAATTCCGATATGCGCTTTCTTCAAATTTGGTTTGGACTCCGGTCTGATTTGCGGACGATATCGATCGGCATTCTTTTGGTCAGTGAATCCGCGCAAAACAAACAAGCGCGGCAGCGTGGTGAGCTGCGGGTAGGAATGCGCGAGGAATGGAATGAGGACCCCGCCGTGGCCGCGGCCAAGACCGGCAGGTGTCTGGCCGCCTCTGTGTCTGTTGGAGCGGGGCTTTATTTAGAGTGCACTGCAACAATTAGAGAACACCGAAAGAAAGAAACATGCTGCCACGTGTTTGCTTTTAAAAACTCTCCAGGTCTGTGCCTTTCTCCCTGCGCTTAAAAAATAAACAACGCACGATCTTCATCTTTATGCGCAATTTCTAAATGGCCCAGATAAAAATAATAAATCCATAAGCAAAATGATTCATAATTTACATTTGAAGATGCAGAAGATGGGTTTTTTTTATACACGGAGACAAACGCCTAGCGGTGCATGACGTTTGCTTTCTGTCCCACTTGCAGTTTGTTGGCCAAAAGTAATCACCCACCAATCCGGTTTTAATGAAATGTAAAGTCATATAAGGTAATTGGGGGGTTGTTTTATTTTTCCACTAACCGCCGGAGCCCAGAAGCTGTTAAGTAATGCATACAGCAGGCTTGTGAACCGGCTCCATGGCTGAGAGGAATGAGCGCCTTGTTTCCACATGCCAGCCAAAGCTGTGGCAGTTTGAGAGTGCCGCGCCATAACGCGGCGATCGGTAGCTCCAGCCGTTTCGCTCCAGAGCTTCACACAGCGCGCCCGCGGGAATGCCGTGCCACCGTAACGCACGCTCCCACAACGCCTTCCAAAGGCTCCGTCGTACCCAGGCTGCGTCGCCTGCCACTTCGTTTGCATTTTTTTTTTGCTTGACATCTATAAATTTCAAGCGAAAGCACCGTGGAACTTGACACCTAGTCTTACCTTTCATATTAATTTTACACCCGCTTCTCTGATCTGTAACAGGGGCGGCGTTACTCATTATTTTCCCAATTTATTTAAACCGCTTTGGCTCACACCCATCATCTATGTGCGTAGTCCCGCATACGGCTCCCTAATAAATCCAAAACCAATAGCCAGCATGTCTGCTTGCCTTAACTTACCAAACCTTGCAAAACTCACAAAGTCACAAAGTCTTTCCTTGATTGTGTTTTTTTCTTTCTGTGTATACAGCATTGGATTTATATATACTTTATGTGTGCACATATTTAATTATTAACATAGCCAATTCCCCTTTCCAGGGTAAGTTCCATAGCTTTTTCCACATTTTGGTTCATATTTTATGCGTTGTCCATTCATACAGATGGATACTTACTGAACTAATATGGGTTAGGCGCCTTGATCATGGGCAGAAAAGCAGTGCTTCACCTGGAAACTGAAAGTGGACCTTCAGGTCTCGATCTCAAGCTCTCCAGCTCCACACTGACACCCATGAGTCGTTGCGGGCTAAGTGTTTGTGTGCTGTATATGTATGAGTGAGTTGCTGTGTTTACACACACTCCGTGGTGCTCTTCCATGGAGTGTGTGTGTGTGCTGTATATGTATGAGTGAGTTGCTGTGTTAACACACACTCCGTGGTGCTCTTCCATGGAGTGTGTGTGTGTGTGTGCTGTATATGTATAAGTGAGTTGCCGTGTTTACACACACTCTGTGGTGCTCTTCCATGGAGTGTGTGTGTGCTGTATATGTATGAGTGAATTGCTGTGTTTACACACACTCCGTGGTGCTCTTCCATGGAGTGTGTGTGTGTGTGCTGTATATGTATGAGTGAGTTGCTGTCTTTACACACACTCCATGGTGCTCCTCCATATCCCATTTGTTCACTGCAGTTTATGGCAAAATCTCCCCAGCTGTCAGCTGATGCTGGATGATGCTCGCTGTAGACTGTTTGAAGGTGTGGCTAAACTGCTCTGGTATGAACGCTCCAACATTGGCGCAGCCACAGAAGCGCTCTTATCTGTGGGCTACCGGCCCTGGTCTCTGGAATTCTCCCCAAAAGCCGCTCCTCACCCTCCTCGTCTCCATCGTTTCTCGGTCCGTTTCCCCCACAGTGGCTCTTGGCCCTCTGTCTCACCTCACATTCACGTAACGTCTGCAATTTTATTATTATTATTATTTTTTTTTTAGCTGTGGACATTTTAAATGCTCATCTTGTGACATTTTAGAAATGACTAGTTATATTGTCGAACTGACCCACAGAAGAGTCATTAGTGAATGTACGATGCCCGGAATTTAGTCATCTGCTATAAACCTGGCCCAGGCTTTCTACTGGGCTCCTGAAGTCTGCCGCCTCACTGGCGACCTGACTCACCATGCTCTGACTGTATTCAGCCTGTTCCTGTAGGGGTTGTTAGTCAGGGTTCAGCTATGTCGCAGGGCATAGAACTTGTATTCATTCGGCTCTGAGAGTATTGGCTACATCCTGCTTCGCTTTGAATGAACCAGGACCTTTAGGGGACCCTAATTTTAGGACCCTTAATTCACTGATTGATTACCTTTGGAATGTAAGTAATCCAATTCCTCTTTTGGTATGAAGGAATGCATTCACGTGCTGGGTGGTATTTTTAGTTATCAGAAATCTCTAGATTGATGTAATCATTCTAGTGACATTTACAGGATACAGTACATAGCTTGCCACAGAAAGTAGATACTACCGTGGGTATAATTCTATCCCTGTTGACAAACATACCATATGCTTTGTATGGAATCAATGATATGTTTTTCTTTTTTGTTCCCTTTCCCAAGGGTCCACCTGGTCCAAAAGGTGACAAGGTAAGCAAAAATATATGTTATTAACATAAGTAACATTTTTCATATTTTATCAACAGATCCAGACTTTGATTTCCTACCAGTTGGAACCTCCCACCATGTGCTCTCCCTTAGACATGTTATTGGAAGTCATACTGAAGGAAACAGTTGTCTCAACATGAACCCAAGCCCAGTCAACATCTGTCACCCCATCATAAACCTTGCTCCATATGTTCTGGTCAGAAGAGTGAGCTCATGCTTTGACTTCATTCCTAATTAGAGCCCTTTTACAAAATGTATTCTATGTGGTGCTCTGCATTTCCTGCTTAAGTGTGAAGTCCTCTTTAACCTCAAGCCTTCCTCACTTCAAAATATTCAAATCCCCCACAGCATCCACAGAAACTGAGACACACCACATTAATGACTTGACACCAGGTCTTTAATGGTCTGCTGGGCCTGCTTTCACAGACAGGAAACTAAATGTGAAAAATAAGCATCCTGGCTCTGTATTAGTTTGAAGATTGTTCTCCGCTCTCCACAGACTTGCTCCACTTCAAATGATTAAAAGTGTCTCAATATCTGTGGTTCTTCGCATTACACGCAATGGAAAATACTGAGTGGAGACTTCCTTACATCTTGCATCGACATTCAAAGGCCCATGTACTTTACTGGGCTATGAGGCACAGGTCATTATTCAAAATGCCCCGTTGTTTATGTAAGTTTGACTCAGAGGACAAACAATTCAGAGCTTTGGCATTTAAAGAGGGCCCTATTTGGCAATTTTTGTGCTCCCGATCAGGATTTTGCTTCTGTGAAATATTACTCTGTGGACAGAGGGGAGGAGAACATGTTCCTTGACTTGATTTGTTCCGTTTCCTCCGGTGGCCCCAGTCATTCATTGCTTCATTCATTCATTATGTCTTTCTCCTGCTATCATTCATCGGTCCATGGGCCTCCCAAAACCAATTCCACTTGTCTTTCCTGAGGCATTGTGAGCCTAATCAGGACTTTTCACATTAACAGCAGTTATTCCAGAAACAATGAATACATGCACCATGGTCCAGAACCTCCTCTCTTCCAGAGACTGGATTTGAAGTCATTGCTGCAAATGTGGGTAATTAATAGTTGCTTAATTTAGACACACAGTTCCTTAAAAAATGTAACTGTAGCCTCTGCTGTTCAATTTTTTTTCCCTAACTCCCTACATGGTAGATTAAACCTGCCTCAGATAGCTTGCCAGTTTAGCTGCAGTGGTTTCTGCTTTGGTTTCTCATTAAAGGGAACCTGGCCACAGTCTGAGGGGGTCGTGATCACGCTGTACTGAAAACAGCTCACCTGGGAATACTCTGAGATCACTGAAATCCTCCAATGGGTTCATGATCCCTGTGACCCCCATCTTTAAACTTCATCTGTAATCCTGCACGACGCTGGGGTCTCTCTAAACTGCCAATCACTGAGTGCGTGGAATTCACGGACATGCTGAATAATTTTGGCCGATAGCTGATGCAGTCACTCGTACAGTAGGTTGCAGATGAAGAGAGCGTTCTCTGAGGTAGTGTTTCTCCAGCGTGCTCTGGGTAATACATTGTGTACTCTGCTGTTCCAGTTTAGCTTTCGCTTAATTGGGTTTGATTGAGCTGCATGTTGAACACTGATCTAGAGTTTACCTCGCTTAAAAAAGTATCTGTTTGTAATTTGTCATAGTTTGTTAGGGATTTTTGGAAATATTTATAACAGAAGGATACAAATAAAGGTGTTTGTATGACTTATTTGTATTCATTTCAGCTCTGTAGTGATTCATTAGTGATGTTTTTCTATTGTACAGATTACTTATTCAAAGTGGCCTAGAAAAAGCAACTGGGCAACCAGTAAAATTGACTAAAGATAGCTGCACCAGATTTGCTCATCAGATATTCACAAAAGTGAATTCAACAAATAACTGTGTTTTTTCTTGCATAACAGAAAAATATGTCCAATAACATCAATTTTCCACAAATAAGATATAGAAGACCATGTAGAAACACACAGACAGAGATATAGGTCTGAGGTAAAGATCAGTGTCTAACAGCTCCAATCAAACCTAACACAATGAGCACTTACTTGTAAGCAAAACATGGTTGAGTGTGCATGGTGAGTCCCTGGAACTAGGCTTGAGAAACACTATTCTAAGGTTTTTTACTCTATGGCTTAGGCTCCTCTTACCAAAGCCAGATTCATTGAATTATTAAACTGAAACTAGAGAAAGTAAAGAAAGCAAAAATATTTTATCAGGTGTTTTTTTTTTTTTACTGCCATTTTACTGTTATTTTTCAAAAGTTTATTCAAATAGCTTGAATCTTTGGTTCATATTCAAAGTTCCAACTTTTCATTGGGCACAGTGCAGCTTGCGCAAGACCAGAGATAATCAGGAAACGTGGCTCTCGTGGGGGCTGATAACCTGTAGGTTATACGGTATACCTGTAGGTTATACGGGGGTGTTGCCCATACCCATGTCTGTGCTGCCTCCTCTTGGAATGCGACCCTCAGCTGTGACACCAGGGTGGAATCAGACCCCCATCGAATGCTCCTCCACCACTTCACCTTTGTCTGCACAGTCCAAGCCTGCCTCTAGTTCCCAACAGAGAGCAGCCAGTGGGAGTCCCTCGTCCCAGCTGCAAACTCCAGAGTCAGAGGGCCCTCTGAAATCGCATGGGATTTCTTGCCTCCCTCTCCCTCTCCCACCCCCTATCCCCCCACCCATCCCCCCACCCCCCCCCCCACACACACACACACACACACACACACACACACATACACACACAGACACACACACACTCACCCACTTCACGTCAGTCTGTGTTATCATAAGTGATTTTATTCTCCGCCGCAATGAATATTTGAGGTTGGCTGTATTGTAATCTCTCATCAATGTGTTTTGAATTATACTTCTGCGGTGTTTTTTCCTCTGTGTGGGACAGGCTGATACCAGCATTCAGAATGAACTTTCTCCTTTCTTACAGGGGGACCAAGGCGACCAGGGACCGCGGGTATGTGGAGCACTGTGGAGCCTCTCTCGCTGCTGATCAGTGTGACTCTATAGCATGTCTCACGTGTGCAGAGTGCAGATTGAGTGTTTAAAATGCTGTGAATGCTGTTACATTTGCCTGCCTGAGACCAGCGCTGCTTCAGTGATGAACATTCATTAAGAATAGGGAGGCAGAACTTCCAGCACATGAAGGAAAACCCTTGTTACTGCTGATCATTCTCTTCATTTATTACAGATGCTGTTGTCTTGTTTTATTTTGTTAGCAGATACCTTTGTCCAGGCTAAAGCACAGTGATTTTATGATTGTGATGTATTGCGTTTAATCCATTTCCATACAGATTTGTGTTCCGCTAAACAGTGGTTCCTTGAACAATCTCCCTGCATGGCATGTACACTCAGAGATGGTCAGCATTACAACACGAAAGTCATGTTTGTTCAGAAATTTTGCATTGTTTCAAAACCTCTCTTTCCAAAAGTCCTGAATAACAGTGTCTATTGAAGCATTCATTGATATGATTGTTGAATTTCACCCCAAATGCCAAATCAGTTTTATAACGCTAATGACAGTTATTTCTAGAAATTATTCCTGGTAATGTCCGGGAGCAACTGAAATTAAAGACAGAAGTACAGCTAAATACATCTCTGTGACAAACCTGACGGGCACTTGCATAATGGCAAAAAAGCACATAGGTCTCTGGAGCGGAATCTTTAATTCATGATCAATCAATTTCAAAAACAGAAATAATTCTTTTTATCCAAATTAATCGAGGTATTTCATTTCATTGATTTATTTCATGGACTCTGAGGTTGGATCCAAACAGCCTTTGTTATAAAACCCTGATTTTCAACCAAGTCAGTTTGTTTAAAGTTTCCGACTGTGAAGCCAGTACTGAAGTGAAAGCACATTTTGTCTGTATCCATCATTGCAGGCACATTGTGTGGGCTGGACTCCCTGAAGTGACTCTAATTGATTCCTGGGGACCCAGGGCCGCTCTAAGGTTATGTCTTAACTAAGGGTGATGGTGTGTAAAGGTTTCTGCAGGCCAGTTAATCACATCTGGTCCTGCCACCCTACTGAAAGAGTTCACAGGAACATCTCCAATTTACTTGTGCCACATGCTTTTCCTATGGAGACATGTTTTGTATCTCTTCGAGAGATCGTCAGGCTCAGGGTGATAGCTTCTCCCTGAGTATTCCTATTCAGTCACTTTCCAGCCCAAACCAAAAAAGTAAATTCCCTCAGCAAATACACAAACCAATTTTCTTCTATCACATGTGCATATAACATCTATATAAAGTGACAGTAGCGTTAGAGGTGAGCGGCCGGCTGGTCCTTTCAAAGCGGTTGTCCAGTCTCATCCAGATGCTGTGAGGACACCATTCGGCGTGATTCACGGAGCGCACCAAACAACCCACCAGACCTTAATTAACTCTCAAAAGTACCTCATTTGATTTGGGCAGGGGGGACAGATTTTGCCCTGATAGTGTTTCTAGGATTAGCTTTCGATTCCCCCCCCCCGCCACCATGGGAATTAAACCCATCCACTACGAAGCTAAAACTATTCATCTCACACGCCGCAAGGCCAACGAAAGAGAAACCTCAGCTGCCCCCTCGTCCACCGCTCTGAATAAATAAATAGTGCTTTAACGGTCCCCCCCCCCCTTCGCTCTGCAAGGATCAAGCCTCGGAGTGTTTGTTTAATTAACTTACCGTCATGAATGCCCCCATCACACGAGTGCTGAAAACTGCAACGAGATGGAGCGAGAAGCGCTCACCACCAAATCAAATTATCCACCGAGATGACATATTGACTTTGCACATTAAATTAGTAGGTAAATGTAGTAGAACTAAATTATGGGCTTGCAGGGAAAAAAAAATTGCCCGATGAGAGAAGCTGAGTGAAATAGGAGAAGCGATACTTGCTTTCACCGTGCCTTTGTTGAAGTAAGATGAACTTTCTTCAGGAGAAAGCTGTGGCGCATTATTGCTTATTAATGTTCTGTGGAAAGTCATGATTAGAGTAATGATGTGTATATGAGCTGGTGTTTATTTGGATAAATAACTGTAAAGCCGATCGTTTGACAGCCCAGAAGAGGGGATTACATTGAAAGTACTTGAGATAAAACCTAAACTCTACAACAATACAATTTCAAAAAGTCCAGATGCTGTTTCACAAAGCCACTTAAATCTGAGTTTTGAATTAATTGAACTATTTCCCAGATATGCTTGTTGTAAACTATTTAATGATAAAAAGTTTTCCATGGTCACACTTAGGAAATTCTTAAAATGAGGATTGACATTGACAGAGTTGACATTCTGAAAATACTCACGGAAAATACTGAAATATATCTGACACCAAACAGGAAATACCTTACTGTGGTAAACACTTCACAAAGCAGTTCTCACAAACGTTGTATGCCTTGTGGTTCTTCTGACCCTATGGCTGGTCAGAAAATAAACAGGTCCTGCACATGTGGGTTAATAATGGTCAGCCACTCCAACACCACCCTTTCCACATGGCAAGATTAACAGCAACGGGTCAAAGGTCGCTGTGAGAATCATAGCGGAAATCTGCAGAAACCTGTGTGTAGGAATGGCCTCAAAATCAATGATTCCTACTCAGGGGGTCAGCTGTCAATGATTCTGTTCCCAGCCACCCTCACGTAGAAGGGTCAGCAGCTTGTGCAAGCCGTGTAGGCCCAGTGTAGGGTCATGGGGTCAAAGGGCAAACAAGCAGAAAATAAAACAAGTGGCCTGAGCCCGGCCTCCAGTAATGCATTATGGGTGGAATAATGGTGAGAATTGTCCGTGGGAGGTGTGTGGCCTGCTGGCTAATGATCCCACTAACAGCTGCCTCTAGGAAGCAGTGCGATATGAATGCAGTTACCTGAAACCGAACACCCTAAAGGGTTAAAAAACTGTGAGTAATTGGATAAAGAATTGGCCTGCTGTTCCTGCTGTCTTGTAGTCTGTTGTATCTGCAGTTACAGTGAGGGTTTTAGTGTTGATTGATGTCACTGACAGATGCAGCGTACAACATTGACATCTCCTAACTATTGATCTCTATAAAGGCTGGCGACATTATTCCATTTCCAAATGTTGTGTGATCTCCTTAAATTGTTGACAGCGTTGCTGCTGAGAATCTAAGGGCTTTATTATGATGCTTTTCTGAAATATTTGTGTTGCGTTGGTCTTCCAGACAGAGTTGCGCAAGCCCCCTAACAAAGCTGTAAACCCCAGCTGGAGCAATAGTATGAATGTAAATTTGAATTCATCAAACCCATCTGGAGACAGAGAATCACTCAAAGGCACACACTGTCAGCTCCATTACATACTTTACCAGGATAATACGATTTCCCATTGGTGGTGGGGTGGGGGCACTGCATGTTTACAAAACAGCAATCATGCTGCCACAGGCAAAGATGATAATGCAGATTTAACTGACACTGGCCTTCGATTCCGCTCCGAACAGAAACAGGGTGACTTCTGAATGGTTAAGATTCCCAACAAGCCGCTGTGTCGTTATAATTTTCACCCATGTCGACCTAAGCAATTACTTCACAGAATGTGTCAACCCATATCCATGGTGGGGTAGAGGGGGTGTGGGGGGATGGGGGGGGGGGACTGGTGGTATGGGGGGTATAAAAACAACCGCACAGTGTTTTGCTCTTGATTGGGCATACTGCAGACAAGCACATTTACACACAGCTAGGGGACATTGCCATAACACTTGGGCCATTTCACAATGCTAGATTCAAGCCAAGCTGGTGGTGGTGGTGAAAAAAAGAATAAATAAAAAATAAAAGGATTGTATCGACCACTGGAATCTTTTAAAAGTCAGGGAATCTCTGTAAATTCTCTAACCGTCTCCGAGCCAATCAGTCAGGCCAGATAATAAAACTTAAAGGAATGATGAGAGTCAGAGAGCACCTCGCTTGACTGGAACATGCTGGCAAGTGCAAGGGAAAGATGCTTTGTTTGGCAATTTCCCAGCAACCCTTGCGCTCACTTGTGCCCACTTCCATTTTCATCCTCGAGATGCTGTGCCTATAAATAATTTGGTGGGAAATATTAGTTGTTCGTTCGCCATTCATCTGAGTCAGTTTATTGTCTGGAGGATACGCTACGTTTTCAAGTGGTGTGTGGAAACGGAACACAGTAAAAGTCGCCTCGTCGCTAAGCATTCTCTCTGACCGGACAGAGGCGGGGGCGTGCTTCGTGTTAAAAGATGTGCATTTTTTCAATCTCTCCTCTCATGTATTTGTTTGGTGGGGGGGGGGGGGGGGGGGGGTCCGGCACTTGGATCATGGTGAATTTAACGAGTCCCATATGACTGCTGCTGGAAGCGACTGTTCTCTCCCCTCAACACATTCATGTTAACACTTTTAAAAATATATGTATAAAACATTTATTTAGAGAAATATTGCACTACATGCTCTCGTATAAAATGTGCAAGAGTGCGTGATATTATCGTCGACAAACGACAAGTTGACATTTGCATGCTCCAGTACTATATACTCCAGTCATATTCTGCATCAGAGGCAGCAGGTGATTAAAGGGAAAAAGAAACCTGATGTTTTTTTTTTCCTTTTTTCAAAAAGGTTTAAATTCCTGACTGAGTTCAGAAACATGAACAATGAATCTTGTTGTTCAAGGAAATGTCATATTGAAAATACTGTGCTTTTGAAATTGAAGTAATGAGTTGTCTTATTTTACCAAATAAAAGTGCAAATCCCTCTTTGGCTGAAAACCCTTTGTAATTCAGGCACTCGTTTAAGGACTGAGGCCAGTTTTTACCCATTCCAGCTGACACACGAGGCATATCCTTTTCCATTGTTCCCTTTGCCCGAGTATATCATGGTTGTCACTACCATCATTATTAAAGTAGTTCACTGTATTGAATTTTCATTTGTTTGCTTTTGAAATGTTCGGTGTGCCTTGCAACCGATCAACATTGCATTCACACAACACTACTCTGCCTCACACACTGTTTTAGCCCAAACAATCAGGCTTGTCTTTTTGCAATCACCCCCAAACTGATCAGTTCTGTTAATGTATGTATGCCATGCTGTCAGGTTAGGTCCATGACAGATTGCTCAAGACCCCGAGTATGGGGTGGTTTAGTGGATACTCTGTTTAATAGAGAAAGTTCTCAAAGCCAGTTCAGTTCTGTGGCAGAGATCCCGCTTTTTGAGGGTACTCATCTATCCTATAATACGAACAGAATATACTTCCTCTGTTTAACGGACGTGCTCTTTTCTCCTCTGAACCAATACAATTGTGCGGAACACAAATCTCTTGCATCATGTACATTTTTTAATTTCCTGGAGGAAGGTATCTGCTAATTAATGAAATCAGGCTTTGTAAGAACACTTATTGATTGTGAAAGCACCCTATGCATATCCATTAAGAAAACAGGAAGGGACTGAAGGTTGAGCTGGCACTTCAAATGGGCTTTGCCAGGATTAAAATGGACTATGCCCATTATGTCCAGTTAATCAGTGGAAGCATTTAAAGTGTGTAAATAAAACTGTGGATGATAATGGTAACAGACACTTTTCAGTGTGTTGGTATGCCACTCTTTCCTTCTGGAGCGATTGAAAATAAGGGCATCTGTCTTAATCATTATTGCTCAAGGGTAAAGTTGAATTCAAGAGGCATGAATGTTCATATGAGCAAATCTAAAAGGACAAAAGGAAGATTTCCACTCAGAATTAGTTTATAACATTTCAGACATTTTTTTGGTCAGGTGAAACCAAAGCTATACTTTTGCAAGCTACTGTAATTGCTAGCTGCTGGTTCGGCTGAGGTTATGACCAATAATTCTTGCAAATGAAAAGTGTGTCAGCATTTCAGTGTTTAAGTAATGCATGTGCTCATTTTTGTTATTAGTGTGTTTGGTTGTTTGTTTGTTTTTTTTTTAAAGCAATTTTGTTGTCACTTGTAAACTGGAGCTGAAAGCATTACTCCTTTGAGGCGTAACTGTCTTTTTTTGTTTTGTTGTTTTTTTTTTTTGTGCTGCGCCTGTGTCATGTCTGCATGCCCCGCGTGATATCTGTCTTGTGCCATCCTGTGCTGTGTGTGTCTCCAGGGACTACCTGGCCTACCCACTATGGCGGCTTTGCACAGCAATCAGATCCTGACAGTCAAGGTTTGTTGGTAGTGGCCTAGGTGTTTGGTCAGGCCTCAGGACCATGCACACTGAGAACCGAGTCGATGCGGGTCTGTCCACAACGGACAGGTATGCTTAGCTGCTGATGGACACCCAGCAGAAGCGACCCTGATTAGATCGGGATCGATCCTGACTTGACTGATCAGGTCCAATCAGTCACCATCCCACCCCCAGCCAGCTACAGCCACTTTCTCCCAACAGAGGCTTTCCTTTCCACGCTAGATGCCAGGGCATTTCTAAAGCAACCAGGCATGGAATTATGTAGGTAGCTTTTACAAACCCAGTAATGCGTAGATGATTAGAAACAGGACTTAATGTTCTGAGCAAGGCAATGGTTTGGCTGGTGACCATCAGCGCTAAATTAGTGGAAAGAACTTGAGAGGGACCATTAAATGATAAACCAAAGTGGCAAAATATTTTTAAAGCAGATATCCACAGTTCACCACAAATCATTTTAGAGCCCTGCCATTTGCAATTGGGCCACTAAACATTCAAAACCTGTGGCACACCCCAGAAAATGATCATCTTGAGTATTAGAACTGAAGTGTTTTAATGAACTTCACATTTGAAATGTATCCTCTGTGTTTTAACTGAACTTAGACTACTCTCGTGCCTTAGAAATGATATGACATGATATAATGGTAAAGTATGATTTAAATGGCGGTGGTGGGGGGTTCACATGCTTCAGGGTATTTCACCGGAACTCCTTTCAGTGTGCAATGCTCCTTTGGTCTGACTTGGCACTAAGCACTATTGTGTTCACGACAGCGCTTTTATTGTGGAGAATTTCACGTTTCTCTGTGGTTTGCAAGCCCACTGTGACATCCAAACGCCCCCTGAAGGGTTGCCAATTATGGGCTCACATACACCAAAACGAGGCCCAGAGTCTTGCGTGGACCTCCATCGTGGAAAAGCATGGATTTCTCCCAGCAATGACAGCGCTGAGCTGATTCTCTATCGCATTCCTAATCTGTTTCTTCTTCTTTTTTTTTGTTGTTGTTTTTGCCCTTATTTCATCTATTGGGACCTCCTCCTCTCCAACTCTCTCCTTCGACCTCTGACCTCTGACCTCACACCTGCTCAGATGGTCTTCCCTAAGATCAATCATGGCTTTCTATCCGCTGATCAGCAGCTCATTAAACGCCGGCTCATTAAGGTAGTGCTTACCCTCGCTCGACTGTCTCTTCCCCAGGAACCTCTCTCCTCCAGCGCCCCCTGCCTTTTCCATTCCAAGTTTGCCTGCCTGTGTTTTCACACGCCAGACCAGACCTATATGCTCTGAAGTGTGGTCGGTGTACATTCCGTTACTCTGAGCCTTGTCGAAAATTGAATAAATAGGCCTTGCTTGGTTTATAGCCTCCACTTAGCACTTGTATTGCAGTAATTTACATTTAAGAAGTCCGGGAGCATGAGAACCTTGCCTGTAAGAGCTCTTTCTATTAGCTGAATAAAATGCATGGTCTCTCCCTCTCAGGCGTGCCCCTAAGGACTTTTACATCCTTTTTTAATACATTTCTACTTGCTGCTTTTTGTGTTTTTAAATTGTTTTTTTTTTATGCCACTAGTGTGAAATTCTCAGTTCATTTGTAGCCAGTTCACAAGCAGAACTAAAACCCTCAGATATATCAAGATGTAAAGAAACACCTGATACAAGTGATTGTATCTCATTATTGAGGAGAGTAAAACCTACAGAAAAAAAGCACTTGCGTTTTTGTAAACAGTTTAAATGGATTTTCTTTTTTACTTTTCAATTAAATATCACCCTTTGTCTGTCACACCTCTGTGTTTTATGATTTTAGGATTTTCTCACTGGTAAAAATGACAGCTGCATGAATGTTTTAATTTAATAGGCATAACTGAAAGCATAATTCCTGGGAGCTATTAAAATGATTACCAAAAACAGCAGATGCAGCGGGGAGTTTCCTCACCAGAACTGATCTCATAGCATTTCACCCATAAATCAATTAATTAAAAAAGAAAAAAATAACACCAAGTCTGCAGACAAAAAGACAAAAAGTGACGGTACTGTGTACCACTGAAAACAGCGACGCAAACTCACTTCCATGTTTCCCATGGAAGGGGTTCCCTCCCTCTTCCCTACCTTGTCTCTCTTTGCAGTAGAGCAGTTCTGTAGAGTTTCTGTTCTGTGCAGAAATGTCTAACCCTGCTTTCCCGTGTTTCCTTATTTCACACTGCTTTCTTCCCCCTTTCTCCCCTCTTGTGCAGGGAGATCAGGGTCAGGCTGGCCCCCCAGGACCTCCTGGACCTCCAGGGGCCCCTGGCCCCAGAGGACCCCCAGGGGACACAGGCAAAGATGGGCCCAGAGGCATGCCAGGGCTGCCGGTGAGTAACACAGAGAGCGTGGAGCCCACGCATCCTTAGGGAAGAGCCCCAGAACCATGGTAAAGACTGAGAAATGACATGCATCATACCCTTTAATGAAAACAAAGCCTGAACTCTGCTGCAACTATTTTTTTCCTTATCTTCAAACACTCCCTTTCTCACTCTCTGTTTCTTACTATGAAATTATGTTTACTTTTTTTTCTGTCTTTCCACAAGAAGTAACTTCTTCCATATGTGTAAGGCTGTCAATAGCATGGTGTGTTAATTTATGTACATTTTGACTGGGGGGAAAAAAAAAGGAATAAAAAAAAACAAAAAGAACAGAAAGCCTCGCAGTTGTTTACTGTTGTAAAAGAAATCTCAGCAGCACCCAAACTGATCCCTGCTCTTTCTGGCAGGATCCACAGTGAGAGTGTAAAAATATTAAGTGTTGTTTATGCGTTTCGCTCCAAGTTAGGTCATTACTGTTTTTCTGACTTGTTTCAAAATGAAAGCAGACTTCCAAGCGTCTTTAGCTTCTTTGTCCTTATTGCACTCCTCACTCACTGAAATACTTGAGTGCTTTTTATGAATCGCCACACAATGGAATCACACAAGTCACCGAGTGCAGTCACTCACAACGCAACAGCGCTTATGCCCACAGTAGTTATTGTCTGATCAGCCAGAAAAGAACAAATTAGGCCGCTTATTTTGACAAATGGTATAGCCTTTTAATGATAGCTGTCTCTTTCCCGGTCCAAATATCACTTTGAAGAGAGCCGAAGACTGCAGATCTTTTTGGCGGAGCTTCTTTCAGACCTCCGTGACAGACGGAAGGCAATCATGGAGGCGCACGAAAGCAGTTTTAGCGGTGGAAACTGAACATAACGTGGATGCCACCTATGAGGGGCCTTAAATAACTCAAGCAGGTTATCACAATAAAATCATCAAGACAGATGCTTCAAAATGCTGTGATCATGTGGAGGAATGATGCTTATGTTGCCCTCACTCTGAATGGACTTCACTTCGTTGACTTTGGGCAGATCTACAGATCTGCTCTCCCGCACACCAGGTTTGTGTGCTTAAACAAATTGTGTCGTGACCTAATTTGTCATCTCTTGTTACAGGGAGACCCAGGAAACCCAGGGGAGCTAGGACCGATGGTATGCCATTAGCTGTTTTACTTGGACTTCCTACCTCACATTTCTGTGTATGCATATAGACAATCCCTTTGATGGTCTTCTGGTTTAATTGTCTCCTGTGATAGTAGTGAATCGGTAGAATTTCAGCACAGTGCAAGTATGTGCTTCTTGGGCTCGCTCATAGCTATCTTTTTCCCTCCACTTGTCCCCTGAATACCCGCCCCTGTTCCTGTTCTCTGTGGGAGTGGCTGATGGTTCTCAGCTTTGGGACCTGAGAACTGTTTGTGCTTTGGTTTGCTCATCTGGGATCATGTGCTTGTGTGTGCTGGGGCAGTAAGTGCCCCATCCCAAACTAGCAAGTGTGATGTCAGGCTTGTTTTGTCTTGTGTCTAAGTTACCGTAATTACAGAGATTGAAATTATCTATGGATCCCGTGATGATCTGTCAGAATACAAAGAGAGAACAAATCTGGTGGGAAGACATTGGGGGCCAGAACTGTAAGTCACCCAGCTGGTGTAGAGGTGGTTTTTAAGGGATTTGTTAGATATCTCTTTATGAAAATACTTTTTAAAAATAACTGTTGTTTCAGTTATTCCATTCTATTCATGTGGGCTGAGGACCAAGTGTTTGGTTATGTAGTTTATGTTCATTGTTGTGTCATACATCTAATATTGTAAAAATCATGCATTTGTGAGGTCTGGGCATTTTTATCCATAATTTCACTTATAAACCCATAGCACCACCCTATAGGAAATCAGCTTTGAAAATTTATGACTGAGAAGCTGCTGCTGCTGTTGCTTTGGGAGGTTATAGTAAGACCATATGTCTATGGCAAACGGCATTCTCTCACGTTTTTCTGTTTAGTCACATCATTATAATTGGTAATCCATTGAACTGTGTGGCACTCAGAAATAAACTAATCCCACTTTAATAGGAATTTCTTCTGTTCCTTAATAATCCATCATCACAAAGCCCTTTGTCAGTAATTCAAAGTAATTTTCTGATATAAATTGAATGACTCAGTCAAGGAAGCTGCCACTTCTATTTAAAACATTCATACTTACAGTGCATTAAGCATCGAATCCTTATCCTAATTTAAAGCCTGATTTATTAGGACCATGTGGGAATTCACCATCCACTGAGATTTAACATGCAAACAACCGATTTTATGAAACGCTGTTAAAAATGTTTATTTTCACACATGAAACCCATTACTGGGGCAAACCGTTCCAATTAACACAGATTGAACGTTGCTTTTGGTGTTTAGCAAATAAGGCATTTAATGAAAGTTCCCTCATAAAAATGCATGGAATATTTCAACCTTAACTGTATCCTCATGCCAAAAAATTGTGAGAACAGAAACTGAACAGCGTTAGGTTTTCAGCAATCCCAGAGGCACTTTCCTCTATGTGACTGTCAGGGCTGGTAAGGAACAGAGAGAAGTCAGGATTCTGGAAGGAGAACACAGGTTTTTTCCAGCACCTTTCATAATCAGCTGTATTCGTCATAATCATAAACAGATTGGATTTGGTCATAGCTGCCTCTGGGTGACAACGCGCCCACCCTGTCTCTCCCGATGGTCCTGTCACTGTCTTTGCCTGGTATTCTCAGTACACATTTGGTGAAGTTCAGGACCTAATCCTGTCTGACACTCACCTACAGATTTGCCTTCTCTAGCCTGGTAACTCATATGTGTATGCATTTTAGCAGGTGATGTTAGGATTTATCACAGAGGGGATAGCTGCTGCAGGTGAAGGATTGTAAATAATTATATCATGTGCATATATTCTGCCATTTTAGCTTTCCTATATTGTTGTTAGATTTCCCTGATAACTGAATGGCTGTATATCATAACCCTGTCTGAGCTAAATTGTAAACCACTGTGAAGTCATAACTAAAGCTAACAAATTTGTTGAGGGGCAAATTATAAATCTCTGAGAGACAGAAGGAATTTCCACTCAGCAAAGTAAAGAAACATTGAGGCATTCCTTCTCATATGACCTTTGGGTTTACTTTTTCAACAGGTCATACGAATGGTGACACTAATGTACTTTTAACAAGAAAAAATGTCTCCATCTGGGACTGCGTCTCCTATTAAATCACCCTGACAAGGGTGAATATATTCTTCACTCTCCTAAAAGGGTATCAAACCACCATCTCAGCACCCAGTGGATTGCGTGTTCTGGGCTGTCAGTGGCTGCATTTTCGGCCCAGACGTTCGGCTTCCGTTTCGTCTTGGCGCTCCTTTCTCTGAGAGCACGTGGCTGCAGAAATGATGATAACCTAAACTCCCCCACCTCCTAAAAAAAAAAGAGATCAGAGATTCAGAAGAAGGCTGGGTTTGTGGAGGTTTATGGAGACATCTTTGAAGCGGTAAACTATGTCTCGGGTAATTGCGTATCTGGAGGGGAGATACAGACACACAAAAAGCATGCTTCTCTAGGCTAATTTCCAGAGCCCTGTGTCCACTTAACAGAGCACAGCGGTTTGATCTAGATGCAATTGTTAAAGAAGAGAAAGAGAAATTCCTCATCTCTCAGAACCATCCAAACATGTGCAGCTCGTTAGGGTGAAGCTCTTGCCTTTCTGCTGCTGAGCAACAAGAAGCAAAAGTATTTGCAGAAATTTGCAGAGTTATCAGGGCCATGAGGTTTATTTTTGGGGGTGGGGGGGGGGGGGTTGGTGGGATGGGGGATGATAAGACCCTTTGCCTTCCAGAAGAGGTTTGCAGCCCTACACACAGCGTGCATTGTAGTGGAGAGATGTTTAGTCTTAAATCTAAACACGGGACATCCGCACAACTCCCACCATTCCACAATCTACCAAAGCGATGCGGCCCACTGCAGCTTCACTGTGTTATTGTTCATTAGACCGAACGAGAACCCGTGGCTCTTTCCCCCCTTGTCAACTGCCAAGTTTTCCAAAGCTCACAGACAGACAGACAGGCAGTTACCGGCAAAGCTCCGATGAAACGCGTTGCATGCGTTCACATTAATGCGCTGTTCGCTGTACTGTGCCGTACACATTCTCGCCTCATTTCCCACCTTCCCCGAGCCAAACATGGAGCGGAGATGTGGAAGCAGATTTACAAGGCGGGAAGAACATTCACAGACAACTTTTTTTATTCAGTAAAGGGCAAGTAATTCATTTCATTCAGTAATTCGGTTTACAAAACATAAAAATAGTAAACAGTAGTAAATATCACTGAAGCTGTATTCATCTGTACTTCTACAAATGTGTATTAGATTAACCAGGGAGCATTCTCATCTATGGCATCGGAGAAGGCCCAACATTCTTGGTTCATGTGTTTTTGAGAAATTCCTATTTGTGGAGGGACCCGTGTCCTTTAAAGCTTTCATGAGACATTCTTCTCCAGATCTGTTCTCACAGATGTCGTTTAGCTGAATATGTCCACAAGTGGCACTGATCCAGGTACAGGAATTTAAGAGGGGCCAGTGAGGTGATCCATAGTTGTCTTTGTCACCTGGATTTTTTTCTTGATTTAGTTATACAGTTGGCACACACCTCAAGACACAGGAAAAGCATCAAACCATGAAACTCAATTGTCTGTTTAGAACTCTGACTGTTGTGTCAGCCTGCTGGATGAAGTCATGGCTTATTCTTAAATGTACTGTTTTGAGTTAAAAAAAAAAAAAAAACTTCTTTGTTGTACACCAACAGACAACGCTGAGGGGAAATATTTTCAGTTGTTCAGTAGTTAATATCAAAATCTGGATTTCTGTACTTCATTCATCTTACCATAAATTAATCAGATATTGTTTCACCGACATGTATTTAGTGAGAAAAACTGAAAATATAACTTGACAACATTCTCTTCTTACCTACCTAACAAACATTGCATTAGACCTGAGAGCAAATGTCTCTCTATAGCTATAGTTTTTCATGAATTCAAGTCCAGTTCAAGTCCAGTGACAAGAAGTATTCCAAAGAGTTATTGCAGGATTAATAAGTCACATATTTATCATATTCAATATGATACACTAAAAGGGCTTAGGCCATTATAAAGTCTATTGTTTTTGTTTCTCTGAGTGATTACTTGTCTCTGTTATCCCCTGCCTATGTGAGATGTGCCATAAAAGCCATCAGACTGGGAACAGAAAACCCATTAAGTGCGATGCGCCCCGTGTACACAGAGTCTGTCTGTTCATGCGCCAGTTAATGTAGATGCCACAATTCATCAGCGTGGTCAAACACAAAACACCAGATCAATTAGATGGTGTAAGCAAAGATCAGCCAGTGGCGTTTCAGAGCCTGCGCTGTGTTTCAGCCTCACATCATACGCCAGCATTGTTCGCGTTGACTGTGGCGTGATCTGAAGAGATCCCTGGGTTCCCCCCCTGCCCCCCCCCCCCCCCCCCCCCGCCCCTGACCCCCTATCCACCCCCCACCCCCACACACACAATTTGGAAAGGGCCACGTGGTGCCAAACAGAATCTTTCCAGTCTCTCCAGTACTGACCGTGCAAGAATTTTGGCAAATGGCGAGCGGCGTAACAGCCCAGCGAGCGAGCGCCGATGCCCTGGCGTCCCCGCGGGGGCTCGGGGTTTTGAAGCCTCGTACGCAGTAATTGAATTTGTCAACAGATGAGTCGTCCCAGTCAGTGGGACTGCGAGCCGCTTTGTGTCTCGGTTTTTCCCGTGTCACTCAGACAGCATGCACAGGCGCTTTCCCCCTTTTTTTTTTTTTTTTTTTTTTTTTTGCCGTGACTGAGCCAAAGTGCCGCTCCCAGGCTGGTGACGGTTCCAGCTAGTTTCCCCAGCAAGGGATCGCTGGACCTGTCTGGCTCGTTCTGACCTCATGCCCAAGTGTCTGATGGGATTAGATTGGGTTTGGGGTCCCCTGTAATGGACGAGCCTCCATTCACGTGCATAACCCAAATAGATCAACAGAGGCCAAGACAATGCTGTAGTATGTTTTGAATGTCTCTTTGCACTGTTTAAAAGTGCAGTTTCAAATCTCATCCTACTCAGGTGTTTGGCATATTCTGGAATAGTAAAACAGTGTGACGTTACAGAAAAAACAACAAGACAAAAGTGAGAGATACTATTGTAAATCCCTTTCTTTATTCTGACCTCATGAAAAAAAATCTATTTGTGATTCAGCTCAAGGAACAGAAGGCGTGCGGTGTAAAATGATGAATTTGGACATAATATTTTTTATCCCAAAAGCTCCTTTAGTTATGTTAGTCTGTTTTTTTCCAAATAAAACAAAGAGCACATTGTAATTCTTCGTTCCGTCCAAACATCTTACAGGGATTGTACTCGCTACATGAGACCTAGATTGTTGGGCAAGGCAAGTCGTTCCCTTATAATTGAACTGGCTGAGGAAATGTACTAATATTACATTTCTGTCTTTTCTTTTTAGGGACCCGAGGGGCCTCAAGGACCCAAGGTAAAGTTTAAGAAAATGCCCTATGAGTCTGCACCAATTTACTGTGTTTAATCCTGCAGTATATTGTACAAAAATCAAGGTCTTATGACATATTCATTCACAGTTAACTCTTCACTCATCAGGTGAAAATTTGCATTTATCAATTACCAGAGACTATGATATAATAAGGCATTAATGTGGAGCAGATCTGTGAAAATGTTTGTTATCATGTGGGAACAGTACTACAATATTCAGCTGCTGAGTTACAGCATAACATCACTGAGCCACATTCAATTTGTATGTATACAAATACACTTCTGCAGAATAATAGAGCCAGTCACTGTTTTTCAGAATAACTTCTGAAAGCCAGCTGGCCCACATTAAGGTTGACTATGGTAAAGGTTGACTTTGATGCAAAATCTTATTGTAATATCTTTGTGATTCACTGATATGTCAGGGACAGCTTCATGCAGTCTCTCTCTCTCCTATAGTGACTATGAACAGTCCTATCCCACCGTTACTCGCCGGCATCCAAGCAAACACAGAGACACTGAGAAACGAGTCTTTTAAGGCCACAAATGAGAATGAGCTCAGATGGTCACCGAATGCACGCGTGTACCAGTGTGTAGGCAAACGCTTTTCTCTGCCTCGACCTCTCTACATCACTCACACACGCACGCACGTAGCCGTTTTAGACCGAAGCGTGTCGCCTCGGTCGGGGTGATATGGACAGCAGATGTGCTCCATTCGGTGATCAGGTGACTGCCAGAGAAACCCAATCAGACACATCCTGTCTGTGCTGTCATCTGTTGATGGAACTCAGTGCCCTAGAGCCCGATGACACACCGCTGTGCTAATGACTCACAGAGTTGGGACCGAAAATCCTCTCTCATCTGGTGTGCCCATGCGCTAAAAAAGCGAGAGCTTATAGCTCGTTGTAAACATTTACTGTTTTGTGGAATTGTTAATTTTTTTTAATGCCCAGAGTGATTCCCTTCTATTGGCAAGGCTTACTTTTTAAATTTGTTTTTGATTTCTTTTGATTTGATCGAAATTAGTAAAGTCGCTGACCTAAAAATAAGTGACTGGGCTACTTACATTTTCAAACAAACATGAGCTGTTGTGATGACTCAGCTGTGCGTTAGGCTCTGAGCGTACAATTTCAAGCCAAGAGTAACCGAAGAGTAAGCACCAGCCTTATTATTAGAAACCGCTGAAATAATATGAGTTTATAAGGATCTAGTTAGGTGAAGTTGCTAAAGGTGTTCAGCAGGCCTATGCATAGCACATAAGCGCTAACCACCGCACAGTGTGAGAGATTATTAAACACCACTCGTAATGTCAGTCTGGTCTAAATCATCTTGTCTAGACATGTGCAAGGAGAGCACATAAACATCCCTAAGTGCTCTCCTGTTGCCGCTGGAAAGGCTTTTTATAGTGGTGCTCCCTGGAGTATACACTTATGTCCTCCCCTTTCACGGGGCTTAAAATGGCTCCTGAGATATTTACCCTGGGTAGGCTCCGTAGCTGAAAGCACAGCCACGGAATCAAAGGCTGTCACGTCATGTTTGGTTGGCTGGTTTTTGCACTTGTTTTTGCACTTGTTTTTTTTTTTGACTTGCAGCTCACACACTGACATGGTTATGTTTCTTGAGGATGCTTTGCATCAGTGCCAAGCGCCCAGTGCTGATCATGCGTTAGGTATTTGTCGGGCCGATGTTAAGATGAGCACCAAAAATGGCACGGTCTCTCCCTTGGAACCGTGTGAGCTTTCACAGAGTGGTGAGCGAGAGCCTGTTCAGCAAACATCATATTTTTAAAACAATCCACCCCCCATGATGTTATAGAGTGTATTCACAACCCTCTATTTATTGATGCCCCATAAAGATTCCCAGAAAAAAGGTTTATGCACCAGTTTAGTTTTCACCCTACAGTGAATGTTAAGTCTCTGTTTCTGACGGTTTGTGTTTCTACTGTGCAGGGTTCTCTGGGCCCACCTGGGATTCCAGGAGATGATGGATTGAAGGTGAGATCATTTGTAACTGAGTAAGGCATGGACTTAATTTACAAAAAAAAGATATAAATTTCATTTAGAGTACTGCATGCAGTCTCTATATGTAGCAGACTGCATAGAGTATATATTTTATATATGCTACACCCTTTGAAATTATAGTTGAAATTGATATTTGAGGTGTTTTGAGAATTAGAGCTTTTATTGCTCTATATTAGGGAGTAATTTGTGAATTACAGATATGCACCTGCTTTAGATAGAAATCAGTCAAACTAGCTGAATTCCTTTTTGTCTCAGTCTGTTATTGAGACAGTGAATTCCTCGCTTCAGATTCTGGGTGGATTCCATCTGTCTTTCCCTTTTGTAATGATTCTGTCCATTTCAGGGTTGCGCCCCGGTTTTGGAGGGGCGGTATCCTTGTTTTCTTTGCTTTTTTGAGCTTCTGGTTGTGTCACATTGTACCTGGCAAATTCCACTTTGCGCAGTGATCCATCTGTGTGATTAGACTCATGGCGGGCTCTTTTTTACAGGAGAAGAGGAGGAAATGGATCATTTCCTGCCTGAAATTTCACACCATTATCATTTTTTATGAGAAAAGTCAAGGCTGTGTTTTAATGCTTTAACCACCAAGCCATGTGTAGCAGGCCTGCAGTACTTCAGTTTGACTAAATCTGTCTTTTCAATGTCTGCTCTCACAGCTGCTACTGTTTTTTGTGTTGTTTTTTTATAAGCTGAAATTCTCAAAATGCACCGAAAGAAGACCTTAAATACATATGTACATATATTTTTTTTTAAATATTAACTGTAAGCTATGTACGTTGTTCTGGACAAGAGCATCTGCTAAATGAAAATAATGAAATGTAATTAGAACAAACAGTAAAATAAATGTAGAACAACAGCAATCAGTGCCTTCATCAGCAGAAAGATGGTATTTCCAGTTTGGCATCGTCCAGGCCTGAAAGTTACAATAAGGGTGAGACTCATTTGAACCTACGTGCAGTGTAATCTCCACAAGCACTGACAAAAGATGTGCGGACGAAAGAAAGACTTTTTTGCTAATGGGAAACAGAGACCACTCATCAGTCGAGAGCCATTCCCACTTTGGAAGCAACAAAAGAGAACTTCCCCCGCCATGGTTTTGTTGGGACAGTGAGGTGCCAGCGCTTGTGAAATGAATCTCAGACACTGTGCAGCGCTGTTATAAAACAGATCGGTTATGGTGTTTAGACATTATTCATGCAGAAAGTTCAGCTCAGAATCAGCTCAGTTAGCTGCAGCGTCTCCTCAGTGAAACCATTCAATCCCTGGTCAGTAGTTTTGCTGTGCAACAGACCTTCTCTTTATCTGACACGCAATTCCACTGAATCGTGAGGCTATTATATGGTATAATTTCACCTTATCTGAAGAAAAGGCCGGGCACCTTGTACTGTAGCTCAAACCATTTTATAACCATTTTATACTGTTTCACATACTATAAAACATGAATATAAACTCTGTAGCAATATATTAGGCGTTTGCATAACAGATGGCATTATACAGGGTGACTTGCAGTGAGTGGAAATGCACTTAACACATTCAGTGATTTGCCTGAATTTCCTACTCCTAATTCAACCAGTGCACCACCACTCTACTGTGCCCATAAGATTGGTATCTGAAATGTTCAACTCTATGTTCTCCAACACAAGACCAGCATGCCCTGGTATTTCCCTGTCTGCTCTGGAGAGCAGTGTTATGATTGGTTCATATTTGTCAGTAATTGACAGTACGCTGCCTCCTCCCATTATGAGGTTCATAAAGGTTCACTAACCCATCAGTAGTGGTGAGAGCTTTACTCTGCCTGATGGCTGAAAGCACTTGGATTGGAGACAGTCTGGGAAAACCAGGTTGGTGGTGGTGTTGGTGGGCCATTAGGGGGCAACCTTTTCTCTGGACATAACAGGAGATCAGTGCCCCAGTACAGTGATGGGTGCACTGTGCTGTAGGAGATGCCATCTTTTGCATGAGATGTTAAACTCCGTAGAGATCTCAATGCACTTCTTGCAAACAGTAGGGGGTTCCCCAGTGTCCTGTCTAAATTCCCAATCAGACTCTTTCAGTATAGCCATCTAATACTTCCTCAGTTCCTCACCTAATTGGCTAAATAATTCCCTCCCTCACCACCTCAGCTAATGTGTGGTGAGTATTCAGGTGCAAAATGGCTGCCGTGCATTACCCAAGAGGGTGGTACACATTAGTGGTGGTGTGAGATGAGCCCCCCTCCTTTAATTTAAAGTGTTTTGTGAACCTTGAGAAGTGCTGTATAAATATAATCCATTATTATGTATTATTATTTCCTTACTCAGTCCACCGCAGAGGAGTAGGACAGGCAGTTACTTGAGGCGGTGACATGATATCATACGCAGCTGGTCTTCGAGGCTAAAAATGAATAGGATTTGTCATGTTTGCAATGAAGTATGGTAGCAAGGGGCTGTATGCTATGTTCCCATTGTGTGAACATCAGTGGTATGCTGAAGTTGATATGATGAACAGAGTAAAACAGGCCAAAAAAGCCGTACTTCATCTTGAAACAAGCCACTGCTTACAATTTACGCCTGTCCATATTAGCGGCAACATTGAAGTTAGCATGATCTTAGCCATTCAGTGCTCCTCTCCTCTTCGCAAGATATAAAATGCTCGAAGCTGTGCAGGGACGGAAGTCACGCAGATGTGATTCAGATTGAAAATGGGTGCAAACTAGCGCTGGATACAGGGATTGTTGAAGTCAAGTTTCTCTATCTTGAAAGCAGTGGTGGATGTTGATTGATGTTGTGATGATTATAGAGATGGCGACTGGTAGTTGAGAAGTCCCCCCGCAGTGCTCCGATGCAACTGCAAGACGTGACTGCTTAGGTGCTGTGTGCTCTGTTGCCTGTAGGGGGAAACGGGCATGCCAGGAGTAGATGGAATCCCTGGTGCCAAGGTCTGTGCCACAATGTCACGACTGCTTCTACATCTCTCTCTGCTCATGACATAAATTGGAAGGTCTTTGTTTCTCATCCCCGCCGTCTTTTGATTTTTGGCGTCACTCGAGACATTTGCCATATTGATTGCATCCATTTGTGTCACTCTTTGAGCGGTTTCACTGGAATCCTTCCATGCGTAACACTTCCCCTTTCCAAAGAACCATTAACGAAATGTCTCCCTCCCTCATGTCAGAAATGTAGCCAAATTTACCATGCAGGATCACAGATAAGGAAATGCTCACCCTCCCTCATCATTCTGGAATCTTTTTTCTTAAAGAGCGAAAGCATTTCTGAGGGCAGTCTGTCAAACAGTGAAACGAAAGAGTTTAATGAGCGTTTTACATCATTATTTTTAGTTAAGAGGCCCACTCATACTCACTTGATGTCCAGTGTAATGCGATATCTTGTCATGTTTGGGTATTGTTTCATAATAGTGAAATTAGATGCTAACTTAATGCCTCTGCACTGTCTGGATTGGCATAAAATATTTTGTCTGGGATTTGAAAGAGTTTATTTTAAAAAAGGGAGCATTAAAAAAAAAAGCTATTACGAGTGAGGTCCCAAGAGGTCTTCTTAGGAAAAAGCAGCTGAAACATGAGACTCCCATTTTAATTTAATGTGAGTTTAACCACAGATAGGATCTCCTCAGGATCAGCGGCAATTATTCGCCCTTTCGCAGCACTCCCTGGCTTTTGTGCATAATGTTCCCTGCTTTCTTTTCCAACAGGGTGAAATGGGAGAGCGAGGTGAAAAGGTAAGGCCTTACTCAGAAAGATCAAACTCTCCTTCGCTGCGTGGGAAATAATCACGGCATGGGCCTCCACCCTCACTCCTTACAGTTGAATCATGTGAAGTTTCTGTCGGCTGGGAAAACTATTGAGTGGCAGTGGTGGATGATCTCATGACAAGGATAATCTGCAGTTTTATGGTGTATCGAAGGAGAAATGAAGGTTTTCTGATGCATCTTTTTAGGAGGCTCGTCTCTGTAAGAGTAATATACAGTCATTATAATGTTTAATTTTTGACATTAAGTCATTATAACTTTTCCATTAGTTAGTCACTGAACCATCCTAAAATCAAAACACAATTCCAGAATTGCTGGTTCCAACAGGATACTCTCAATGTTGTTGTCTCAAGGTAAAGATGATTTTAAGTCGGGTCAAAAGGTGTTCGATGATATCAATGGAGCGCACACCTGAAGTCAAGGTAGAAGTAAACACCTCATACACAACCTGAATGTATTGTAATATACTTAGAAATATGTTGCCCAGCCCAAGACTATATTGCAAATACATGTAAATATTAATTTAAAGCAGATATATATTGCAGTATCCCAAAATGCCAATAATTTGCACATTGTAAATACGTACTGATTAACCTAAAAATATATTTTCTGTAAGATATTCTCAATATATTATTTCTTGTGTGGGAATGGCTGAAGAGGAGAGATCAATGCAATGACTCATTTCAGCATATGGGTGCCTCAAGCCTTCACTGCTTAGGTCAGGACACCTCTGTCTGGAAAGGTTTCTGTTGTTAATGTCTGACCTTCCACACTCTATGATTACATATTACAGGGGTAATGTCCAATCGGTTATTATAATGTCAGTCACACATGCCCCTTGGCAAGGGTGGGAAAAGGCAGGGGCCAAACTGAGCCACTGCAATTGAACTGTCTCACAAAAAAGTCATCAGCATGGGAAAGCAACCCCCCTGAACCATTATAATATAGTGGGTCAACCCACAACATAGTGGTCATTTCCAGACTGAAATATAAGTATCCTATGCCATGTTTCTTGTCAGTTTGGCATGCCCACTTATAGCAGGCCTGTGTTTGGCTACCCTCGGGTAGCATGCGCTACAGTGCTGTCTTGGTGTTGGTCCAAGCTGAGCCAAATGTCTCAACATGCATCAGAAAGCTTTTGTTTCCTCTCGATGATGCATCAGTGGAAAATCTGAGATAAAGAGGTGGACAGGACTGCATGTTCTATACTGGAAAAATAAAAGCACAGGGACTGGCTGTTTCAGCCTCTCCGTCAATGCTTAATACACGTTGTGTGAAAAAAGAAAAAAAAAGAAATCAGCAGCCTTTGTGAGTTCAGAGTGAATGACGTTTCCTTGTTCCTTCTTCCCCAGGGTGATATGGGTGAAGATGGTCAGAAGGGTGAAGTGGGTGAGAAGGTAGGAGGTTTGAAGTGATTTATTATGAATTAATGATCCCTGCCACCGTTTTTTTTTTTTTTTCTGGGTCTCGAAAAACTTGATTGAAATGCAATCTGGCAATCAGTCAAAGAGTAGCTGAGCTTAATTCAAGCCATCTGAGCAAATGTGAAAGGCGCTAGAGTGGGTGGTGAAAAGCTAACTCAGATGTGGGGAAAAAAGTTAAACTGAAGCAGGCCCTTCTGGTGTTCTGAGTGCTCACGGGTGAGCAGTTTTAATTGGTGCTCAGCTGTTGCGTTACTTTCCTTGGTTGGGCGCTTCTCGCATTAATATGGTAAAGCTTACCATAGTGGAAGGGAGCAGGTCCCGTAACTGAAGGGTTGCCGGTTCAACTCCCCACTGGCGCAGTGCTGCTGTACCTCTGTACATCTCGTATTGCAGGAACACAAGGAGTGGGTTTAACTTTGACCTCAATACTGGGGGTAAGAAGACACCCATGTAGCTCTAATAATGTACACAAGGTACATGAGACCCAGAGACACTCCTGTCTCCCTGTACAGAAACGCTTGCCATTAAATACAGTGAAATGTTACCATGATCACTTGACAGACCTGGTAAAGATCTACAAAGTCAGACTACTGGGTGGAAGGCAAAGAGAATGCATCATTTGACCACGAGATGTATGAAATGGCATTATCTGATTTGTTCAGTAGCACTCCATGCTTTATGGTCTTCCTTTGTAGTGCTGGCACTAGAACATTTGATTTATCTAGTGTTAACAGCACATTAATCCATAAAGTCATTTTGAGATTTATTTGGAGTTTTTCCCTGTAAATAAATATGGGTTTCATATACAATATGGTTCATCACAATAAATAAAGAAGACAGACTTATCGTAAAAGTGTAGTAGACGATATGGTGTGTATAAGACAGAGGCATATCCATTAACACAGGGCATGGGGAGTTCATGATGAATTACTCAGGAATGGGCCTCTTACTTCAGCATACAGGAAGTACATCGCTCAGAAATGACAGAAGAAAAAATGCATTATTTGATGGCATCATAGCCAAAGCAGTGTGGTCAGTATGTCTCCAACAATTTAAAGCAGGTTCACAGAGAACAACTTTGATAAGTTATCACTTTATGGACAGTCCTGTTCATGATGCTGCCAAATGGATGGAAATTTGATGGAAATCCATGGAACAAAGAAAGACAATTGCAATAATTCTGCCGGGCTGAGTGTGCGTCTTTACCTCATGGTACAAAAGCTGAAGAGCTGGAGCAGTTTCTCTTTGGAAAAAAAAATGCATTAGAAACTTTGAATCATGGGAAATAGAAGGCCCTCTGGCTACTCGGCTTCCGTGACTTCCTGTGCATCGCCAAGAAAAATGTTCTCACTTAAAGAATAATAAAAGCCCAGAGAGAAAAATCAAACACATGGCCATACAAGTAGTAATGAAAACAGATTGCAATCAAGGAAGTTGTCATTTAGAATTATTTATTGCACTGGCATTTAAAAAATATGATTAAACTATTAAAATAATGTGTTTTAGATACAAAATGTGATGTTTATTTTTTTGCCCTGTGAAATAGTTGAAATGATTAAGTATGATTGCTTTTAAATTAGTGAGGACTTAATTCACATGTTCCCTGCGTATCTAAACAGATTTAATAAGGTTCAGATGTATAAGAGTGAATCATACAATAGCTCACATAGAAAATCATGCACAGCGCACATACAGCTGCATCGGGAAAGGAAGGACAACATTTCACCGTAAACAAAATAGCTTAAATTGAAATTAACAGTTTTTAAATTAAAATTAACTGAGCTTTTAGGAATTTGGTTTGCTGTGTCTTGCTGTTCTCATTTTCTGTCACGTCTTCCGCCATAGCAGTGTATTCATTGGTCGTTCGTCGGTAGGGACCATGCTATTAATGCCTGCCGCAAAAGCTTAGCCTTGATTGGAAGAGACGTTCTATGTGTGATTCAGCAATGCTCAAGTCCAGCGTTGCATGGCATTGCAGACTTGACTGCATAATTGAGGTAATGATTTGGAGGGGAGTTGCGTCTGGCTAACGGAGAGGCCCGTTTAAGACTTGCAGGAGTTTGGCACTCTCATTTGGGTGACTCCGAGCCCAGAGTATACAGGCGCACAGAAACAAGCAGTGGCATGAACCAGAGGATAAATTGTGAAAAGTGAACAAGTGTGACAAGAAGAAAAGAAACACAGAGAGAGGAAAAGTCAGTCCAAGGTTTGTACCAATTTCAATACAAATGTTTTGACAGGAACCATGTGAAATCTGAAATGGTCTGGGTGACACAAGCCGTTCCCTGCCTCTCCTCGGTGAGGTGTCGGCCGTCCCCAGGAGCCTGTCGAAACCTGGCCACCTGCCACTTTACTGATCTTATCTCACACTGCGAGTCCACAGAAGCCTGTCCAAAATGAAGTCATGACTCCGGTCTCTCTCTGTTGCTAGAAAAGCGTAAACATCGTGTTCCAAGTTTGGTGGGAGAGCTTAACGTGAATGCGGTTCAAAATAGAATGAACAAAGTAAAAGAAAAAAAAAAGTACCAGCATCAAGATCGTTAAAAGAAAGGTTTTGTACTTGCTGAAAAATGCATTTTACAAGAGAAATGCCACCAGCCAAACCAAGAAGTAAACTACACCTAACACCTAATAAACATTCAGAGACCTCTGCCATGCCTGTAGGTGGTGGCTTTAGTTTCTGTAGCATCAACATCCTAGGCTTGCGTGCTTTGCATTTGCCTTTAACAACAATTACTTTCCTCTGTGATGTATAAATATTTAGCAGGGTGTGAAATTAGCTGTGACTTGCCCCGCTAATCCAATTGTACTCAAAACTCAAATTTAGAGGTGGAAAAAAATGTGTTTGGGACAGAGTACACAAAAGTAAATTCTCAAATGGGCTAAGGCCTGGAAATATTGGCACTGCGAGGCTTGTGCAGGGCTTGTCCCAAAATGTGGAAATCAAAGTCCACCCAGCCATCTGGCCGGGGGTCAGCGGCTGGCAGTGGCATGCATGCTCTCGAAAGCTTCAGGGTCCGTGCGAGTGGTGGATTTCACAGTGCCCCTCAGAGACGGGCTGACAGTGAGCAGAACCTAAAAAGCCCTGGGATTTGTCCGCCAAAATGTAGGTGTGGCGCTGGAACTTACTGTCGCCGCTGTCCTCGTTAAGGTTTTTTAGTGCGCAGATCAGCAGGCACACCATCCGTCCAGCCCTGGTTTCAGTGTCCCGCTGTTAATGTTCTCCCTCGTCCCGGCCATCTCACCTGGCCCTGTCTCAGAGAGCTGCCACTCTCGCGCTGTCCCTCTGGACCTGCCCGACGGCTCCACCCCCTTCTCTCCTCCAAAGCTGAGTCCAGTGATGTAGTCTCGCCACGGCAACAGCCTTGTCCCCCGGTGACCTGACAGGAAAATAATTCCAGCCCAGGGCGATTTGCTGTACGAGAACGGGCTCCTTTCTCGTACAGCAAATTGGGGGCGACAGTGGCTCAGGAGGTAGAGCAGTCAACTGGGGATTGGAAGGTCCCTGGTTTGAATCTGGCTCATCCTGGCGAAGTGTCCTTGAGCAAGACACTGAACCCCCAACAGCTCCCAGTGGCCAGTTGGTAAGCCTATGTAGCAGCCTCTGCCACTGGTAGGTGGATGTGAGGCATATAACTGTAAAGTGCTTTGAGTACTCAAATGAGTAGAAAAGCGCTATATAAATGCAGTCCATTTACCATTTCCTTTCTGGACAATCGGCTCTTTCTGTGTTGCAGTGGGTGCAAGGTCTCAAGACCTTTCAGCAGCTCCTTGGCTTTATCTTTTGTAGCTGCAGCTCAGTGACTGTTAATGTCACCAGCGCTAACCCTCTGGCTGTGTTTCAATGTACGTTTCGACTGCACCTTTCACTGCCGCAGTTTTCTATGCAAGACTCAACCAAAGCTTTTTCCAAGGCGTCCGCATGCCTTATGAGTTGTATATCATCAGCTTCTGAAGTGCCGAAAACACCAAACTGGATGTTGAAATGTTCCTGTAGGAGCGAAGCTGCATATCAGTAGGGTTCATTGATTTTACAGATGTGTTCATTTGACAGATAACTTCTTTTTTTTGTTGTTGAAGACTGCCAAGTGCTCCACTGACTTTTGGAGTGTGATACTGCAGATGGTCCAGATGCTTTGTGGGAGTTGTCCCTTGATGGCCTCAGCTAGACGCTGCAGTTTGCTTTATAGCGTGAGAGACATTTGAGAGACATGGCCAGATGCTTTGAGTTGGTCAATAAACTTAAACACTGCCAAATGTTCTGTGGCATGTTTGTGAACTTTAACAGGTGCATAATACCATTCACTTTGCTGTCTTAAACATAAAACTTTACATTGTCCTAAAAAAGGGCAATATTCATGAAGCTGGCCATTTCATTGGTTTTTATAGTATTGCCACACATTGTTGCCCGTTATAAAGACACCTGATTGGCACTTAAAGTATATTATCTGTGTAGAGGGAATCGCTTACTGGAGAGGATCTATTTCATGCTCTATTTCAGAAAGCTGGTTTAAAAAATGGAAATATTTCACAACTGAATACAGTTGAGGGAAGAATTAAAGATAACCACTTTCATCTTTCAAACAAACCACCACTTGCGCTCCATTGGAATGGCTCACCGGTAGCTCCTGCAATTAAAATAACTGAGGATGAAAGGCTGACTCCAGTATCGCCCAACTGTGAATCCAGCCGATGTGTAAAATGCTTTCGTACAGAGCGTAGTATCTGTGTGAGTGCTCATTAATCACATAACATGCTAGCGATAAGTTGTGAAAACATCCGTATAAAAATGTACACGACAGAGGGAGAGGGGGTAAAAAAAGCAATATCCAGCTGTAACCGTTAATGCACTTTATTGGCAGCAAGAAAAAAAAAAAAAAAAAGCTGCAATTAAACATGCCTTGTGTTCAGCGCATTGTAATGACTCCCATAAAAAGCGAGGGAAAGAATTCCTCCACAAACTTCTGAGCACCGGGCACATGTGAACTGGAACCACAGAATCAGCACCAGCCGCGAGCCCCGCCCTGCCCCCCTCCGCTTTGCGCTCGCTTTCCCACCAGCCTTAATCACCCCCCCCCCCCCACTCCTCCCCCAAACACCACCACCACCACCACCCCAAACCTCCAGCTGAATGTTATGGCCTTAAATTTTTATATTTGTTGTTCCTTGCGAAAACTTGACTACACACAAATCCCCCCCCCCCCCCCCCCCCCCCAACAAACTCCCATCACAACTCCCTGGCTCTACCCCACATCTGTTTAGTGAGCGCTTCTGGGGGGCGGAGTGTTACCCCACCACAGTCGCCTGCTGGAGCCTCAGAGTATGCACTTGGCACCAGTGGTGGACGGAGACAGGATGGACGAGGTCCCAGCAGCGGAGAGAGGCTGTTCAGCTCAAAGCTTAATTGTGTTTATCTTTCCCATTGAGACCCTTGATGCTCAAGCTCTTTATGGTCCCCTTCTGTCAGGTTACTTACCCAAGTACTATGTATATAGAAGGTATGTACGGGTGTGAGGAGGATATATGAGGTATGGGTAAGGGTAGGAAAAAGGAAATCTTGTCGACAGGTTTTTTATTTTTTGAAAGGCCTGTGGCAGGTCTGAAACATCCCAGAGCTGTGGCTGCCTGGACTGGAATGCATTTGCAGCAGGGTGACTGTGAAGAGGGCTTACAGTGGGCCTGGGCGTGTTGTCGCAGCTTTCGAAAGCTTATTCCCAGCATCCTCAGCGCTTTCTGCGCGGCATGCAAAAGCCGTTAGCGAGTCTGCTTCGCTCCGCCCCGGCTCGTTTAACTGAAGACAGATGCACTCTGCGTATCACAGCCTTAAATTGGTGCTTTGCACTTCAGTGCTCCTACAACATGCTTGCCTGAAGTTTTCTGGTTAGAAAATTAGACTTTATTATGTTTCTGTCCAGCTAATCTTTCAGTGTGTCACACTCTTCTGTTCTCCACATGCTTGGGCAACTTAAGGGTTTATTATGGTTGAGTCAAGAGTCATCATCCTAACTTCAGCACTACAAGGGCAGTTTGGCATGTTTTCCAACAGCTTCGTGCATCACACCCTTTTGGAACTGTGTGTGTGTGTGTGTGTGCGTGCGTGCGTGCGTGCGTGCATGCATGCGTGGGGGGTGACTAAGTAGACTTTGCACAGAGTGTTATTCATGTCACAGTTGTTTCTCCTCACAGTGATAGTAGCAATGAGAAAATGCCCTGAAGATGTTCTTTCCTTGTTTCTCTTCAAGGGTGATGCTGGTTCATCTGCTGCTGGAATCAAGGTGGGTCTAGACGAAATATTCAACATGCCTCTGGAGGTTCTCCCTTTAACCCAGCAGCTCTCTGACCCTTCTCCGGAATCCTCTCCTAAATCCGGTCTTTAGTTCTGCCCCTCTCTTTGTGGCTCTGCCCCCTTCTGACGCTTCATCTCCCTCTCTCTCGCTCCACAGGGCGAACCGGGAGAGCCAGGCAGAGGGGGACAGAAGGTAACACTATAAACCTGAGCCAGAGCTTCAATCAAATGCCTCAGTGTAAAGCTCAGTGGAGTAGCGCCGGACCCGCCCGTAGAAGCAGGACCTGCTGCACCCTTCAGAGCTTTCAATGAGCCAAGCATTCCAGTGTCAACAAGGATCGTTCCCTGAAATAGTAACATTGTGTGATTCGAAATTGATATCAAGGATAAATCTAAAAATGTATTTAATGGATAAAAAGATATAAACTTTAACTTACCTGGGGAACTTAACTTAATCCCCGGGGAAGTGTTGTAATGACCGGACCGACCCAGCAGAGAACAGTTGGTTCGCCTTTTTGATGCTGCTAAGTATGCTAAGTATGTACAACAGAAAAACTTTCTTATGTTTCTCAGAGAACCATTCTAGGTTCTAGGTGCTTTTTAACCCAACCCTTTAAATCCTTAAGCCCCAGAGAAACATCAGAAAAACAATGTATGACTGCATATGTGTGGTTCTGTGAGATTGCAGAGAGCCTGATGTCTGCGCACCAAATGCATGGGGACATTACAGACATATTTTTGTACACTTTGCCTGGTCGTGATAGAATCTAATCCAGCTCTTTGCATAAGCACTCTCCGAATGCAGCAAGCCTCACGATCAGCCACTGCACTGCTTTGTCTGGCCTGGCTGAATTAAGAAATAGCTTTATGAAGTTAGCTGAGAGTGAATACTCAAAGTTCAGTGTCCCAAGCAGCCCCTGAAGCAGTTTATTACAGAATGCCAGTCCTCTCCAGCAGTGAGAGAACAGTTAGTGTAGCATGCGGAGACCTCTGTCAAATTGCAACTTAAATCACTTGAAATTACACTATTTATACCAGAAAGCCGCACCTCATTAATTCTAGCTGGCTCATCTCAGGCAGACATGGTGGCTGAATTTTATACTCTTTCATTCAAGCTCTCAGTTATTCCATCTATGTGTCTCATAATCTTTTTTAATATATTTACAACCCAAGCCCATTAAAGAAGTGTCATTTTCTACAGAATAATTCATTTAACATTTGGGTCTAGCCAGTGCTGCTTTCAGAAGGGTTTTTTTTTTTCTTTTTCAATTTGTGTAATACTCCCTCTTCATTACATTTACAGTGCATTCCTGACGCATTATCATTTTAATAATGCATATTATGCATTATCATTGAGCGCTAGAACATACATTGAACCAACACATGCACTCTGAAAGCCATTTTAAAGAATTGATAGTGATGTGCGTCAGAATTTTTTTTTCCTGCCTGATATTTTTAAATCAGATGGTAGATTTTGCATCGTGCTCGTTCAGTTTTAGAGCTTTGAAAAAGTGCATGTCATTTATCGTTCTTCCCCCTCATTTTGTCATCAGGGGCCATATTCTATTTGCCGTGTTCTTGTATGGCATTGTGAAAGTCCAGTTCAGCACTTTCCACCATGAGAATAGATAACTGTTGGTACTGTGTACTTCAGTGCAAACTTGCGCCAAGATAACTGCCACTTTTTTTTCTTTTCATTAACAATAGCCTAACCCTTTTTGACAACTCTTTAAAAATACATCTGGAATCAGTATCATCCTCATGACCCTCATCATCGGTCATCCTACCATTTTCCTTCATGATTGCAATATTTCCATCATAATTATCCTAATTTCCATTGCAGTTATGATCATAGGTCATTATATAATAATAGCAAGTGAAAATCTCCTTCTTAATTAGTGTATGTTCTAGTGAAAGAGACTCCATGGATTCTCACTGGTAGACCTAAAGCCACTCTGCCTCAGTGGTGGCCAGGCCTGTCTCCTTATTCTCAGATGGCACAGTGGAGCGATACCCCTGAGGTCGCTGTGAGCAGCGTCGTTGGGGCGGGGGGGGGGCTGAAACTTTGAGACTTGGAGTCTTGGCTCTGTGAGCTGTAGAGCATCCAATGTAATATGTCCTGCTTTTCCTGTATAGGGAGAGCCAGGACTTCCAGGGCTGCCTGGTCTTCCCGGGATTAAGGTAAATACTGTTGTGTCTTCACCCCCGCCAACCCCCGCTTCCTCTCCCCCCCAAGACCGGCCCTGCTCAGCTAACACGTAGTGTCTTTGCAGTGTTGTGTCCAGGTTGGCGCTATGTCACAGAAGTGTCGAGATGTCATTGGCATGTATAGGGCAGGTTTGGTGTATTTTGTGATGCTAAAGGAGGCAATTATAAAGCTCTGGGAGTTAGCATGGATGGACCCCTGTTTAGGTATCATTCAGCTTTGTCTCGGTGCTCTGAAAGGAGATATATTTGTGATATTTGGGTTTGTAAAATTTTTAATAAAAGGAGATGCTGCTATGGAATAGCCAAACCAAATTACAAAGCTGTGGGATGCTGCCTGTGTCCTTAATAGGGTTTATGACCAGTTTATGCATTCGTACAATGCAGCAATTGAACTGGCAAACTGGTTGAATATTACCACCTGACTAGTTGGCTTCGACACTTATAGACACTCTGAGAGAGCACCAGTGCTGTGGTGCCACATTATGATTATGATGATGTCAGTACGGCTCAGAAGTTGTGAAGTATAAGAAATATCATCTCTATAGCCTTCTTTGATCCTAATTGCACAATGACTAGCATAGCTCCCTCCACAACCTCCTTGGTCCTTTAATTCACTTTTAAACTTATGTGAATGTTTTAGCATCACAAAGTTGTCACAAGGCTAAGGTGAAGATTTTGGATGTATTTCCTTTGGTCAAATCTGTGGAAATAACCAGTGATGTCAGGACAGCGCTATGATGAGGATTGTTTTTCCAAATTTAATTATCCATATAGACCATTGTTATAACAGGATTGGCTGGAATAACAAAGACATACCAGCAGGTGGAGCATGTAGATCTCATTAGTCATATCTTTAAACATTAATGTGTGTACATACACAAAGAATAAGTATAAAATAGAAGTACGTGTGGTTTGTTTGCAAGTTATTCACCTGGGCTGTTTTATTTCTTCACGGAGGGATCTAACAGGCATGAGATAATGCTTGTTGCTGTTTTGATTTGTTTGCCTGCTCCTTTGTGTGCTTGTAACCTGTTGGCCTTGTAAAAAGCTTACCGTTTTATAACCCTGGTTTTATGTAAAGACCAGAATGCATTTGGGCTTCCATAATGCTGAACTAATGTGATACTCACATGTTATTTCACAGCTAAATTCTGGGGCGAATTCTTTGCATTTTGCAGCCTCCGACACATACACAGTGGTAGCTTCTCACACCTCTTTCTTCTCGTATGTGTGGTGCCTCTTGGTTTTATTTCAGTGCACAACCTTAAAGTCACATTGCAGTTGTGCTGTCCGGTAGGTACTGTGCTTTTGACTGGGATGGATCAGCACAAGCTAATGATTCATAACATTCTGGGGCAAGAATATTGAACGGTTCTGTTTGTTTCAACAAAGACATGCCATATCTCAAGTGTAAAACATGTTGATACTCCCATCTCTTCCTGTTACTTTAAGAGAAGGCCCAAAATGTTTTGCCAGCTGAAATCTTGCTTCACAGACCCCGTTTCACTGACCAAGAATGGTAATAAGCCTTAGCTAATGTACTTAAACAAACATTTGCTGGGCCACAATTAGCTTCTATTAGGACCCGAGCAGTCAGCCCTTAAACAAAAACAAGACAATCCGAGACGAAGGGTAATTTCAGTGTGCGAAACCACCAGCGAGATTTTGCGACACACATCTATCGTGCCCAGCGCATCAGCGTTTTGCCCTCTCAATGGTTTCCCAGAACATTCTTAAATTATATCTGAACCCTCTCATTCTTCTTAGCTCCAGTTTATGTCTCTGGTATAAAGCAAACAAACAAAAATGACCTCAGAACATTACCCAAAGGCTACCACTAGGTGGGGAAATGTTTAGACTAAGCAGATTCGGGTTAGTGGAATGACGGCAGATGGCTTAGTGGGTGGATTTGCTTCTCCTGATTAAAGCTTGGTCTGATGGTTCATTTTAGGGTGAACCGGGTTTCTTGGGCCCCCAGGGAGAGCCAGGACTGCCGGGGCTTCCAGGCACCAAGGTAGGGGCTCCACTTGTAAGTACACCCAATTCCGAGCTGGGTTCCAGGTCATGCACACTCCGCCTGCGCTTACACTCACTGGTGATGTGATGGGAGGAGGGTATAAGGAACATTGTTTGAGTGTGTAATGTATGTACATGCCGGACATGGTGTAGTGTGCCTACATTCAGAGTTGTGGCTGATGCTGTGTGACGCTGTGTGATGCTGTGTAGCAGTGCCCCCAAGCCCATCCAGAGCTCTGAATCATTCCTACTGGGTACAGCTCGGTCATTAGGGGTCACACCCAGCATGAGCAATGCAGGCCGCTGGGTAACCTGCCCTGGCCCAGAGCAACAGAACCACTGGGCACTACAGGCTTAGTCACAGAGTCTGGTTCCACACACACACACACACACACACACACACACACACACACACACACACACACACACACACACACACACACACACACACACACACACTCTTCCGTTGACTGTTGCCAATACATGCAGCCTGTTCTGATAAGTATCATTTCGGGGGGCTGTCAAAGCAACGGGCACAGATAACCACACATTTTGATACCATTTGTATCCACTCTGTACGCTCACTGTGTGACACAAGAAATCTGTGGCAATTCAGGCAATGCACCTAGGGTGCTTTGCACATGACCTTGGCTGGAGCTCTAAGCATCACCCCACTCGCCCAGGTGAATGTGCCCCCGATTCAAAGTTAAACAGCCTCATTAGAGCAGTGGTCTGGGTCTGTCCATAGAGCTGGACTTAAATGGCAGCGTTGTCTGATGCCGTGGTGCAGCCGGTATGAGATCAGCGTCCGGGCGAGAGGGCGGTGGGCGAGGGGGCGGGGTCAGCGGCGGTGCCATCCGCGTGCAGATAAAGCCCCCGCGGAGGTGAGGCGTGCCTGCGGCGGCGCTGATCCTCGCCCGGCCTGGCACACCAGCTGCCCGGAACAGAGCGCGGTAATAGCTCTCTCCGCGGTCGCGCCGCTGTCCGCCGCGGCGGCCCTGCCATTTCTCAGCGTGATTTCCGAGCTCCAGCGGCACGCGGAGGGGAGCGTTTCCGCCCGGGAATCGGCACGGGCGAAAGGCTGGAGAGAAACGCTGAGTCCCGGAGAAGCTGCTCCGGAGGAGTCCAGAGTGTGGAGAGAGAGGGAGGAACACTGGTGAAACACTGCCCCCTGCTGTTCATTTCACAAACTGCCCCCCTCAGATCTATTAATTTAAAGTAAACATGCCCAGAGCATGTACTCTAGTGTGAGTAGGCCATAGTGCTTTCCAAAAACGATATTATGGATGTATTGCAATTTGCTGGTTGAGATGGAGATGGCATCATGCTGGTGTCCCTGTCTGGACTGTGTGTAGGTGCAGAGGGAAGAGTGTGTCAGTGAGTGTGTCAGCTTGAGTGTGAGAGAAACCAAGGACTCGCACCTCGTTTGAGGATTGTCTGTCTCTGCAGGGGGAGCGCGGGGAGATGGGGCCACCAGGGAAGGGAGAGCGAGGGGACCCGGGACCCGCGGGACAGAAGGTCAGTGTGACGGTCGCTCTGTGGCTTCAGCTGGGCGGTCAGCAAAGGACACACACCAGAGTGAAGAAAGGTCCCTTTCAAATTCGGCAGCGTTGTGGTTTGGAGTAGCATTCCAAACACTGATATGAAACGGAGAGAAAAAGGAAGAACGAATCATTTCTGAAACATTTGCCGCTTATGACCTCAACCATGAGCAACCCCCGCAAACATTGGACGGGTCCTGCTGTTGCTCACTATGGGAACGTAGTGAGTCAATGTGAGCAATGCTGCCCTCTGGTGGTATGTAGATACACAGCATTTATCAGATTCCCAGATGGCAAAACATTAATTTACAGATTTGCTTAGCAGTAACTCTTATTCACAGCGAATTTCAGTGTTCTCCTCCAGACCATGCATTTGAAAATTAGGACTGAGACCCTTAAAGTGACTTTTCTGATAAGTGCAAGCTTTTTCTTAGCCTTGTTAAGATGGTTTAATGCTTGAGATTAATGCAGGCTCTGTGAAAGGAAGTGTGATGAGTTGAAAAAGAATGGAATGATTGATTTGTCCCCTCATCAGTTCTCATGAAACCAGTGGACCACCTCAAACCTCTCCCCTTCTCCTGCTCTATTTGGCTTATAGAGCAGGAGATGGGGAGAGGCTTATTTGCCCAGCCTCTTCTCAGTTTGAGTCTTTGATTGGACACCATATAAACAGAGGCACAGAGTACAGAGTACACCAGACCAATTAACAATAGACAATGAAGCCAATGAAGCCAATTTCCTAACACAGAGCATTCCAGAACAGTGCCATGTGATTTAGCACTCCAAAAGTTTAATATGCAATAGAGCATTCCAGAAGAGTAATATTGTAGTACAGCATCATCGGGGTCTTTTATTTTTATGGTTATCACATAGTATGTGTCTTGTCATTATGCCTCCTAAGCCATGGTTAAGAGCATCCCCCAGATTTATTTAAATAAAAAGCCAATAAAATGCAGTTTGAAATATGCACCATAAACATAGCCATATATCAGGTTCTTTGCTCTGATAGGGGAAATGCTAGGTTCATGAGCATGTGTGAAGTGGAACTAAGTGCATTTGCCAGTATTTGTGCAGCAGTTTGATTTTACAGGTGGTTAGTGCCCCAGTCTAAACACAGACAGGACCCCACAGAGTTGTGTGTGATTTCACATCCTATCAGAAGGCCCCAGGGACCATCTGCCCTCCAATCAAAATGACAGGCACACCAAACAGGGAGGAGTTTAAATAAACACCTCGTCATTGCTTTCTAATTAGGAATATATTTGTCCCAGCATTATTTTAATGGCATTTTATCAGCAGTATAAACATTTACTTTGTAAACGGACTGTTCAACCGATAAGGCCAGTTTTTAGAAAATCAGGGCAAATGTGTTAGAAGAATGAGCAGTCTTATCTGCGGGGAACCAAATACTTGGATTCGCTTTCACTAGAGCAGTATCACAGATCATGTGGAATTGCATCAGTGCTGAAATGAACAGCAAATGTCTTTGAGACATGAAACGCTCCAACTGTATAGTTCTCATCTCCTCTTATCCTCTTCTCTTCTCTGTCTCGTTCTTTCACTTCTCTCACTGCTGCCAGGGAGGGCAGGGAGAGCCTGGGACCCCAGGTCACAAAGGGTCAAAGGTCAGTGTCTGGTGCTCTGAAGTTACTGGGGTCATGTGACTTTTATCACTCCATAGACCTTTGCTCTGAGGTTACCTTCCTGTTACTTTCAAATTACATTTGGGCAACACATGTTTCATAAACTTGTGTACATGACTACATGAATCCTTTTTTTTTCACAAAATATCCATTATGAAATGGTATGGCTAACCTGCAATATGATGTATTGGGTTGAACAATGGGTGTTGTCTGAACTGCTGTGTACAGTGCAAATAGGAAGTTCCAGCTGTCAAGGAAAACCTTGGAAGTCCTGCTGGTTTTTCCTCCACCTCATTCTCTGATTAGAAGGATATGGTCTCACCTGTCTGGACTTTGCAGTTCCATCTTGGGTTTGAATCTGTGGGCAGTCAGGCTTCAGTTAGCATGGCTGTTGAGCTGCTGATCACTCATTGTAAAGTCATCAGTGTGCAGAAGGGTGATCACAAGGCCATGGATTCATGTCTGTCTGTAGAGCCTCAGAGAGATCTTAGGTCCTTATCATCCCTTATGAAGAAGAGAGAATGACAATTTGTTTAATTAAATATGTGCATTACAGGAATAAATGGTCCTCTCTCTCTCCCTCTGTCTCCCTCTGTCCCTCTCTCTTTCTCTTTCTCTGTCTCACTTTTGTACACTGCAGCAGTTTGAGTGAAGTGTGGAGCACAGCGCCTTGCTCACCGCTCACGTCTCAGCTCGGATCCAACAGGGCACACGTTTCTGCTTTCCCCGCTCATTAAATCCCTCCCTCCTTGTTTATGAGAAGTCTTTCTTTTCTCTTCCTCAGTAAAGCTAGAAGCCCTGCTGGGGAGGGAATCCTCAGAGGCAGTGGGCGGGGGACAGGGTGCACAGCAGATGGAATCTGCCTTAGACCCCGGTCACTCCTGGTGACTGGGACCGGGGTGAAACTGCCTGATGTATCTGAACATCTGTGATGTTATTTCTGTGTTTCAGGGGGAATCTGGAGAGAAGGGGGATGTAGGTTCCATGGGACCCAGGGTGAGTGAATACATCATTGCTTAACCATACACCCCCAGCGTCCAAACCCATATTGAGACTAACGAGGTAAATATATTCCATGCTGCAATATGCATAACTGTGGTACACCAAAACTGTTATTGCTGGAAAATGGTGACACTGAAGCGGAGTCACAAGTGCACTGATACATGTGAGTTATTCATGAGAGATTCAATTTGGCATAAGTCTTGAAAAACCAATTGTTGGGAGACACGAGTGTCTGGTGCTGACCTCTGGGGAGCAGTGTTCATCCTTCATGTTGGTTTTTATAGAGACCACACAAAGTAAATCATTACAGCTACATAACTGAGATTCAACCATGTGAATGTAATGTAAGGAAATAAAGTTAAAACATGATCATTGATATCCGTATGTTTAATTACATTTTGAAGTTGTGTAGTTGTGTAGACTTAGAAGTAGTTAGGGTTTTGGCAACTGCGAGCAAAGCAGTGGCCTCAATTTTTGCATAGGCTCTGAAGTACTTTCCCATTTCAATGCTATCTTCGTACAGGGCCCTCCCGGACAGAAAGGAGACCAGGGAGCCACTGAGATCATCGATTACAACGGAAACATACAGGAGGCTCTTCAGGTCAGAAGTGCTAGAATTGCATAGAATAACACACTCAGGATGGCACAGCGCAGGTCTATATAGACGGTGGGCCCTTTTGGTTGTGTTGCACGTCTGTGGTCTGTTAGCTACTGTCCATTTGTATCAGGAAGCAGGAAACCTCAAATAGGTTAATAACATACTTGTATTCTGCAGTATGGGTCAAGAGTAAGGAGACTTTGGACAACTCTGGTACTGGGGTATCGGAGATATTTCTGGTTTTTGATCCGTCTGAGAAATGCATAGAAATGCATAGTTTGATTTATTATGTTAAATTACTAAATTAATGCAGGGGACCCTGTGCTTCAGATGTTCTTGCACCTGTATTCATTTTGAACAGTAATTCAACTAGGCCAATGGGGCAGTTAAGACTTCAAATTGGAACAAAAACAGCAATATCTCTGATGCTCCAAGCCCTCAGTTGCATACCAGCATCAATATACTGTAGCCATGTAGTGCCTGAATACTACTGTTATTGGCTGAAAAATGACAGTACTTATGATGGAGCTATATTATATGTAACAAATTTAGCATATAATGACTTGGTAAATGTTTATTTTTTAAAATTACCAATTCAGTGCATTGTCATATGATTATTAAATGAGTTGTGTGTGGTACTACCCATTGCAATTGTATTGCTGAACTGTACCCTACAATATGGTTTTTATTAGTTAAAGGCAGAGTTGAGCATGAGGAGCTGTCATTGTGGGTCAAGGTTTCTCTGATAAGAACACAGGGAGACACTGACATAGAATACGGAAAGTTGGTGAACAATGTCTAGGTCTACTTATGGATGTCTGACAATTTTTTGCACCTTTGGCCATTGGTCACAATTGGTCTTGCAGGATTTATGACTACCAATGTTTCTCTTGGTGTTTGTTCTTTTCTTTTCATTGTTTGAGACCTATTAGCATGTCTGGAGTCAAATGTCAATGGTCAATAGCCATAGCAGTCCAGTCAATAGTTTAATGGAGGTTGTATTGCATAAGACACATTTCAGACACCAGCACTGTTGGTGGATAAAAGCATGCTGACACATATTCGCTCGATGCGTAACCAGTAATCTTATCTTTCACTCTTCCGGCTGCCAACAGAAGATTGCCACAATTACAGTGACGGTAATTCACCCAAATCCTGTTCGTTTTTTATGAGTTCTGCACCCCTGCCCAGCATGGATTCCCTGTTTTTCCCCAGCTGACCCACATGCTGACATTTAAAAAAAAAAATGTTGTTAAAATTGTGAAATCTCAGCCGCACAAAATAATGTTACATGCACGCTTGATCCTAATGTTTGTGTGTGCTAATAAAAGATTACTAATGTTAAACTACAGAGGAGTGATCCCACGTCAGGAAACAAGATGTGTTGGATTACCCAATGTTGTATTACCACACTGTACAACGTACTCATATGGTGTGTTTCATTGATAGGAAAAATTACAGTGGCAATTAGTGTGCATTTTTAAAAATCAATATTTAGATAAATAATGATAACCGTAAATACATCAGTAATGGCCTTTAATTTTTCTTACCAGATTTTGTTGACTCTGAAAGTGAATTTATTGTTTAAACTGGATACCATAAAGAGCATTCTAACACTGATTACAGTCCTGAGACCACATTGTTATCAATATATAATAAGAACCTTTTTTTTCTTTAACCATTAAAGTCCAGCAATGTTGAAGTCATGTGATTGTCCTCACCAGCTTCTCCTAACATCTGTGTTTGCCTTGTGTGTGACCCTCATCTCCTGAGAAATGGCCAGTCTTTCACCTGGAGGATAATAACAACAGTCTTTATTTTTACTGTGAATACAGGGTCCTCCTGGGCCACCGGGACCAGTGGGACCGCAGGGAATTAAGGCAAGCCGTCGTTTATAACCGTTTCTACCAGTGTGTAATTGTGATAAGCTTAAGTCAGGTGAAAGGTTTGAATACCGGCACTCACATATACTGTAGAGTACGTGGTTTTTAGTTTGATCATTTCTACATCAACATTCAGGCCTATTCTTAGAGTCACAAAGTGTCTGTTATATTGTTCTATCCAAGTGATTAAGCTGTTAATAACGAAATGCCTTAAACCAAGCAGATTTAATACTATATCCTGGTTTTGAGGGAAATGGGCATGAGGAAAGATGAGGTGCTGGTTTCATGGCCTCCCAGGGCCATAGCTGAGGAGTTCTGTTCTCAAACCCCAGTCTTTCTTTCAGGGGGAGCGTGGGGTACCGGGTCTCCCAGGACTGGATGGGGAGAGGGTGAGTGCTCCATCACTGCAGGCCCTGAATGTTACTGTGGTGTACTGTGCTGTATCCGAAGACACAGCTCCTCCGTGCTCACCTGATATACCGTCACCTCAATGTCTTATGTCTTAAACTTTGTCTCCCTTTACTATAAAGAACAGATATAATGGTTTAATGCACTTGTATCTCTAGCAGCTACCTTGTACCTTGTCTGGCCAACTCTTAAAACCTGGCCACGCAACACTTCTAATATTGTTGATGCCTTATATATATATGACTTTTTGCTTGTGTTGTACTCTGCCTCACTTATAAGTCACTTTGGATAATAGTGAATATGATGAAATGAATAAATCTAAATGTAAATGTACTGCAGCTCAGCCTTTTTGCTCACACTGTCCTCCCTGCATCTTCTCTCGTCCAGGGTCTGAAAGGCTCCAAAGGGGACATGGGAAACCCTGGAATATCCGGAGAGAAAGGAGCTATGGGACTGCCCGGCCTGCCTGTAAGAGCCGCTCCCTGAATCCCCTCACATGTTTCATTCAACCTCTATCCTCAAAGGCTGCACTGACCCTCTGTATGGTCAATAAGCAGTGAAACCCGCTGAACTAATGTGCTGAGATTTGTTGAGCATACTGACATGTGGTGTGCTTGAGAATACTCACCTGCTTGTGACCTGGGTCGTGCTTTGCAGGGTGTTAATGGTCTGAAAGGAGACAAAGGAGATGCCGGTTTGCCTGGGCCTCAGGGACCCTCAGTAAGTACAGCCTTTTCACGGATCATATTACAGTACCCCCATCCATAACATCCTACGTTGGCTGCCCATTTATGGCTGTGATACGAGTCTAATAACTCTTCTAATGTCTCTGACTGATCCCCTCTGTCACATGTGACAGAGATCCACCTCGTAATTACACACACAACAGTGATGCTCATCCAGGTTAAGACCATTTTATCGCTAGTGAAGTATGTGGTGTCCTCTGTGGTGCAGTAGTTGTCGCCACCTCTACGCAGTGGCTGCCGTACAAGGTATCCAAGGTGAGAATGACACAGAAGCCGACAGAGGTCATGTGACTCTCTGTCTCTCACACTCGCAGATCATTGGCCCTCCTGGATCACCTGGTCCCCATGGTCCCCCAGGCCCAATGGTAAGATCTTAAGCTCTTCGCGGTGGCTTTAGATCTCCTGTCGACGCTGGACGAGGCCGTGGTTGTGTGACTGGGGCCCCGCTTTTGAATTCCAGCTGTCGACATTGTCTGTCAGAGAACTAGGATGATGTGTGGTCCGTCAAACCAAGGTGACCCCCATCAGCCTGCCTTGTTAAAGACTCAGGCTGTTTTAGGGTTCCTGTGAGAGAGAGACATTAAAGCTCATATTGCATTTCTAGTGGTTTGAAAAATCTGGTTTGCAGTTACCTTGCTGTTGACTTCTCTTACTGATAATACCTTAGAGAAATGCATACAAATTCAGACTCACTCTATGGGCAAACATCACAGGAAGCTGCAGTTCTGCCCAGTGTGAATTTCAAGGGCTATCCAATCAGAAAGATACTCTTGTACCTGGAAGGTTTTTCTCAGCTTTCATCAGACACACACTTCATGACCGTGAGCAGTGTAGCTTATCTATCATCTTACACTGTACATTTCAGCGGTAGAACTGGCTCACATTCTCTCACAATAAATTACACAAAGCTTGCATAGTGATCCATGGTTGATTAATGTCCTGATTGCTGTCAAAAACATAGATATACTCTGTGGGAATTGAAATGTCTCTTTATTCAATACATGTATGCTCTTTGTCTTCACTGTATGAACTGTTACCCTAATTTAACTGCAGCACACATTCCGTGTGAAAGCTAGCACACATAACTGTGTCTAGAGCAAGTGATGGAGGTGAGAATAAGCGTAAAACTGTGGTGCAGCGGTTTGAGATGTCATGAAAACAGGCATCTGTGCTGGTAAACACCTGAATGTTGGCCAGCAGAATCGTTCAGGGTTTGCAACGCTGGATCCTGTATGTCTTAGCCTGTTTTGGATTATCAATCCTGTTTACTGGAGACCTATTACGTTATCTGTAGGTGTGTAAGAAAAACAAAACAGAACTATTGATGTGTCGAAAAAGCCACATGTTAAAAGTAACACATCAGTTTTTATTTCATGTATTTCCAGGGCCCCCATGGTTTTCCAGGACCCAAGGTAAATCTCCAGAAGTGCTTGCAGAACTTGTACATTGTGTGTGTAATTGAGTACTTATGTTCTCATGTCTTCCTCAAACTACTAGAAATCTAATGTCACATCTTGTTTTTAATAACTGACTTTGACCTGAGTGACATAATACTATGTGCTGTTTCTTACGATGTACTTAAATACTGCCCATGTAAACATGCAGCCACTTCAAGTGACCCTAAATTGGTCCTGAAATCAGAGTTCAGTTCCACCCTCGTGCAGAGTACTGAGACTTTAATCCCTGGAGCTAGCAGCAGGTTTGCGCGCGTCGGCTGATCTTCAACAGCAGATCCTCTGTAGTGTACCTGTGCTGTTCTTGTGTTTAGGGAGAACCAGGGTTGAATGGTCTGAAAGGAGCGCGTGGGGAGCAGGGGCACAAGGGCGATCGAGGACCCCTGGGTCTCCCCGTAAGTACTGAAGTGCATTCTGGGTAGTCACCACCCAGCTCTGGTTTTCTCCACCCTGCTTCTGCTATGTGCTGAACCTGTGCCGAATTATACAGCCGAAACGCCGTCCTCCCCCCTGCCCTCTTCTTCATCGTGGCTGCCGCACTCGCCTGTTTCTTTTGGTCGTGATTCTGTGGAAATTTCTGCTTCAACACTAACACTCAGTCAGCATTTACCTGACTTGTATGCCCCGTTTCTGTGGCCTGCAGGTTCTGGTCGTTTGGAGCGGTTCCCACTTCATAAACAGTACTGCAATACTAACAGTGTCAGGTTTCATCTCAGAATTTAAATCCCTTATGTAATGTACGGTACCTGGGAACTCTTTTCTTTTCCTTAAAACCTGTGCTCTCCCAGCCAGCTGTGATGCCCTTACATGCAAATAGGCTGAAGAAACTCATAAAACAAACACTTCCTTCTTCATGCCAAGAAGTCCCACCCACCGCCCTCACCACACTGAGCACACCTTGCTTGTCTGTCTGGATCCCTGCGCTTTGTCTTATCTGTCAGTAAACTGTCTAAACTGTCAGCCATGCCAGTATGTGCGCCGAGGGCTAGCCGTCTCCACCCTATGTGTGTGTGTATTTTTTTTTTTTTTGTTGTTAATTTCCCCATTAACCGTGCCAGCGACAGTGTGAGTGTTCCACTGTGTCAGTCCTGTGCAGTAGCGTTACTAATACCACTGTTCATCTCACGCATCCCTCCATAACCACACAGGGGGCCTCCGGCTTGGATGGCAAGCCTGGATTCAGGGTGAGTCCCCACACCCCAGCATTGCTTCAATCGCCCCCATCCAACCTCCATTGCATCACCACCCGACCCCACCTAACACGCTTCCTCCTTTTCGGATACTCCACCCTTGCCCCCCTAGCGATTTTGGAGGGTGTGTCCTCATTTGCAGGACTTTATTCATGCCCACAACTGTGGAGGCAAAGCACTTATGGAGTCATCACTTTTTTTGTCCGTGAGCTTCATAACCCCAAAGAAAAACAACAACAAAAAATCCTCAGGCACATACAGGTCTGATTTACTGATGTGAAATTAACACACTATTAACATTCACTCAAGCATTAACAGTGCTTTAAGTGTTATGCATCTTGTTGTGAACAAACAGCCTGAAGACTGGCGGGAGTCATACATGCCTGTGTTCCCTTGACGTTTCACTGTTCTGCAACACCCAGAAATCTATAATGTAACCAAACTGTGTGAATCTGAAGAATAAACAAGTGAATCATTTTGAAGGTATCACCCATATACATTTGGGTCAGCTGAAGGTGGCATAGCCTACTGTATGGGAGCACATCAAAGCGTGTTTGTGTATGTGTGTGTGTGTGTGCGTACACATTCACACATACAAGTATGTCTGTGTATATACAGTATATGTGGTGCAGGTGTAAGGTTTGCAGGGCTGTATGGAAGAGAGCGTGTGGTTAGGTAGTTCTCTGCTGAGAAAATCCAGTGTCTCCTCCTCTCTGCAGGGGATGGACGGGCCTATGGGTCCATCAGGTCCAGCTGGTCCAAAAGGGGACAGAGTAAGTCCAGCACAGTCTTCTCTCCACTCCTGTCTGTTTAAACTCTTTTAGGACTGGGATGGCTTTGATTTGATTTTTTGTTTTATTCTAAACATATCCAAAACTGTATGTAGAATCACACTTGATTAAACAGACCAGATAAGGTCCCTGGGTAAAACAGATGAAGTAGAGTTTTAAGGGGAAAGAGGCCCCAGCTGTGTATTTCCATACAGTGACTATTTTCAAATGGAAAACCTGACTTTTGTAATAGCAGAACAGCTGTTGACATCTGTTGGCCCTCAGAGTATGGGCAAGATGTATGTTCAGATATTGTAGAAAGATATGGTCAAACTCTTCTTGCATGGAGTAAATGAGGTCCTCTGGTTCCTGAGAACAGAGCATTACCCACAATACTGAGTGAGTAATTACAGACAAGAGGATGTGTTGATGGATATCTGTTTGTCTCAGGGTGAGAAAGGGCTAACTGGTGAACCTGGACCAAGGGGACCTTATGGACTACCTGTGAGTTTTTCAACCAGCAACTCTTTAAATGTTCTCTACTGACTCATACCAATACACTCCCCTGCTTGCTTAAGCAATTTCTGTAGAACACTTTGGAATGTTTCTACAAATGTGTCAAATACAGTGGTGTGGCACAGTAGTAAGGACCAGGGCTCATAACCGAAAGGTCACGGGTTCGATTCCCCCCCACTGGGGCACTGCTGCTGTACCCTTGGCCAAAGTACTTAACCCACAATTGCCTCAGTAAATGTCCAGCTGTATAAATGGATAAAATTGTACCTTGTATAAGTGGCTCTTGATAATCTGCTAAGTGACAATAATGTAATGTAAATATGAGGTGCCTTACAGATGCATACAACACTTGTGAAAGATTCAATGGAACTTTCCCCTAATTTTCAGGGCACTGCAGGGACACCGGGACTAGACGTGAGTAACATGCATGCCGTTGCATTTTCAGGTCACAGGTGTGTCACGCAGTTTTCGGCTGGTGTGCGGTCCACCATTTCTCTGTTCGCCGTTGTTAATGTTTTCATGGCCTGGTGACAGCATTAGAGGGCCATGGAGCTGTTTGCATCACCTACTCATCATTCATCCCCCTAATGCATGTGCCCCTTCATTTTTGGAACTTTCAAAAAATGTGTTTTAATTTACTTTTTATTTATCTGCGCGGAAGACGAACCAGATTTTTGGAGTCGTAGCTAAAAGGGATAAAAATACAATGAAAAGAGATCCTGATGCATACCAACATGGCTAGCTACATTAAATGTCTCCGTTTTAGCTCTGAGTTTATTTCCTGTTGCACTGCTGCCTGTTACAATCACACAGGTCAGGCTCTGTTGTGGCTCTAGTGTTCCAGGTCTGATTGCTTATACCAGCTCCGAACCTGAGGATGCTTTACAGAACACTTTCTCACTTTACTAAACTTTCACCATTTACATTTACATGTTAGCATTTTCTCTCCCATGATCTCTCTCTCTCTCTCTCTCTCTCCCTCTCCCTCTCTCTCCCTCTCTCTCCCTCTCTCTCTCTCTCTCTCTCTCTCATTTTCTCTCTCTTTTTTGCACCTTCTCTGTCAGACCTTTTGTACTGCCCATGTCATTATCTTGTCTTTGCTTTATCCTGTGGTGTCCGGCAGCCTCCTGAAAGAGTAGATATTGTGTGAGTGTAATGATTTGGAGTTGTATTTTGCAGGGGTTACCAGGATTGAGGGGAGAGAAGGGTGACGTGGGGGAAAGAGGAGAAAAGGTGATATGATTGCACAGGTTCCGTAAAACAGACTTTAACTAAAAAATAACCGATAATGACTGGTGTCAATGGACAATAAGAGTCAGGCAAGAGAACAGTGGTAGAAATATATAAAAATATCTGCATCACTTTTATATTGAGAAATAGACAAAATCTGGTCAAAGTGGAAGTCATGCAATGTTAAAGATGTAGATTTTGACTGGCACTCTTACTTACTGAACAAGTGATTTTGTTACGGATTGCTTTAAGTAGGCGTGAATATTTATCATTTGTTCATTATTCAGGCATTCATTTTTTTTATCTCAGCGTTTTTTCATATCATTAATCCAAACTCATTATGATGCATCTAGAAACATGGTATTTAAAGTAATTTTTGTTGTATACATCTATAATCATGTAAATAATTAAAAATAAAAACTCACAAAAGTACAGAAACATACAAAAAATCAAGTGGATGTTGGGTCGTCCATTGACAACAGGCAGTTTTTTTTTCTTTTCTCTGTATAGTTTTGTTTGTTTTTATGCATGTTCAAATTAATAAGCCACAATGGTGTTAATTGGTACAAGCCTGTTGTTGAAATCTCTGATTGTTCTGGCTCAAGCGAAGTACAACACTAATTGCGCATGCTAATATATTTCTTCATTCTGTTATACTGTTTAAATTGTTCATGCTTTTAAAATTTGAGAATTATTGTTGTACTTCAGAGCCTCTCCTCTATGATAGGGTCATGCGTTTTTCAACCAGGCCTTGCTTCACTTGCATTGTATTCTTCCAACCATTGGACTGCAATTAGTTTACAATATTAGTCATAAACAGCTTGTCATAAATATCTGTGCCATTACTTTCATTTTCATGAAAAACGCAGTGCCCTATTTGTAACATAGAGTTACAAGTTGTAACAAGAGTCATGCTAAACTCCAGTTGTCTATAGCATCATTGCCATCATTTTGTGCCAGTGATTATACTTTTGTGCACATCTATAAATGTGATCACTATTAGCCAGGAACCAAGCTTTGGCAATGTTGCTTTAGCAATATAGAGTTTCATACCATAGTCATTAATTGTTGAAAATGCTGTTTCATAACAAAACTGTATCCCTTTTTGCCTGTTATGCAATACAATGCTTTTCTTCAGTTTAACTTATCTTTAACACAGTGTAATCACAATTCACATCCTCCCTATCATTTTCCTCTATGTCCATTCTCACACCTCATTGTGCTTATATAATTATTTCTTTACTTAAGCCATGATTATGTTATGAAGCATGCTAATTCAGGAAAAAATTCACCATCAATGCTGGCACACAACTGCAACCAAAAAGCGTACAGTCTACCTTTATAGTGGTAGCAGGTGTGTCCGATTTTGTTTGGGTACTTTGGGTACTTAGTGTGAGTTGTGAAAAGGGACACAGTTTTTGGGTTTGCTCTGTGCCCCAGAGGCATTCTCCTGCTACTCCTTCTCCTGCCTCTCCCGATCTGAAACCCTGTGTACGCACTGGCTTTCTCTCCCTGTGTCACCCCCTCCTTCCTCTTCTCCCGAGGAACGTCCCAGGCTCTGTCTGGTAGTCCTTCCGGTGCCTGCCCCTATCTAACTGTCGCCTTATCCCATTTCCTCTCCCATGTGAGGTAATATCCTCCCTTTAATCTCCTCCCGTTATTGCGGTGTCATCTAATATTTCTGATTCAGCGAGGGCAACCATTGCAGGTCCTTTTGATTTTTGTCGGGTTTTTTTGTCCTGTGCCTCTCTGTTTGGGCTAAACCAAAAAACACTTCTCAACAAGCACCAGAGCTCCACCTTTCCTAGTAACTACTACGGTATTGCAGTTGTTGAAATCATTGATCAAACCAAGTCATCAACCAGTATGAGTCTGGGTTGGCCTACAAGGATATTTTATCAAGAATTTTTGAAAATAATTATAGTTGAACTGTTTTTCTTCATCCTAACATCATTAGTATGTTGCAATTAAAAAGATAGGTATAGCTGTTGGCTTTAAACAGTCAAATCTGAGCTCAAAGGACATCATTAGTTTCTGTCATAAAGCTAGAAGAATCCTGGATAGTAACTAACAGCATTGTTGACAGGGCATACATTCACTTTGTTTGAAATGTTTATAATTAAAACTTGTAGTTAGATTCTGTTAGTCACAGCATCAAACTCCAGGGTACATCTTGCGGTGAGGAACTGAAATGAATGGTCGTCCTCATTGGATCCAGACGATTTGAATCTGTGCTCTGTGAAGAGAGATAATTGTCCTGATCAAACCATTATGTCCACAGGGGGAGAAGGGAAAGAAGGGCAAAAAGGGGCCTAAGGGGGAGAAAGGAGAACAGGGTGCCCCTGGATTAGATGCACCTTGCCCATTGGTATGTCCCAGCTAAGAGCTGAATGTCGCCTCTTGGTGAAGTAAGACGACGGACTCAAGGGGAGGAGCTGTGTGTCTGACCATGCGCTTCATCAGTCCAGAAATAGCCTGTGCCCTAGGGTCCCTCACACCATGGAGGATAACTGCCCTCAATGCGTATGCATATATACATATCTTTCAGAAGGTGTGAAAGCACCTAGCCAGGCTTTCCCGGCCCTGTCTGCCATCAGTTAGGTGGTCAATGTCTGTAACTGAGGGCCGCCAACACTAGCTCGGTAACAGACATACAACATAATTGTCCATCATGGGTGCCTCTGTCTCATATCTATGGAGGCTCCTTTGAAAAGGCTGTGAGATGGGCTGACGGTGATAGCGCTGGTCTTACACAGGGTTGCCTCTCTGCCCCCTGCTGTGCGAACAAACCCCCCCCCCCCCCACCCCCTACCTCCCCACGGGGCGGCTGGCCGTCTCTCCCAGTAACATTCCCAGTTAATCTTTAACAGGGATTCCGGGGATTTAAGGGTGAAAAGGGGGAGCCAGGGCAGCCTGGTCTGGATGGGTTGGATGCCCCATGCCAATTGGTACAGTATTCTCTTTCCTTCCTACCCCAGTGCATGTCTTCCTTTCTCCCACTGACCACGCCCCAGGGCCTGCAGCTGACACGGGCCCCCATCGATGCATGGCTTGTGCATGGGGAACGGGGCCAGCTTCTGTCCCTCCACACGACTTCCACCCTGCATGCTCTCCAGCTCAAGAATCACTGTCACATTTTTTTAAATTAGTTGTCCAACAGAGCCAAAAAAATTTACATGGCACTGCATTTCACACTGCATTTATCGCTTTAATAAACCACGCATAGATTGAGTAGGGATTTATCCATGTCGAGTGACTTGAACAGGCAGGCACAGCATGTAAACCAAATGGCATGACTGTCATCGATAGTGATCTTTTAGGTACGCCCTTCTAACTGAACCAGTCTGGTTCCTAACAAGAACGCATTTAAGACTAAGGATACATGACTAAAAAAACTCTACACATGAATAAAAATAGAGCAACCTCCTAGTGGTGGTTATTGGTTTTCCCACCATCTTACGCCAGTTACCCTTTAACTCTGACTCTGACCCATTTTTCCTAAAATGTCTCCTAAAACCTCAGCTCTACTTACTGTATCCTTTCTCCTCTAATAAGCTGTTTCCACACACAGTGCAGTGCTAGCATGGACCACTGCTAACTGTTTTCTACCCTAGTCCATACCTCTGTACCAATTTGGCAAATTATGGAAATTCCACACAAACACAAAAATACAAAAAAAAAATACTATCATCCCAGGTCAGTCTAGTGCCATTACAGTACACATTACAGTACTCAGTATATTTGATATTTCTGTTCAATTGGGGAGAAATATTGTTGGCTTGTGTGATACACATCCATTATTTAAAGTTAACTAAATGTATGCATGCCATTGATATGAGTTCAAGGGTTCATTTAGGCAGGGGGAGAAAAGCATGACGCCTTTATCTGTATCATTGGATGCATTTATCTATCTCTTTAAAACTTGATTGACATTGAGCAGTGCCAGAATCATCCTTATAAATACATGAAAGTGCACAGAAAAATTAAAAATTAAACACTAAAAAAGTCTCTGGGCCAATGATACATATTTGGTGGCAATGCAATGTTGTTAATATCAGTTCAATCACCCTTCTTATTTTTAGGATATAATAATATTAAACAGGCAAATATAGTTTAAATTTGAAGGAATGAATATTTGCTTATTGCTCATTGCACATGTGAAAGTTATTTTCTATAGTGTATCTGCTTGTTTGAAACTTAAAGGAAAGTAGAAATGTGCAATTTGTGACTGCATGAAAATGAAACTGATATATCATGGGGTTTGGTCGTTTGATACAGTATTTTATTTCTATTAAAGTATGAATGCCTCAAAAGTTAGAGGATACTCATAGTTGTTCCTACCATCTTCATAGTCTTTCATAGTCTTTATAAAATTTCTTTTAAAAATACTTCTTTACATTCAATAGACTGAATATTATCTACCTCAGTATAAAGAGGAGACAGCTCTTTCTGAAACTGCAGAAATCTTTTATATATTTTCTGCTGTCTGAGATTTATCAGATTCATTTCAAACCATGACAGTCAGTGACAACTTATTACTGCAAATCCATTATATGACATAGCTGTATGATTTTGTACATACCGAACATATTACGGTAGCCATGTCAAGTTGCGATCGCCTTAGTGGGTTTGAAGCACATACAAATTATTCCCTTTTTTATTAGATTCTCAGTAATTCCTTACATTGTGACAGTCAAAGGGATGCCCAGGACATCTTTATAAAGTGGGGTTAGTAAACTTTTCATCTTCTTTGTTTATTTCACCAGGGCCCTGATGGACTGCCAATGCCTGGATGTTGGCAGAAGGTAAGTACACTGAATATTATCCACCCTCCCAGAGCTCTGTACATGAGCCTGACTTTAGTGGACGTTATGACTTTGTTTTTTGTTGTTGTACAATACAAATCAGATATTCCCATTTTCATTCATGTTTGCTATTATTACAGTGTAGTGCAATTTAGGTCCAGCTAAGTAGCAGGATTAGAGCACAATCCATCTCTAACATTTTGATCTTTCAGTTTGATACATACAAGTGGTGATTTTAAAACATTGCATGTTACAGAAATATTTTGCTCACTCTTTTACTGGTTACTCAAACACAGACTGAAGCAGTTAAGACATTTGATTTAGACCTGTGTGCCTGTACATTAACCTCGTTACCTTACGTGTTTCTCTCTCTGTTTTATTGCAGTGATCAATCTAACTCAAAAGCATGGAGTTTGTAAATAACGCTTCTTTTTTGTATTTATAATTTTTTTTATTGAAGATATAAGAATAGAAATATATATATGTATATGTATGTGAAAGAACGCCCATGAAGTTTACGTGTAGCTGCTTCTACTCATTTGAACTGAAGTATTTTAAATCTCACATTAGAATAGAGAGGTCGGGTACCTTCCCGTCAGAGCCTGCACAGGGGGCATCAGTCCACTTTGTGGGTCTGCTTGCATTGACAGAGGGCCAGGGATGAGACTGGACATCTCAACCAAAATGGGGATGTACGGGGGAGCGTGAAGGACACACTCGGAGTCTTTAACTGGTTGTAGTGGAACGTAACAGACATTTGTGTTTGCGCTCATCTCAAGCTTGTCATCCATGCCCATACTACCAGCTGAAATGACTAAAATCTTCATGCCAAGAAGTTACCAAACAAAGCATGGGTACAGTGCCAAACTAGGAATATATATGTATGGATATACATGTCGCTTTGTGGTGTGGTCCGATTTTTTTTGGCTTTTTCCAACACTAACTGGCTGATGGTTTATTGCAAGTCACTTACAAAAAAAAAAAGAAAAAAGAAAATTAAGGAACTCTGAATATGTCATTTTTTTTTCTTTTTGTGATCATCCAAAGGGAGTCACCCCATGGCTGGTGGCTTGAAAAGAGTTGATCCCCGGGAGATGGACACGAGTTGTTCTCTTTCTTTATTGTGGTATAGCCTGCAGAGGTTTGACATCTGCAGCCTCTTAGCTGGCACTTTTGAAGGTCCCAGGTCCTGGGTCCTGGAGCCTGGTCCTGCAGTCAAAGCAGAGGCTTCAAACAGCACTTGCCATTGGACAAGGAGGAACACGTGGTCCCTTACTCCATGTACCCAGCCAATCACTGATTGAGTTCGGTTGGTGAGGACCTGGACAGACTTCGTCCATTGCTGTGAGGGGCGGTTAGATTGGCCTGCGTTGGATCCATTGTTCCTCAAAGGAGTAAGAAGGGGTGTGTCAGCAGAAAGCCGGCAGTCTTCTCTTTAGCTACCACAAAGGCCTCAGTGGACTTTGGTCTTTGTGGAGATTCCACAGAGAGTTTGACCAGAGGGATGGGAAGAACCAACAAAATCTGCTGAGAGGGTGTCAGTGGAATTTTTGATTTTGTTAGTAGTAGTTGCAGTAGTATTGTCATTTCATGTTGTTATTGTTTTTTTTTTTTTGCCTTTGGTGCCTCAAGCTTTTGTTATTCATTCCCATTGTTGGAAATACGAAACATATTATCTTTCTTTGAGTAATAGGAATGGTATGTTTATTTTAGAGCGGTAACGTTGTTATGTAAAATACTGCAGTATTAAACCACCAACAGTACTTACTATTTTTATTATCTTTTGAACACCTCGCTGAAAGTGTCAAATGAAGTGTTTTAGTGTTCTTTCTTGTGCGCGATACCGCTTCAGCCAGGAGCATAGGTTTCGTCTGAACATTGGGAGGGACACTACTGTTAACATTCAGGTAAATGTTGCATTACAGTGTAGTTGATTACGTTCTCTCACCATTGAGGTCCCGGTCCCCCCTGACGGCCGCTAAATCTACCTTTGTATCTTCAACAGAGGTGTTCATGTTGTGTAGGGGGAAAATGGTAATTAACAAATTATAGTGCAACATAGAGATTATTTTTCATTAAAACTCCTACAGAGATTAAAAAAAATGGTTGTTATCTTTGTGTGGAGTTTGTGATCATAAAACCAATAATGTCTAGAGCTGTGTGTGAAATTTATCTTCAATGCTAGCATTTCCTTTGATGAGGAACTGCAAAATCGGTCAGAATGAGCTTCTTATAGTCACTGTGTTTTTATTGTTGTTTCTACAGAGAACATATGACAGTAACTTTCATTTCATTGTATAATTTCAGAAGAATTTTATTTAAGAGGTGAGACTAAAACATGAGTGTTCAACATTTCACAGGCCCTAGCCAAGCTTTGGACCAAGCTTTGGAATGCCTGGGAGAGTTTAAAACTGGAGTTGGTGGCAAGACAAAACTAGATTTACTTTGTTGTACTCTGTTGCCTGCTTGCCATTCAGATGCCTGCGTTTTTCACATATTATATTCAAAACTAAAGCTACATTCTGGAGAATATTTGCGTTAGGGTATGATGAATTGCACTTGATGCATGGTCACGTGTCTTTCCTGTGTCCAAAATCTGTTGGACATCAAATTCAGCATAAACAGCTGATTATACTCTGTAAATGGGAGGGTTTACAAGGAAGGTGTGGCTATAGACCAATGGAGATGCATGGAGATGCATACCTCCATTTACCCCCAACCACCACCACCAGTCCCCATTCCATTCTCTATACACGGGCTTAGATACACTATGAACATATTGGAAATAATCATCTGGTACAGCAAATACGATGCAATGGAAAATTTTATGAGTTTTATGAATCATATAATCTCAACTGAAGGGCACATTTTGAACTGCATGTATGTTCCTGATTGTCGTGTTAGGTCAAGTTTACAATACATTCCAGTACCAGCCAATACATCCTGAAATATAGCCTCTTCTAACACTGTCATTCAGAATTGCCTCACTAGAGGGTGTATTTCAGTTGTTGAAAAGATCAAGATGTCCTCCCCAACTAACTATGAACACAGATAGGCAAAGGAGTAAGATGTTATTTTAATTTAACTCCAGTTCTTATTGCTAATAGGCTAATTCAGACAAATGGAAAGTGTTTAGTTGCAGTAATACAAAAAAAGGTCATTTAAGGCAGAGCTACATTTTTATCATAGCTTACACTTGACACATTTTTATTTTGACTTCATATTGAAAAATAAGATATGCTGAGTAAGTTATGACAAAACAGTATTGCCTTGTATACTTTATCGTTTGTTTTTTTTTAAGCAGCACCACTATGTCCAAAAGCTTTGTGGTAGAGAGAATTTGTCCTTGTTTATCACCGGTTTCTTGATGTAAACATTATTGGTTATGCCTGAAAAGAAAGTTCCCTTCGGTGGCAGTTATGGTGCTATCAGTTTCGGGTGTTTTCAAAAGCACTGGAGGATATTTACTGTACCCAACAGCCAGGCAAAGGTTTTTTTTAAGTTTTTAAGTTTGAAATCATTTTGTGTATTGAATAAATATGATGTTTTTATTTCTGTTTTAAATGGTGCATTATTTATTTTTCTAATTTTCTAAAGTCAGTATATTGGTTTCATACAGGCATTCCTTTTGACATAGGTAGCTTTCTTACGTTTCGCATGTCAGCTTTCTCAAAATTTGTGTCTATTTCATTACGTAGCAGTCAGATACAGTGCTAAATTGTGTAATTATGTGAAGGGTTCCCATTAGGAATGTACAATGCTAATAAATGCATTAAACTATTTCTGTGCTATAGTAAGTTACGAATCCAGTTTTTTTTTTTTTTAATTATCCCTTTCTCTCAGTAATTTGAATTTGCTTGGATGGAACATATCAAAACAGTGCAGTCAATATATGCCACTTGAGTAAGGATTTGAAGGCTATTTTATTTCTGTTAGTAGTCTGATGATGGTGTCTGGTGATGCTCTTGATATGATCGGGAACTACAAAGTACTTAAACAGGCAAATAGGTAGCACAGGAAATACACCAGAATGAGAAACTGCATTAATTAAATTCCCTACATACAGAAGGAAGTGGTTTGGCTGCATGTTTTAGCTGCAAGCCTCCCTCATATAAACCCAGTGTTATGGTTCTTTCATTGTTTTTATTCTTGATCTCTGTCATTATGAAATCTGCATAATCTTGGCATGCTTTCATTTCAAGATATGCACTGTGTGTCAGGTATGGTGAAGAGAACCATAAGATGTCAATGTTTGTCTACTGCTGGGAAGTTTAAGTCATTAGTTGCATTTCCAACGTTTGCAAGACAGTATCTCTTTCTCTTTCTATTTGCATTGAATGTAGAACAATATATGTACAGTAGAATATGAATGTGCCATATGATAATTGCTCATTTGACAAAAAAGTGTGATTTCAGTTGGCATTGTATGTACTTATGTAATGTTCAGAATTTTAAATAGCTGAACAGTAGTTTTTATTTCAGTCTACAATCATTTTCAATCATAATTATATACTTTTTGTGTAATGTAGTTCATTTGATTCAAAAAATGTACAAAGTTGTTTTAAAAATGTATCATAAAAAACAGAAAATAATACAGAAAAGCCAAACAAATTTACTGCTGTAAAGTTTGGTTTGCATTCAGAATTAAAGTTAATTAAAAATTAAAGATGTTGGATGGGAAAATAATCAGTTTGATCTACACATGTTTGTGGTTGGGGTTTCTGTACAAATACAGAAATTCTTTACAAATACTTTATTTTTAAAAATACAATTTCCGAGTCAATTTCTCTCCAGCACATTCAGGTCATTCCCTCTCAACTTCTCAATACTATCCTTAATGAAGGTATCCAAATTCATTCATTTAAATGAGAATCTCCCTACACCACAGTCAGTTTCTTAACGCAGAGATCTTAAGCAGAGTCTGTGATAAGGTGAGACAGTGAGAAGGAAAGCATCATGCATTTATTTATGTCTAGCGCTTATTTGGTCATTTCTCACCCTGTATCAAATTCAGATTCATCTTTCATATTTATATGCTTTATAGCATTTCCTTTCTAATGAATGTGTCAATGGTTGAACTTTGATTGAACTTGTAGACACTGATATTGATTTGCCTTTTACTTATTATTGTTGTTGATGATGACTGATCTGATAACTATCCCTAAACTTACTGGGCTTTTGGGAGGAAAGGTTTCTATCCATCTTGTCCAAACAACTCTTGTCTTAATCTTTCTGCACTGCCAAAACAAATGGTGGAACTAAATAGCCTATATATCCAGGAATCTTTGGTGAGTGTCCAACCCCTGAAGTCTTTAGTGCATCCAGATCCAAGTACAGTTGTAAAGCTGATCAGAAGTAAACACAAGCTCAATACGACTTGTTTCAGTTCCAGGTGCAGAGAGCAGGTAAAATGCAGAATATCCTTACCTGAACCTTAGTTTATGTTCAAGTCACATCTTTCTAGTTACAGATGGTTTGTTTGTTTATAATTTGTTCGTATAATGTATACTTTTAAGCATTTGTAAAATAATTTTTTCATGCAGTTTGTTACACCTTTGATCACCTTTTTCAGTTTTCTGACTTTTTCTTTCAAATTATTATTTTAAAACTGTTTCATAAGTCTGTACTGTTGGAGCCAAATAAATTGTTTTACCTCTCTTCAAATTTGGTTGTTTTGCATTTACAAGATTTTTTATTATTATTATTATTATTATATTGCAATTATTAATCAGGTGTCACACGATGGACATGGAGACTGCACCCCCTCCCATGAAATGCTTCTTTGGGCTGAATCTCGCAGTCAAGGCTCAAAGAGATGGAGAACAGCACTCAAATTCCCACCCCTTTGGCAGGGTCATGAAGGAACAGAGCACAGTATCTCTCCTCCAGAAAGACGTACAATAATAATAGCGTCCCACTTCCTGTGTAGTCTAATCCAAAGAAGTCAGCAGCATGGTGTTTTTTTAACAGCCTGCGGCCTGATCAGCCCAGGCTGCAGTACCAAAGACATGAAGGTACCACCGACTGTGGTGTGTGACTGACTGTCACGGATGTAGTCATGCCTAAAAAAAAAAACAAAGATCAGTAAACCATTGCTGTTTTTGAAATGGCTGCATACACGTTGCATGAGACCCGTTTATCCAGAGTCCTGCAGCTTATGCAGTCTGCAGCAGTGCCCTTGGAGGTGTGGAGAGACTTGCAGTAAGTGCCAAGGAACAGCACAGTAGCCAATCTTAAACCCGTTAAACGTTCTGTAGAGATGAACTGAATCCAATTAATCAACTAATTAATTTAATTAGGACTCTGCTGTAATGAAATCCTGACAATTTGTCAGGCTCTGGCGGACTGTAGTTACACTTGAAGTTGCGTGGAATATCTATGGTTAGACCAGTATCGTAGATGTTCCAGCAGCAGAGTGTTCATAAATGAACAGGTACAGTAGGGTGTTGTCTTAGGAAGTAGCTCACAACTAATTAAATGATAAGACTTTGATTTGCTCATACTGCAAGTCAGACATTATGTTCAGATCAGACCGCTTTCACACATCCCATGGAAAGAATATAAGTTTAGGGAATGTGTTTTGTTCAACACTTTTTGGATTCGATTCAGACTTCTTATATGATGGTTGAGGCTAGGATTAGGTTTACACTGTTGGAGGTAGAATTAGCATGCAAGAATCTGAAAGAGCTGTCTGTATGTTGTGCTTAGTACGTCAAACCAAACATTTCCCATTGTTAATCTCAGGACCCAATTTTATATACATGTTAAATTATTACTGTAGAAAAGTAAAACATTCACATTGTACTGTTTTTTTTTGGTTTTTTTTACCATTTTTTATGTTTGGGATCTTTATATAAAACATGTAGACCATTTGACAAGAAATCCAAGAGAAAAAGAACTTAAAGACTTTTTACAGAGTTGTCAGCATGTCTGAGAACATGTAAACATGATATAAATAAGGCAGTTCCTCTGCTGGTTCTCCAAACATGGGAAGGCATTGTCAGGCTGCCTTTTATTAATCTGTCCCACAATGCCTTTTATTTACATTTACATGGGCGCAGTTTATAGTATCCTCCATTCTCGAGTAAACCTTCACGTTATGAAACATGGAAGAACTGATGGCCATCCCAACTCCGGTGCCACACAACAATTAATCTGCCGTCTTCTTTCAACCACTCAGTTAACACAAATAAGACTACCAAATGGGCGCGTGTTTTCTGGCGACCACCAACGAAGTGGCTGAAACACACTGGCGTTTCTCTGAAAGCCGACTGGAACGAGAGACGTCAGAACGAGTAAACACTACGAGTCCAGTGAGGCTCTCACTGGAGTTTCTGTAGAACGCTTGACAGAATTGACATTGCCTAAACTGAATGTAAGTAGGTTGGCAGCAGAAACACATAATTTTCTCCCGATCGCCTTGTACGTAATCCACAGATAATTTGTCTCTTGAAAGTTGTTTGGGAACGTTTCAGTCTGCATGATCTGTCAGTCCATTTATCCATTGATTGACACTCCCTTTGCCATCACAAGCTTACTGAATCAGGGCACAACATAGCATCAGGCTCTCTGAAATACATCACAGAGGCCCTGTCTCCATCAAACTACATAGCGTAAAGTGATTTGCTTATTGCTTAAGATATTTGCTTATCTAAAAATGCATACTGCCTTCAATATTTTCAACAGAAAAATAAAAAGTTCAAGACAGCTCAAAGGAGATGTTTCCCCAATAAAAGGAGAAATGAGGTCGTTAGCTTTTGAATGAAGTATACTGTCTTTAATCTACAAGAGGCAAGCGTGTCTTAGGCAGTACCCTGCTGGGTACTTGATAGATTTAGCCTGTATACTTAGTTTTTGCTCAAATCATGTTATTAATGAGATATTATGTGATAAGTAATACTGTAGTACAGTAATACTGGGTGTGTTCAGTGTGGGAGAGTACTGCAGGATTTTTCTGGTGCTAAGAGTAAACTGCGGGTGTAAGCCCCAAGGTCAATGCCAGCTGACAGCCTGGCCAGCTTCTGTTCCCACACGGTTTACATGATGGTCAGTACTGGTCAGGACTGTGTAAAGGCCTTCATTTTTTGTTATATTTGAAATGTTCCTGCAAGGATACAACATTTCATTTGAGATCAGACTATTAGCGCTGACAGTTAGGAAAAACAACACATATTGAAAGCCTAGTTTTGAGAGGCAAGAATGTATTCAAAGCCGCGACATTAGTTTTTTTTTTCCCCTATAGGCTATATGTGTTTATAGACTGAAAAAGCATTTCACATTAAGTAGTGGCGAAAGAACTGGACATATCACCATTGCCTCCCAGTCTTCTGTTTAACAAAATAGCTTGAGCGCCACCCTGTGGACATTTAAAGCACACAATAGCGAAAGAACTACCTTGCCGTAAAGTAGCCTAAATACCTTTAAGTATTTGATTTGTCCATCATTCTTTGCCTGGCAAGCACACATTTAAAACAAAATGCTCCATACTTGATAGAGTTCTATGCATATTGCATGTATTTGTCATGTGATTCTGTATTGGAAGAAGTGGGAGAATGACCTTGCATTGAGTTTTTTAATCCTAAACACAAATTAGCACACAGACAGAACGTAGAATCATTGATACGCAGATTACAAATGAAGATAGCCCTCACACAACACTTTTCTCCTCTGCTATTACAAGAGTACATCAATCAAGGGATGGGAACACACAGACCAGGCAATGAGTACAATTTATTCACTTGAAACTTACTAAAATAAAGCAGATTTCCGCTGACAGTGTACAACCTTGAGGTATCCACTCTGCTTGGTATGACTAGTTTGTATGACTTACTTGACTTTTGGATCCATGTGGCGGATTGGTCATCCGGATGTTCTCCGCTGCACTCTGGCTGGTTTGTATGTCTGACACATGAATGTGCTTGCATGACAGCAGGGTTATGAAACTCCCTGTGGCCCATGAAGCAAGGATTGTAGCCAACCTCAAAGTGCTTCAAACAGTGATACTCTCCATGACTTTTTAATGACATTTTAAGGGTGAATGTATGCTTTTCATGGATGATTTTTTTCATTACTGCTGAACTCAAACTCCCGTGAAATTGGGTAACTTTTAAGATGGAGCGGCAAGGAGAAATAACTTTTGAGAGCAGTTACTTTCAAAATATTTTGTTCCAGAAGACACATGCTTGCAAAAGCTCTTGGCAGTGATACCGGCCTTTTAAGTACCTTTAGTAGTGCTCTTTAATGTGCAGACCAGAGAGCTAGCCAATTTGTTTGCAATAAGAGCACACCGACATCACCGCACTCTATAGCAAATGAGATCCTTTTTCTGAGATTGGGCCAATTGTCCTTGAATTTTCAAGGACAGTGGGATGTTTGCCCACTTTCTATAACTTCCCATCCTTTGCAGGATTTTCAAGGACTGCATGAGGCAGGCATTATTGCTCTCAGGGAAGAGATGCATTGTGGAAGCAATGCAAAAATGGTAGGCTTAAATACCCTCCATACATGTTTGGTGAAGCAAATCCCCATTTTCAAATGAATCACTTGGAGGTGTCAAAAATCTACTCACTATGTAAATATAAACAAGTGTGAGTTTTTAAAGAATTACCTCTGTGCAGCAAAGAGCAGAAAATTCACATCACTTTACCACTGTTCTCTCCCCTCACACCTGAACAGAGTGCTGTTAACCCAATTTGTGCATTTAGCTTCACTTTACCCTAAATGTAAGCCACGGAGCATGGCACTTATACAAATATGTACTGGAAAATACATTCCTTTCTGCTCTTGAGAGATCTGCTCATCATGCATCATGTGTAACACACTTAAGGCCAGACCAAAATTTGCAGTGCGTTTCCATGAAAAGTAGTACTGATTGATTAGGCTTTCAGAAAGGGAATACTAACCAAATCAAACAACACTTACTTCCAGCACTCCCATCGAGTATTGATTAACGGCAAGACTCCAATGTTCTGCTGGCAGTCTGATTCACGGTGGGCAGCGGTACAGTTCCCACAGATAAGTGCTGAACACAGCCAAACAAGCTGCATTTTCAGTAGCAAGATTCATCCAACTGCCATTTACTCTACAGTGAGATTACCCATTTTTGCAATGCCACTGCACTGCAGGTCTAACCAATGTAATGTAATTGAAGATTCTTCCTGGCATTTTAATTTTACCACCCAGCACCACATTCTCTGTTTAACAAGCTCTTCTAATACACACATGTGCGTTTCAGGACTGTAAATATACCCAGCACGCAGTCAGGAAACAGCTTGCGCAGACAGTTTACTTTCCCCCAATCCTTTATTACAGCAAAACAAAGAGATACATTTACTTTGATTTCTGGCTCTGTGCCTGTGCCTTCAGAACCTTGACAACAATCTTCTGCTCCTCAATGAGGAAAGCACGTTTAATCCTAGGTAGAAAGAAACACACATGGGTAAGCAACGCGCTACCATTTACGGCGGTTCAGGGTGTAGGACACATGTCATCCATTGAAGAAAGCCTACCTGCTTATGCTATAAATACCACTGATACACAACAGTAATGTACCAGCATTGCCACAACTTAAAGGAGTTTCAACTAATCAAACAAAACCTTTCATTCAAAAAACATTTAGTCTCAAACCACAAGTTAGGATATCTATAATCAGGCTATACATACCAACAAACAAAACTTACCAAGACATTCAGCAGAAAATTATTTCTATAGCTAAAATTAAGACGACTTAATTCAAGCTATTCATCCTGTTTGTGAAACCAGATATCCCACTCACATCAAACATTAATCTAGGTGAATAGAAAAAAACATAATAATGAAGACTAAATAAGTAATAATGAAGATTAAATGAAGCTTCTGTTCTCTCTGTGTAAATCTTTCCGTGTTAAGAGAGACCTACATTCACCCTTGCTTTCAGGAAGGGAAATTAGTATCATTTATTATACATACGGTTCTTCTGTTCTTCTATATGAATATTTAGAAGAACATTTCTTGATTTTTTTACTTGATTAATAGAAATTTCAATGCTCATCCAAGTAATCCATTCACAGTACTTAATTAAAACATCTGGTCATATCCCCGGTCTACACAAAGCATGCTTTCAGGGAAGCAATGAGGACTTTGAAACAGGCTAAGAAAGGCTACTTCACAATTTCAGCATGTTTCAAACACACAGATGTTTCAATCACACCAAGTATGGGGAAACAGCGCCTCCTACCTGTCACGCACACATTTGGCGCACATGGAGCCACCATAGGCTCTGCTGACATGCTTCTTGGTCTTTGAGAGTCTCATCAGGACCTGGGGTCTCACCGCACGAATCTGTTCCAGAGGACACAATCACACGGCAATGAGGCCACACGGGTTCACTCAGGAGTTACTGACCTCCTCTGAACAGCCAAAGGATACAAATGAAGCCAACTACCCAGAGCCCTACAGAGCTACTGATGGGATAGCAAGTGCATGCTGAACAAACAGAACCTTACAGTCTCCACGGGGGAGATGAGTTTCACAGATAGCGCTGCCTTTCTCTGAGGTCCAACATCAGAGTACATCATCACTCCAACATCACAGTGAAAACTGTTGTGTTACACAGAAAGTGATGCCAGTCCCAATGACAAAACTAACAATAGTTAAGTAATCATGAGTATTTATATTTTCATTACTTATCTGTACTATCAATATTATTTATACAAATCTTGTGAAATACCCCCTGAAACCCATTTGCATCATTCTAAAAACATGCCTTCTACACAGCAGTCTCAACACAAACCAACCTGCGGTCAGCTTGACCAATGATCTATGGCCTAAGGCTTCTTGACAACAGACTGCTTATCAACAAGACCATGGCATGAAAAAAGACAAACCAACTGAACTTTATGCTTTGTGTTTTTAATGCAACTGAAAAAAATTACAGTCAAGATTAAGACTGCTGAAATGGCTGTTTGGAGTGGCAGTCATCTCCCGTCAGCACACTGCAAAACATTGAACACACAACTGGTGCTCGAGATTGTCTTGACGTTAGGGAAGAATAATCTCTACCAAAAAGATCAAGTATTCAGGCCTGCTATCGGCGTTGTATGGGCACCATTGAAGAAACAAGTCATACAGTCTGAACACAATGCATCTTGAGCCAAGCCTGCCCCCTGACATCACACGCTAAGACACCATCCGGATAGTCTCACATTGTTTACATTTAGACCTCCATTACCTGTGCTAACATTTCATGCAAGATGTCTGATTGGGTACTGTCCCATCAGTTACAAACACCTATTGGCAAGTGTGGAGAAAGTCAGAACACAGCACAATGCCCTAGAGCGGAACCATAAATACTACAGTATGACTGAAGTCAGAACAAAAACAGGATGTCTGTTTCCAGACTGATGCCACGAATATCTGCTGGACAAGATTTCAGGTCTTGCACATTGTCTGACATCCATATTTCCACTTGATTTAAGAATAAGAATAAGAAATACTTTATTAATCCCGAAGGAAATTTGAGTGTCACAATTGAACCGTCCAGCACACATCAAAAACAACAAAAGAATTAATTGAATAATGACAAATAAATTGAATTGAATATGACAATCTGCCCCCAAGAGTGTGTAAAACTCAGTGGAAGCAGGCGTAGACTGCATTCAATGCAGTTTCAACTTTCGGAATTTTCCTTGCAGAGAAGAGTCAACAAGCTGAATTTAACATTTGAGTGTTTTTTTACACAGGGCTGCTGTAACGGAAACACAGCCATCAAGTCTTTCTGCCATTTAACTTTATCTGTGCCACAATTCTGCTCTTTATGAGCTTTCAGGGGGGAAGAGGTGATACAAGTTAAGTTACAAATACAAAATTCAGCACTCCGAGAGCCCAGCAAGTACTAACCATGCATCCCCTCTACCAGCAATCCACAGTAATGACAAGAGCACTTGTAGAGAGACTTAATTTACACTCACATTTGCCCGAGTAAACAGGTTCGATAAGCAGATAAGGACGACAGAAAAACAGTGGTGTGGGTGGTGATAAAGGCATACTCACACCACGCAGTCTCCCTGGGCAGATGCCACACGCTGACTTAGGGGCCTTGCCCACCTTCTTGGTGTACAGGTACACAATGCGGTTACCAGGGGTTCGTGACCTGAAGGGAAAGGGTAACGAAAATCAGGGTACAGGAATTCCAAAGCACATCCAATCACTTACCTGTATTAAGCAAGTTCTGTGTTTAAGCTGATACAACGGCTCAATCTCCTTTCAACAGTACGCTACGAGTCCCATCAGTGTTAGGTGACAAATGCAAAAACCGAGGCTACACCTGGACATTAGCATAATGTAGCTCCAGCAGCACTAATCGAATTCAAAAGAACAAACTCTCCATTGGATCCGCATAATTACATCCGTCTCAACACAGCTTTGGTCCAAAACGAACAACCATACCGGTACATAGGTAACTGACCATGGCTTAAATGCCTCAACACGAATGATAAAGAGTTTAGCATCAAATGCTTGTTGCCACTTACAGCCTGGTTTTGTTGGATGCGGTGTTGTAGGATAACCTACGGCGGTAAGTCAGACGCTGCACCATGGTTCCACCTGGAGAAAAGATCATTTTATTTGAGAAAATGCACCAACTGAGAAGACGTGACCTGCAAATAATTCCCCATTCAATCATTCATATTTATCCAAGCCATTTTACAACACACTGCTAGCTAGCTAACTGGCTAGCTACCTAGTTAACTGGCTAGCTACCTAGTTAGTGAATTATCATTCTGACAAATTTCAGTACCACATACATAAGATTCATGAAATCAACAAAAATTCCTAGCCTAACTACCACTTTAACAACATCGACAATGCTCAACTGATTTAAGCGGCCTAAAGTATGTGTATGTGACCGGTATGTTAGCAACCAGGGCGCTCTTGACTTGAAGAAGACAGCGTCTCAAAATATGTCAAATACCATCGAAACTCCAAAATATACACACGAATGTATTACATTCATTCCGACTGATTGTATTTAATAATAACCAACCGAAGTAACACCACTTTAAATGGCAGATTGAAACAGATTATTTATTCTCCAAATGTAAGAAGAAATATTTTCCGCCATACCTGTTGGGACTGTAACCGGAAGAGGAAGATCGTCATACGGGGTCAAAGTTGAAGCTCAATTTGCACCGGAAAAGAAACATGGCTGGCAGTCCGCAAGTAGGGAACGTGTAGCGGCGTATCCTCATTGATTAATTTCTAGTGGTCTCTGCGCTAACAAAGGGAAAAGGAAAATCAGTTGTTTTATTTTTCCACTGATTAGATTTCAAAAGCTTGCTTTGCTCGACCTCATTAGCATAAAAATAAAGCTAGCTAGCCCAGATCAACTGTGCCAGTAATATTGTGCGTATTTTGGGGGGTTGGAAGAAGATCTTACTAACAGTTATTGAAAGCGACATAGAGGAAATACATCATATTCGCTGAAATGTTCTGCGTTTCTGACGCCATTTACCTAGTTAATGAGTCTTCTGGCGAATACTATTGTTCATTAGCTAGCTAGGTAGGGGAGTTGAAAATTCATACAGGTGCTGAAATTATCTCGCTAAACAGATATAAGACCTAAGACCTCAGGAAAGCAGTCTCATATTCTTTAGCCAGGTGGATTTGCACTGGTTGTAGGGAGAAAGCATTCGTGTAATTCAAAATATTCGTAGGCCCCCGGTGCTTAGAGTTGATCGCGAAAAAGGCGTTTGGCCTTAAATTACTTTTATGGGTCGTGGGATTGTGGTGGCTGGTTACAAACATTTTTTTATACATTTTGAATTGTTAGTAACATTGGTCCTCTACAACTAAGGCTTCCCTGTTGAAAATCTTTGGAAAGTTCTTTAAAAAAAAACTCTGGTGAGGTAGTGTAAACACATTACAGTACAAAATGAAATCCTAGCAAATAAAATCGGATTCTTTTGTGGTATAGAAAAAGCAAAGGATTACAGAATTTGCAGTACATGCATGAAGGTTGTCTTCTCTTTAATACAGGTGACCATCTTTGTCATTGCTTTTTTTTGTTTTGATCTAAATGTAGAGAGCACAGAACAGCACACAGACGTTTAATGCAAACACACACTCCCATTATGTTTTGTTGAGAGTTCTGCAGAAGCCACAGATGATCAGTCATGCAACCTCCATCAGTTGCCGTGACAACATTATCCCTCACGATCACTGAGAAAACCCAGCAGGTGTCTCTCCACAGAGGTGTCTGCCATCTGGTTCACCTGTCAAGGAGAAATGAGAAATCAAGGTATAGGACCCAAGCTGCAGGTGAGGCCTTCCTCACAGTGCTGCAGCTCCTGATTAATTGACTGTGTTACATTATAATGAGGATATATTCCACCAAATAAGGAATTGCGAGGTCTCCTTGATCGGATGCGGGGGGGGGGGGGGGGTCAGTCTCTCTAGGAAGAGTGTGGGGAAAGACAAATGGTTCCTGCTGAAACTGCAATGTCATCTTACAGACCAAGTTCACCTCTCATCTGAACCTAAACCAATATCTGCCTAGCTGTTGTTATGAATAGAACACCCCAAGTATATTCTGCTCTTGCTCAGCAGTGTCCTCATGTGCCTTAATAGTACATAGTATGATGAGTCAGTTGAGGTGAGGCAAGGTAAGAATCTTGCAGCACAGTGTTTAAAAAAAAAAAAAAAAGCTTGTTGGTTATTCTGCCTGTATTTCCCCCTGGAGAAGTGATGCAGAGTTCACAAGCAGTTAAATGTGGCCTGCGGGGGGAAAGTTGGCGGGATGCGATTGAAGTGTGACAATGACTCACAGGGCCCCCCTCCCTGGTTTGTTCCTGGAACTGCCAGGAGTCTCAGCCAGACTTCCGCCGAGCCGAGCTGCTCTCGCAGATGGTGGGGCTTTGGTGCCTTAAGCTGAGCATCTGATAAATAGAGGTTTTAATTTAATGACATGACACCCTCTATCACAATATTGATGCTCTGAATTGTCCAGTGAGCGGAGTGAGCCCGCTCCGGTGGCCGCCTCTGAGTGCAGGCAGTCACATGGTGAGCGCTAATGGAAAAGGCAAGTACGAGTCGTGTGGAGTGCTTGTGTGTCCACTGGGCCTCAGATCTCAGGGCTAACTGGTCCCGTTTAACTTGCCCTGTGATGTGTGTTTGCATCAGAGATGGAAATGATTTGGCACATGGTGCTCTTCCTCAGTTCTCATATAGGCTTCTATGAACGTTTTTTTTTTTGTTTGTTTGTTTGTTTGTTTTTTGCATTCATACAATTTTACCACATTTTCATCATCACAGCTGAGGTTTCTGCAGGCCACAGGCTTGCATTTATAGCCCCATAGGAAACACAAGGGGGTGATGTCACCAATGTGTCACTGGCTTAATCAGTAATGGTGTCATATGAGTCACATTTGGCCCACGTAGAACATGCATCATCGTCTCCAGCTAGCTCTCAAATTCCATGACTATGCACAATGTAGAATGAAAGTTATTACTTGTGGCCAGTGTTAGCATTCAGTGTGGTTTTCAATTACTGAGTCAGAGAATGTAATCAGAAAACTAAAACAGAAATGCATTTTTCGAAACTGAGAACAGTGTCCTTTTTGAGAGAGTCATTGAGGGAATGTTATAGACAGCCCTCTTAAAGTTGTAGCTGGTAAATTTTCAAAACTTTTTGTTTGTCCTTCTCAAGGGGCAGACATGCCTGGTTGTCAAATTGAGCAGATGAATGCTGTGCCATTGTCAAGATAAGGAAGTGTCCTTCCCTGTTGCTTTCTGAGGTCGTCTGCGGAGCTCAAACATAAACCTGTTTGGACTGAACAGACCCCATTTCTCACTTTCCCTCATCTGTCTTTTTTCCCCTCTCCCTCTCCCTCTCCTTTCTCCTTCTCTCGCTGTCTTTGAGTTTTGCTCATTCTTTTTTCTCACAGAAAACTGGCAATATGACAAGCTGGTTGGAGTGCGTCACGGCTGCTACGTGATGTGTGAAATTGCAAGTGATCTAGTGCTCATTAAGTACAGCACACACTCTGTAATCTGCTCTTAGAAAGACGTTAAATGCAGTCTCCAGTGAAGGTACATCAACTTTAGAAGATTTTTAAATCAGCCCCATTAATCATATAAGTATATAAATATTTCTAACAGATACTCTTCTCCTGAGGCAGATTTAAGTCATGAACATTAGTACCTTTCAAAAAAGTAATATCTGAATGTAATTTAAATACGCAAACATTGGAATATATATTATGTAGAAGTAAAATACTTCATTATATACCTCATATGTGATGTATATGTTACATGTAATAGCTATAAGAAACGCAATAATCAATTCACTTGAAATACATAATGTAGTTTGCTAGGTTTGGATTTAGTATTTTAATATATACAATTTTTTCAAAGGGTGAGCACTGTTGGTAGTAAAAAAGAATAAATGCTTAAACCAGTGTTCGGGGTGAACGTTTGCAGGGTTTGGATTTTTGCATGTAGAGCGCATGTCCTGTGGTCCTCAGTGGTCTGACATGCATGCGTATTTGAGCCAGCCTGTTCCGGATTCTTCATATGAGTAAAAGGATTAGCATCCGTAAGCATCCCCCTACGGCCCGCGGTGTCAGATTAGCACAGTGAATGATGGCGGAAAATAGCTTCCCTGTGCGAAATGACAGATCCCTGTCTCTCTGTCCGCCCTATCTGGGTTCCGCAGCAGTGTCACATCTCCTCCTGAGGGATTATGGGAATGGGAAGGAATGGATGGGACCAAGGAAAAATAGCAAACCCACCAGCACTTTCTGTCTGTGAAATCCATCCCAGCAGCCTAGCTCCCCTCCCTCACCTGTCCTCTTACAGTATGCCACCTCTGACCTCAAGGATCCATGATATTTAGAAGTGTTGTCCATTAGTCTTGTGCCTTAAAGACTACTCACATGCAGTCCAGGTGTTGATAAGGTAATCACCTAAAACTAAAGGGTTTTTTTCTCAGTGCATTTGTCATTCTTTAGGAAGAATGACAGCCTTTTTGAAGAGCATGCTTGTTTGCATGGATCTTTAAGCGAGATGGGCTAGATATTTTGGAAAAAGGTATTCAGTCTTTGTGTTAGATGCGTTGAAGTGCTTTGAAGGACCTCAGCATATCCCCTGCACTGTTATTCTATGTCTACGTTCACCCTCTGGTGTGAGCCAATACCCGGAGTCCCAGGAGCTAACTTGGACCGCTGGCCGACATGTCTCAACAGAAATCCCAAAATAGCAGTCCCAGAGAGGCATTTGCCTGTCTGCGGCACACTTGTCAGACCAACACGCACACTGAAATCACAGTTTGTCCATGAGAGACTTTTCCAGCTCTGGATGCTTTTTGCATTTTTTGTGTTTAAATGTGTGCCTGTCAAATTATAGAGAGAGACAGGGCAATGCTCTTGACATCTAGTAATATATCAGTGCATATCTCAATGCACATCCCCTGGGAGACACGTGTGTTGACATACATTTTAGATCTCTTCTGATTGGATTGTATTGACAGGGAGGTTGTGTCTAGGCAGCAGTGATTGACAAGAGGTCAGCGTGAGAGTGGGAAGAGAGAGCATCCTAGTATGTCATTGCTGTGGATGGTTTTGGGCTGCTTCTGAAGAAGCCACAGAGGAGTCAAACGGGCATTTACAAACTGAGCTCATCCTATGAATACAGTAGGTGTCTCCCTTGTGACTGACAAACAATTGAAAATGAAAACAAGACAGCTTCATTGGACCAGTAAGGCATGCATCTGCTGCTGCATGGTAAATGGACTGCATTTATATAGCGCTTTTCTACTCATTTGAGTAGTCAAAGCGCTTTACAGGTTTATGCCTCACATCTACCTACCAGTGACAGAGGCTGCCATACAAGGTACCAATGGGCCACTGGGAGCAGTTTGGGGTTCAGTGTCTTGCTCAAGGACACTTTGACATTCTGCCAGGAGGAGCCAGATTTGAACCAGGGACCTTCCAATTCTCAGTCGACTGCTGTACCTCCTGAGCTGCTGTCACCCCATGGCCAGGTTTGGTCTCTGCTACATTTACCCCAGTTCTGCAATTACCACGAATAAAACGCTTCTACTAATAAATGGTAACTGCTACTAAGAATACTTCTACTGTACTGCAAGCTACCACTACTTCTGCACTGTCAGCACCACCAACATCATGACAAATGTACAAATAACTACTAATATGAAAGAAATAAGAGACATGTGGACTCTGATCAGCTCATTTCTTAGTTACCTTTATTTTCATATTGTATTACACACTTTATGTGTTCTTACATAAAGAAGTACCATTTAATTAGATTTGGGGATACAAGAGATTATATGCGTATTCTGTATACGTGTGTGTGTATATTTGTGTGTGTCTGTATGTGTGTACATTGCATGTATGTAGAGCAAAAAATGGTAAAAGTGCATAACTGTGTATTAGGAATCATATAATTCTTGTTATCTATTTACATTATTTTGTGGTTAATGATTTACACACTGGTATCATACATGCTTATCCAATTTAACAGCTGAAATGCATGTTTAGCTCACCGTTCATGTTGACATAGACATACATGATGTTGCAAACAGCACTTCTGTGCATGGGCTCTCTGACAGAATGGCCAGCATCGCTGCACCTTTGACATGACGCACAGAAGCCATTTTGTGAAAGCAGGCTGGCCGAGATGTTGCTACCGTGAGGGAAAGCCTGGAGCGGCAGCATCACGCCCACGCCCCGTCACACTGATGGTGTAGTGTGGAGCCAAGGAAGCAAAGCAGACAGCAGACAGCAAAGACGTGTGGGCATAATGCCATCCGCTTAAACGGGAACCGTTTGGGTGACAGCGCCATAGCTTCATGGCAAACCATCCCATTATACAATGGCAGGAACGCTACAACACTCTGGCACCTTGAATTTCAAGTCAGAATGATGGCGGTTGATCAATTTTAGAATCACTGCCAGTGAAAACATCATGGTGTGAGCACCCATGGGAGGGAGTGTTTTCTGAAGCGGCTTGGCAAGAGCCCACCTGCCATACTTTGGTGCCTACGTGACAAGGAAATGGCCTTTATATGACGGAAACTGACAGGGAAAACAGCATCAGGTCACAATTTAACGTGACATATCCTGTTAACACTTTTTATAACACCTTTTACGTTTGTTAGTCACCCTCCTTTATGACAGTAAAACATGACTGATCATGAAAAAATGTAAAAGTAGAGAATGTGTTTTTGTACTGTGGTGGTGATGAATTGTGGTGATGATTGTACCTCATATTCAAGTGGCATGTTGCATCAAGGTGCATACACATAAATTTTCTTTTATGCTTAGAGTAATTGCTACTCTAAAGGTTATACACAAGAGAGAAAGAATAGATCTTGTTTATAATAACTTTTGAACAAAGCATTTTTACCTTCCATTAAAAAAAAAAAAGAATTAAAAATAGAAACAAAATCCAGACATTGACCAGTGAGGATCACACTTGATTGGTAAATTCAAGCATTTAGTCCCCATCTGTTCAATGTTTAAAATTGTATTTATATTTCACTATTTACAAAATCAAATAAATAAATTCTCATGAATAAATACATAAATTATACAAACATAGATGGTCTAACTCTTCTGCGCTGTCTGTGGGTAACCAGCCCAGTGTCATTATAAGCATTTTCTTCAAACATTTACACTTATCAAAATTTCTATGTTAAATAATAATTTACAATTTATTTGAATAAAGCTACCGGGCCCTACAATAAAGTATACATTTCTGGTCATTCAGTGGTGTTGTGAGCATTGTCCCGGGAAAGCCAGAAATCCCTTCTTAAGAGGATCCAACATGTTAATGTACTTGCTGCTAAATGTAAAAAAAAAAGAAGAAGAATCCTGTCCAAAATAAGCAGTGGACTATTCCCCAGTGAAAATACAGACATTATGGTCAGTGATGGTGCTTAAGCATGTGCATTTACCACAGCTTAAGGGTGGCAGTAGTGAGAACTCAAACCAGGAAAATCACATGGCAAATTATGTGCATTGAATTGAAAAATAACTAGTCTTACTCCAATAAGACTACTATAAGTAGACATTAAATTGCAAATTCACATTTATAATTTTTTGTTTAAATACCATTTTTAATTATCTCTGTAGATAATTTGTCCTGTACTATATGTCTTCTGTAAAGCTAACATTATATGTTTTGTGTAGATATATACATATGTGCACACATGCAGACAAAAGCACCCTTCATTTGAAACAACTTCACAAGCTTGATACATATTGTTGATCCTATATATTTGTTGACATATCCTAGGAATTTTTGAGGACTATTGCATCTAGCAGACATGGAACATATTCTGACTGACAAAGGGAGTTAAGAGTAGGAATGCAAACATATTTGTCTATAACTTTCATGTTACAGACATTATTATTGGCACCCCTCCCCTGAAATAAAGTTTAACATACAGTATTCACTTTTAATTTTATTAATAAATTAATATAAACATTATATTTTGAAAGACAAATCAAATGATTTTGTAGGAGTGTACTAATTCTTACCTAATCTAAATAAATTGCTGAATAACATTCTTTCAATTGACAAGAGGAAATTCTTTCATCTATCACTGTATACTAACACTGAAATATTGGTTATAATTGTACACATGCTTGTTTTTTCTGGAGTGAATGACATTATGTGGAAGGTCAGTTATATTTTATGTGGTTATAAGTCTTATTTAACATTTTTTAATAGAGTTTACTTTCCCCAATAAAAATTAAAATGTTGCAGGCTCTACATGATATGAGCACTTGCACCTGATGAAATCTGTAACAATGTAGGGGAAAATAGTTTCAAAACTCAAGGTGAATAAATATCACAATTACTACATCTATAACAACAGCAACTACTACTATGACTACTAATCAGAATAATAATAATAATAATAATAATAATCATAAAATTAAAATAATAAGGAGAATCACCTAAAAGAATGTTGAGTGCTTCATATGAAAGCTGATTTTTTGTAAGGAGACCGCCAGCTTTGACAGCAGGCTTGACAGAGAACTAGATGAATTCAATGATGGACGATTCCCTTTCAGCCTAAAATTCAACACCAAACTCAAATCATCCCAGACTTATTCATCCATGTTTTTTTTTTTTTTTTTTTAACTTGGTCACTGACTACATGAGCAAAAAATTAACTGCACTTCCAGTTCCATTTCGCATTTAGTTCTTTGCTAGAGTGTATGCTGACCGTTTCAAGGTTACTACTGCAAAGTGTGCAGTTCATGCCTTGTGAAAAACACATCTTCACAGTCCTGTGAAATAAATAACTCACCAGCATTTCCACAATATTATCTATAGAGTGCCGAGCAGCAGCAACAGTTTCAAGTGACAAAAGCCAGGTGCATTTTAAATAGTGCACTCAGAGGCAACAATGACGTGTGTCAGTCTCTGTTAATCATTCTCCATTTCAAACACTCACAGCCTTCTCTATGTAAAACCTGCATTCGTTAGACCCCAACGCCTTTGTCCGCTCAGAAGCAGCTCAGCCACTGAAACTGCAGCTTTGAGAATAGTCTCTTTTGCATCCATTAGAGAGTCACATTCCTCAATTAACCGGAGCAAGAATAACACCAAAAAAAGAATAGTTCCTGAAACTTTCAGTCCTGTGAAATATATGACATGCATAGCATGGTTTCCCCATCAGAGGGACTGCATCCTCTCCACCACCCCACCCCCATCTTGCCTTTTCTAATGGAGTCGCCCAAGGTCAGTAGTGAAGTCATGTCTCTACATGCTTTCTGTCTGATGAACAAGTCCGTCCTCTGCCCCCCACCGACCCCTCCCCCACCCAACCCCCCTTCTCGCCTTGCCGGACAGGAGAGGCGGGTGGGCCAGGGTCCGGGCGGTCTCAGATGGACACCGGGCACATGATGATCTTGTCCTCCAGCATCACGCTGACCACCAGGAACACAAAGTAGAGCAGGAACATGATGAAGCCCAGCAGCTTGCTCATGCGCCACTTGCAGGCAGCGATGGAGATGATGACGAAGAGGAGCATGATGAAGAGCAGCACGATGGCACAGAAGAGACCGTTGCTGCTCACCGTCACTGGCTTCAAGCCGTTGATGAAGGAGTACACCAGCCACGGAAATGGCAAGCTGGGGTTGAAGGAGAAACACGTTGGACATTACTTTCCATTGATGCTGTGTGACTCTGTGCCATTACACTTTGCCCAGCTAACATTATTTTACATTTATGTAAAACCTGTATGTAGGGCAGCAGTGTAGCATAGCGGTAAGGAGCAGGGCTCCTAACCGAAAGGTTACTGGTTCAATTCCCTGCTGGGGCACTGTTACTGTACCCTTGGGCAAGGTTACTTAACCCACAATTGCCTCAGTAAATATCCAGCTATATAAATGGATACCATGTAAAAATTGTAACCTATGTATATCACTTTGGAAAAAACTGCCTGTTAAATGCCAAGGTAATGTAATGCATAAATATAATGTAACATATAAATTTCCTTCGCTTTATTGGGAAAAGTAAGGAATGGCACATGCGGGCCACTCAAAAGAGGGTAGATGAGAAGTAGATGGAAAATTAGTTTAGTAAAACATCCGGAAATGTTCCCACCCTACGCTTGCCCCTCCGGTGAGCAGGGAAGTACACATGAGGCCTTCATACTGGCAGGGTGATGAACTCAATGCCAAAGTTAAGTCTCCCCAGGGCAGGTGACACAGGGGCTAACCTGTCATCTGAAAATCCCTTTGCTGCGTGCTATTTCTGCTGAGCAGCAGAGCACTGAGTGAGAATGGGGAGCTCTGCGGATGCATACTGCTGGCTTCATAAACGTGCTTCAGAACGTGTACAGTTCCTAGTATTGGATATTTGCGACAGCATCACCCATTATCTTGCAGTCCGATCAGTAATGATCAGATGATGTGGTGTAATAGCGTAAATAATCCATTTTACCCCACTGTGATGTCAAAGATGTTGGAGCCCACAGAACTGGACACAGCCATGTCTCCCAGCCCCTTCCTGGCCACAATAACACTGGTGATCAAGTCGGGGATGGAGGTACCAGCTGCTAATATGGTCAATCCCATAATCTCCTCTGTAATCCCTATGGTCTCTCCAACCTGTAACGGCACGGCAAAAACAAAACAAAACCAAAAAAGAATCAAAAACTCACTTTCTTAGTTTTATTTTTTCTCTTCCCTGTTGTTCAAATTTACCAGGATGAATCCATCTATTTGTGTAAAGGGGCCATTTAGCCCAAGGATTATTGCCTTGTGGTCTATCTTTAAATGACACACAGTCATAATCACCAGGTCAAACAATAAGCCTTAACCTAAAGGGATTTCACAGCAATCACAAGCTCATTGCTAAAAGTGTAAATTGGAAAGAAAATTAGTTCACACAGAACACAAGACAGAAAGACTTCACACCACATCCCAGATTTCCCAACATGCCGTTTTATTCCTTTCAGTTACTCTACTTTTCACAGAGCAACTATGGGTCCACACCTGCCATATTTGGAGATAGTGAAGATGCTGAAATTCTGAAAGAAAAAATGACAAATCCACACAAGCTGCGACTGACACCCATCACTCCTAAGAGTCTAGCAAATCAACGAGGAACCATCTGGTAAAGCCATCATATTAAAGGAAGAAACGGGTCTTCTGTGACAACTGATTCAAATATTTATTTTTTCCATGTGCTGTGTTGTCTCTGTCTTGTGTTAGGATGTGAAATGAAGTGAAACTGTGATGCCAGCTTTAGCTCTGATGCCAGAGATAACATGGAGATACAAGCAGTTGAATGTTAGGATTCACAAAGCTTCTGCATCATGTGGCACTTATGAGGTTTCACAGAAAAGACTCATTACATTCTGTATCTTTATCTCCGCCTAATGTAATCTAATTTAGCAGTGAGCCGTCAAGATGAGCCATGAGATTTCACTTCATGCAGCCAGATTGTTGCTGCAATGACACTTCCTCAAGCGCAATGCAGATTGGGTATGATCAAAATAATCAATCAATCAAAGAATCAAAATAAAACAATAATTATAATAACGCTCTGAGCAGAAAAATAGGACAAGCACTTGTTCAAATTTTGCTATTGTGTATTAACCCTTAGAGGTCGTTTTAGAGGAACTTTTAGATGTGTACTACTAATTATTCTTAAACTTACCATTTATAACTAAAATGGAGTATATTGATAATATCAGTAATTCATACAGATTGCACTCATAATACTGATTATATTCATATAGATGACTAATGCTGCAGAGATCTTCTAGAAAGGTTTTCAGACACAGCAGGAGCCATCTATGCCATCTATCTGTTCTTAGATTTCAGCAGTGAGTCCTCACTGACCCATGTCACTTTCTAAAAGTAAAGCTCTGTGCAGCCTCTTTAAAGAGACCTGAGCGCATTACAATGTATTTTAGAACCTCTGCTAATCCCTGCTTCTCAGAACTATTACCACGGCAACTTCAAAGGCGTGCTATGCTATGCTATCATGCTATGCTCTTCCCTAGTCCAATGATTTTTGGTTTGTCTCTGACCACAACAAAATTCCCTTCCTGATTGGTCACGTGAAGGTGGCTTCAGGTAGGTTTGTTTGAAGATCTGAATTAGCATGTATCAATTATCTGAATTTTTGTGACACATTATCACGAAATTGAACCATATGTGAGTCCTGAGATGTTTAAAAAGATTATCAAGTCATCAGATGTCACACAAAAATTAAAACATACAATTATGATCATGATGTGTGGACACCAATTGTGATTGTGGTCACATATGCCCCCCCTAACTCTCCCCCACCCCCAAATTATCAGAGGAATTACCTGATGAGCCCACCAGACCATCAGATAGGAGAAGCCTGCAATCCAACAGATGGCACCAAAGAAGGTGATGGGAAAGAACTTCTTTGCAGTCTGAAAGACAGAGCAGGACATAAAGAGTCAGCCAGGCGGTTAATAAAGACATTCACGTACAGACCACAGCTTGATGAGTTAAAAGATCACACAAATACATTTAAAAATGTGTTTGTATTTTTAAGTAACACTTGGAATTTATAAATCATTGAAGGAGAAAGCTGACTGAATCACACCCGTTTTGCAGTGCAGTTCTCTTGTGCTCCAATAAAGCCATTTAATCTGCAGCCTGGGTAGCTAAGCAGGTCCTCTTGGAGAACAGACGAGAACAGACACTACATGTAGATGAGATGTGCCTCCTCTTTTTTATGCTGCCATGCATCTCTCTCTGCCTCTCTCTCCCAGAACAGAATCCCAATCCAAACACCTCGTGCAAAGCACCACAGAAACATTACTGCTACTAATTTAAAGACAATTCAACATTTTACAGCTTTTTCCAGAACAGATGTGAAACATAGGCAAACATTTCAAATCACCTGCAGCAGACAGGCTACTGTGTAGAGAGGATAGGTATGAGCACCTCTCCTATCGGGGAGACTTATGACCTTGTCAGCGGCAGAGAGAGGGAGGACTCACCGGTTTCCTGACGTCGGGCAGGGTCAGCCACAGCGGGAAGACGATGGGCAGGATGAAGAGGTATGTGCAGCGCTTGCGGTTTGACTCAGGCCAGGCCAGGCTGAGAGGCTGATCTTCATCTTCCTCATCATCACCCTGCAGTGAGAGAGAGAGAGTGGGTTGGGGGGGGGGGGGTAGAATAAGTGAGAAGGAAAAGGAGATTGAGAGTCTTACAGGGAGCATCAGCAGGGGGTGCATGCCTTACGACAAGATGTGCATGACCAACATGGACAGGGACATATCAGCTTTTCTGCAACACTGGGCACCCTCTGCCCTCAGATCACATACCAATATATTACCAAGGCAACACTAATAATATCAGCAGCTGACTGCAGCCCGGAAAATCTCAATGTCACACAGACAACATAATCTGCCCTACTGTGAGGAGTGACTGGGAGCAGTTCTGCCCTCCCCGAACACTTATGACAACCCGCACCACAGAAGCACAGCCAGAAGGGCTCAGGATCATTTCCTGTCTCCCGTTCCTTCAGATCAAGCTTCCCTTTCCTGTGCAGGGCCATTTCCCGTAGCTTCCCCCGATACGGCTGAAAAGGAGGCAGGAGGCGTGTTCGGGAAGGCTGATGAGGATCCAGAGAGAGTGATGAAGAGTCAGGCGCCTTCCGCCAGTGGTGAGAACAACCCCCCCCAACCACCCCACTCCCGTCTGTGACCTTGGCAGAGTGGCACTTGACCGGCCCTTCTCACATGATTGCCTCTTGCCTGGTAGGACCTGTCACTCTCGCACTACCCTCATTCTGATTCGCGGGGTCAGCCGGGCGGGCAGGCGGCGGCCCCGACCTCCAGGTGTAATTGGGGTTCTCATTTGAATGTCAGCCTGCCTTACTGAAGTGGGACGAAAAGGTTACCTCCCTGCAGGGAGACAGCTGGAACGGAACTGTGCCTATGACTGATTTGGCCTTTAGCACCCAAGGATACAGGGGGGAGGCAGGGGTGTCTAAAAGGTAAAATATGATCCCAACTGTTAGGAGCGATCAAATAAAAATGATTGCCACGTACCTTTGACAATTTTATGAGGTCATAAGCATAGATTTAGCAGACAAGAAGACTGTCCTTCATAAGCAGGATGTAACAGAATATTGGAGAGGACCAAACAGTGCATTTTAAGGAAGATCCATTCACTGTACATACACCCCATAACAACAGATAAGGTTTGTCTGTTCATTTGTCATAGAATATTACATACAGAATGTATTACACAGAGAATATTACATGATATCTGAACAAATTACCCCTAGACGTGTCATTATTTAATATAAAGTGGAAATCCTAATGATGTTACACACTTTATGTTTTTCATAGCTGATCACACAGTATGTAATCACTATTGACACTGTGACGAATTCCTGTCGACAGATAATGAAATGAAACGCGTAAAATTGTAACGAGCAACGTATATAATAAAGCTTTTCAAACATGTCTACATTTAATACTCTGACACAAAAACATGCTCCAAACAGTTTGCCTTTCTGTTTTTGTTTGTTGAGGGGAAATTTTTCAGTTAAAACCACAGAGGAAAGAACAGGAGAGCCCCGTTCTGTCCCACTGCCTCCAATCAGAGCGGCCGTGTAAATGTGGGACCCGAGGGAGACCTGGGGGCCTGTCTTCAGACACCACGCGTGGCGTAATGACCATCCTCCCGGTGGAGACCGGAACCTTCCGGAACATTCTCTTTCATTTTCCCCACCCAGGTGGAGCAGAGCTACGTTATGTTTTTCACGCCTCTGAGGCTGGTGCTCTCCGCAAGAATCCAGGATTCATTTGCTCCAATCACCCAGCACGCTCGTCTCTCTCAATGGGAGGAAATAAACCGAACAGGCACGGTAAGCATTTTTATTTCGCTCCTTAACGACTGAGCCGAGCCCCCAGCGGGATCGCAGTGTGGTGTCGGAAAAGGGCCGAGATAAAACGTCGGCACGCTCTGAATCTCGCTATGTGTTTTCACCTGTATGCACTTCTGTTGCAGCTGCTTCCTCCTCCCAAAGCAGACAGGAGACTGCTGGAAGACTGTAGAAAAGCAACAGGTGGCCCCCGTGAGGAGTAAAACTCCTACTTTTCCTCTCTCCTCCTCCTCCTTCTTTTCCTCTCCTTGCAGAGAAACACGGCTGGCTGCTGGGAACAGAGGGGACCCTCGTCTGTCTGTCTCCATCCATGGTTTGGGGTTTTGGGGGGGGGGGGGGGGGCGTCTGGAGGTGTGACAACCTGGAGTGACTGAGCCGTTGCCTCATCTCAGAGTCCTGCCTCCAGACCGAAGTCCCAGCAAGCACTGTATAACACTGTATAAGCCGGGTCACTACGTCTCCATACAAATACACGTACTTCATTCCTGACTTCTGACCTGGAAGTGCTTAAGCAGACTGTGCAACCACATAGAAATGCAATTCCTAGGCTGGGTCTGTCATTCAAGAGTGCCGGTAAGAGAGACCACATCAGAGAGGATCAAATCCAAACTGTGTTCGAAATCAGATCAACTGTTTCTCAACAAAGACTGCTGTGATTTCAGAATGTTGGGGGAGACGTGGCACGCATAGTTTACTCAGAGCACCACACTGAGTAGGATAATTTAATCTAAACCAAACCAGACTTCATGGATACACAGTAGACCATTATGATTCGGGGATGGTGGCTGTTCTGGCGAACGAAAGCGGTCGCGTGACTTTCCGCTGGCTCGACTGAGGCTGTCCCAGCTCCTCATTACTGTAAGAGCTCGCGTGGAACTGTCAGTCCAAGTGGAACGCAAATAGTCTCAGCTGAATGCAGGAGGAGAGGCAGGTGAGACACAAACAGCAGCAATAATAACAGCCCCCCCCCCAACACACCAACGCAGCAGGAACCAGCCAGAGCCATACACAAAGGAAAGCTTTCGCTTTCATCATTTATTCACTGGCCGGAGAGACCAGTGTCTTTTCGTGTCTGTCTCAGCTTCCTCTCCTTGCTGCCATGCTTGGCTTCCTGCTTCCCTTGACCGGCTCAGATGATCAATAGCCACCGCAGCACCGGGGTCCGGACCGCCCGATGACCGCCCAATGACATTTCACGAGCATGAAACGCGAGGGATTGATTTCTGTGGCACACCCATCTCCTCTGAAACGGCACAGTCATTTCACCTCTGAAGCAGCCCGCTTTGAAAACCTGCACGTCCAGGTCATTTCCCCATCTGAGATCAGTCTAGTCCCGGAGAAGCACCGCACAAAAAAAGCTTTTCTGTCACCTTTCTTTTTTTCAGTTTCTAGTCGGACATTTTGGAACAAACAACATACTGTTCTATCAATGTGGGCACAGTGATCGCAGACTCCTTGGCACAAACGATGGGGGAAAGTTCCTCTTAATGAGACAGCTATGAATAGAAGCTTTGTATAACACTGGCTGCATCGGCCCTGGCGGGTTACCTGGATGTTTTTGCATTCTGATGGGGGATGTCAGCCACATAGCAGAGCATCCAAAAATACCCCACGCTCCGCAGACACGTCTCACAAAAACACTTAAGTTCTGCTTTGGCACACAATTCCCAATAAATACTCAGGATAATGGCCAATCAAGTAGAAACGGCTACACGTGAGTCATCAGACTTGGTAGCTATCCTTCATTTATCTTTTTCCTCTCTGTGCTAAGAAGAAAACAGAAATGAAAAGAATTTCTATCTACTCATGAATATTTCATATTAACTGTGCAGTGTGTGTTTGTTAAACTCACTTAAGAGCAAAAGAGAGGGAAGAATGTTTCTTTTTACTAGTGAATTCAATTAATCATTAATGTGTGTCATTGATTATAATGTTAATGAGAAACAGAAAAGAAACAGAATAGACAAAATGAGCGTTTTTAAATCTCAAGGTGCCCTTGGGCATATTTATATTTTTTACATTTGTTTGTTTTGTGGGCTCACCATGCTGAGATTGCAAAAGTCAGTTTGCAAAATGCTTGGGTAAAATACAACCCAAAACATCTAAAAAATTGTATCAATCCCAGGACACTTTGAAATGTCAGTGTCTGAAATATCTTTCCTATTTTTCTTATTTCAGGGCAGTTTACTGATAAATAAAAATTACAATGCCAGGCAACCAAAGGGGTGAGTATCTTCTAGTTTTAAACATGTTGAGGGCACACCTAACAATTCAATGAAAATACATTTCGATAACATCCAGAATCTTCCCAAGCTTCTCCTTGAAACTTGCAAAAGGACAAGACTGTAAAAGTTTCTGACTGAGCCAACAGTTCTTTGGGCTGTGATGAGCCTCTAAAATCATTAACAAATAACCTATTTGACCAAAACCAATAAGGTGCTGGGTATCCAATACATCTTTGGAAGCTACTCTATTACCAGTTTAACTCAAGAAATGAGTTTCCTTCACCGATCTGTTCTGGCCCCTTGCTGACATGTTCTAAATGACCTTGTGTGCTAAACTTAGAAACTAAAATAAGAGAACATTTTTGGTAGGGGCTGTTTCCTGTGATGTTCTCTCAGCCTCCCTGCTGGACCAAGTGTGATGTGTGCACTAAATAGTCACTGAGAAAAATCTATTTTTCCGCCGAACCTGGCACCAACTCTATTTCCGAGGCAATTTGAGAAACCCTCATTTTATTTATTTCTTCTTTTGTTGACAGAGATGCATTTGCTGGACATATTCAGCACAATCCCATTCTTTCAATTTGGCTCCTGTGACTTGCCGTGACAACAGAGGGTAATGTTCCTTCAGAGACGACTCAATGATCTCTACAGAAGTGACTGATCCGCTTTATGAAACAAATGCACCAAACCATACATCTCACTCAGAGATGTTACTTTCTGAGTTATAGGTACTACTGAAGACACTGGATACTTTCTTTTAAGGGCCATGATGTCAACAAATTACACAAATCTACATGTGTCTTCCACAATGTGATCTAATTAACAATACAACCACCAAGGAACTAGCACCCCTGTACTATCAAAATTTGTCTACAGGTATGTTACCTTGTTTGTCTTGCCAGTGGACTTAAACTGGTCCAAACTGCTGCTTTCAGCTGTCGGTTCATGAGCAATTAGCACTGCAGCGTGAGTAAAGGCTGTACTGAGATCAGTGTTCTATGATTTGTCTGCTCATTGAAAACATACCAACACCTGACCCCATTCCGAACTCAAATCCCACGCTCCATCTTGGCAGAAGCCTCTCCCACATCACCTCTCAGCCTTCCACGGCGGCCCCATATGCCCAGCAGTCCCGTCACGACCCCTCAAGGTCACCCCCCCCCCCGGCTTGGGTGAACTCTGAATGCAAACAAGATAGGGACTGTCACTGCTAACACAGCCAGCAGGGTGAATTTCAGAGGGCGTTCCCACAGGTCAGCAGGCAGCTGGCACCTGCTACTACAGGGTATGGCCAGTTCCCTGGCAACCTAACACCCAGTATGGGGAGATCATTAGCGATCACTCCAACCTGCGTCTTTATTTCCTATGTCCTAGAGCAAATGAACCTTTCCCTCCCTTACCTCTGAGAGATTAGGAGACTGTAAACAAGGTGCACAGGGTTTAAATTAGTTTTCATTTACAGGCATGAACTCGGAGCCTAGCACTTGACCTGCTCCCAAACGTTAGTTAACAGTCAGCCACCGAGCTCCTAGTCTGCGAAAATAAAACGTAACCGCACCTCATTTTTTTGCTAACCCTCCTCCGTCAGCGTGATCTCCATGGTACAGCTTTGCTCGCCACAATAGGCGTGTAGTTGTCACTTGAGAGGAAGAACACAAAATGGGTGGCTTACCGCATCCCCTGCATCCTGGCCAACACTGCCATTCATAGGTGGCGTCACCTCCACCTCAACGTTGGAGCTGTTTGGGAGATTCTTATCTGTGAGGGGGGGAGGGGGAGAACGGAACAGGCGAAATGCTCAGTTATGATCTCTGTGCAGAGGCAAAGGTGCAGGCTGAACAGTTAGGGCCGAATCAGCAGAGTCTGTGATCTTGATACAGTCTGGGGGAAGAGGCCTTGAGCTGGTTTTAAATCAGAGAATTTGATATTTGATATCCAATTTCTGTGTGTGTGTGGGTGTGTGTGTGTGTGAAAGTCTGAGTGTGTGAAGTATAGCTGGGTCAGCAGAGAGAGGCACTGAGGCATCATATGTTCTCTGGCATATTATATATATATATATATATATATATATATATATATATATATATATATACACACACACACACATATACGCACACTTGTCTTTTCCCCAACCTTTCTGTCTTCTCTCCTCCCTCTTTCTCTCCTATTTCTCTCCCTCTCTGCCTCTCTGTAGTGCTTGGCAGTGGGTGGTTAACAGGTGAGATGGACAGTGAGTATGCAGACAGATGGTGAGAGATCAGCAGGTTCCTCTGCTGGCCGACTGGAGGGCACAGACCCACTGAGAGACAGAGCCGCAGATGAGCCGAGCTCCAGGGCGCCTCTCTCTGAGCCGAGCTCTTAAAGACACAGAGCACAGGGTCTCCGAAGCACGGCTCTGAACTGAGTAAAACGTCTGCAGAAACGACGCCTGTTATTTCTCCATCTTCTCCATTGGCCGGATACATCCTTACTGTGGTTTCCTTGAGTAGAAAATCTGTCCTGTAATCCTTCTGCAAAGGCTATTCAGACCCTCGTTATTAAGATCATGCAACCTTTTACCATGTTACCTGTCACATGTAAAGTACTTTATTTTTCGACCTTTTATTTTTTTGAGTTATTTACCGTTATGCCAAACATAAAGCAATTTGTTGTCAATCCGTATAACATGTTGCCTGTCCATTCAGGTGGGAACTTCAGTGAGGACCAAACAATCAGATTACAACTTCCATTAGCAGCAACACAGAGCATCAACTTTATTCTTACGGGAAAGGCAATGAGAAAACATCAAAGCGGGTGGACATCAATACTGGTCATACATTTGGATTCTTTTAAGATGATAATATGGTAAAGTAGGGCTGTTAGCATAATTTTTCCTTGTTATAAATGTCCATCTCCCTCTTTGATTACTCTGAACAGGAATATTGCATCCATGAAAGCATCTACCAGCCTCATGTTTCTCTCAGCACTGTGTGTCAGACCTCTTTGAAGTGAAAACACATACAAATGAACTGGACTCTGCATCAATTCACTTGGAAAAAAAAATATGACAGAGAGATAATACTGAATAATGATGTAACCTGAATACAAAGGAAGCTTCATCGCAGTGGAAACCATTGAAATTGTTCAAAATTTACAACTGGATTTTAGACAAAGAACATCTTTTTATATTTAGAATATTTCAGCTAACAAACCAGAATAATAATATATATATTGCTATATTGTCCACAGTGAATCACACAAATTTATACAGCTGACTATTTAGTCACGATTAAACTCAAGTATTATCATAAAGGGTGCAATGCCCCACTTTGTTTTGAACCTGCAGCCCTCTTATTATAAGCTCCGCTGCCTGACCTACTGTAAAACTTGATCCAGTGTATTATTAGTTATTACTGGTAATTCTAGTGTGTGTGTGTGTGTGTGTATGTGTGTGTGTGTGTGTGCATGCCTTGATGCAAAAGTGAATACAGTTTGTATATTTTAAAAAAAGGAATTAACAAAAAAGAAAGGTATTGGCTTGTTTTAGTAGTTCACTAAAGCTGACTCACCAGACTGGCTTGCAACTCCATTGGCTTTCTCACTGTCCTCCACTTGGCATTTCTTTTTGGCAATCTTGTGCAGAATGGATGCCTTTTCACGGAATTTACCTACAACAGAATCATCAGGACAGGAGTGAAGGAGAGCACCAGGTACCAAACCCCCAGGAGAGATGAGATATGGAGGAAGCTTTTCTCCCACATTATCATATATTTCATTTCAAAAGGCATGTTCAATTTTTCAAACAGAAACAAAAGTAGCACTAGATATTCCATATTTCACTTGGAAATATGCACTGCAAATACCTGAGAAAGAAAACAGTAAATAGCATTGATCTCAACTCAATTTAAAGGCATGATACCTACAAAAATGCTTCAGCTGAAGATTATAATAACCTGATTTAAACTGAGAGGAGTGCATGATCCATTACAGTGTGTCTGGAACAAGCAATAAATATAAGCAATGTTTTTGAAGTCCTTGGGCTCTCACAGCTCTAATGGAAAAGATAAAGCTCTATCTACGTTTCACTGCCAGTAAAAAAAAAATGAGGACATGCAAAGCCTTACTCTCTGAGATTCTCCTGCAGGACAAGTAAGTAATGAAAAATTTAAGTATAAGAAACATACAGATGAACTTCAGAATGTCTTCAGTGCATAAGAGAAAAACTGCCATCACATTTTCAGTCAAATATTGAAAGTGAAAGTGAAAGAGAAAGACTGGAACAGACTACGGGCCACTGAAAGAAAGACGTAATCGCTGGCAGAAATTAATCAGAGGCTTTAGATCAAACTCTGCATAACAGTGCAGCAAGTTCAAGGGGCAGGGACCTAGTGCAGCAAAGAGAGCACTTCTAAAGGGGGCCAAGGCAGAGAAAGGGATGCTTTTAAGTGGGGGTATACGAGGGAAAATGGTGCTTTCAGGGGGAAGTAGGGCAGGAAAAGAGATACTTTAAGGGAGCTTAGAACTGGGAAAAGTGTGTTTGTCAGAGAACATGAACAAGGAAAATCAAGCTTTTCAGAGACTAAAGCAGGGAAAGGGTGCCTCCAGAGGGACTACAGCAGGGACATGGGATAAAGGGGTACTTTTAAGGAGCCCAGAGCAGCTGAAAAGTGTTTTAAGGGCACTCAAGCAGGGACAGAGTGCTTTGACGTAGGATGTGTTCCATCTCTAAAAAGCCATCTTTCCCTACTCATAGATGCAGGGGAGACTTCTCCCTCCCCACGTGTTTCAGTTTGTTGTGGAGGTGATAAATCTAACACTCTGTATACTATTAACTGTGACACAGCATTTTTTTGCATTTGACTTTTTTTTTCTCTCTAGAAATGGACATGCAGATAAATAAAAACCACAAAAGAAACCATAAAAAAGTAACTTTCTATATACAGAAAGAAAAATTTACAAGATGTCAATAGTATAATGACTTCACTCACAAAAGGTGTTTTACAAAGTGTCTTGACCTCATAAACAACGTACCGTTATCTTTTTGCCACCTGAAGTGGTAGTGTATTCACTCTTCAGAATAACCAGGACAGAAAAAGCAAGAGGATCTAAGTTTGAAACTCCCATGCACTACCCACAGATTCAATAATGAGAGACTTCATTCAGACAACATGTTCAGAAAATTCTTCAACATTATTCACATGAATACGTGAATAAGCCATCAGCGGCGGTCAATGAATTTAGGCACAATTTCAGTCTTGTGTTTGGGAATCTATTACCTTGCATAAACAAGCTCACAGAAGGCAAGGTTAAGAAGCACATAAAATGACCTATAACTAAGGGTAAGTGTTTATTTGTAGTAGCCATTTAGCTAGTGCGTGCTTAGCTTGTTCAAACAACTGTTGTCCAAATATTGTCTCAGATCTAATAATATAATTATCAGGTAGGCTGCAGTTCATTTTTCAAAAGGACAGCCCAAGGTGCCCTTTAGGGATGAGCGCTGAATGATAAAAATATCCGTCAGTCACTTCAAAGGTACAGAAGGGTCTGGTCATCAATGGAAGAGAATGCATAATGAGTCACGTATCTAAACTAATAAACATAACAGTGGCCGCACGGACTGCAGACACTGGATTGGTGGAGAAGAGAGATTTGGAAGTTCTGTGGGAGTTCCAACGGGAGTGCCAGCGGGTATAAATAGTCCTGTTCTCAGTCTCGGCTCAGGGACAGCAGTAAGCAAAGCCTGGCCCGTGGCGGACTGGGTAACGGCAATGGTGCTGTCACATCCTGGCGAGCTTCGGGGACTTCTAGTGAGGACATCTCATTAACTACCTTCCCCTCTGCCACCTAGGGGAATATACCTGGCACACAAACAAATGTACCTGGCACTGCCAATGACTGCTGAGGTGTGTTTTGTGTGTGTGTGTATGTACATTATACATATATATATATATATATATATATATATATATATATATATATATATATGTATATGTAGACCACATGTAATGTTTTAATGCTATTATATATATATATATATATATATATATATATATATATATATATATATATATATATATATATATATATTTATATAATACTGATGGCTGTACTCCTATCTAGTTTCTCTGTAAAAATGCAAAAAAATCAGACATTGCTTCAAGGCAAGAGTGCACTCCACATAGTAGCAAACGACAACCAGCGACCATCCCTGAAAATCATTAAGCACACAGACTGCAGCCCAGACCAGACGCTGCTTCTCCTCACTCATATCCACGATCATATCAATAACCCTGATCTGTGCTCCACTTTCAGACACGCTGATATAGATCAGGGCTCCCATGGCTTCTGTTAGGTTCACCTTGACGGTAGCCCAAAGGTCACTGCAGAGAGCAAACATTGGATATAGGGAGCCAGACCACTTTGCGTGTCTATTTCAGGGAAGGCCCGACTAAGCCTGTTGAAGTTTTTTTTTTTTTTAATTGCGCACCCCTCCCTACGCGCAGACAGACACTCTATCTTTCGTGCAGAGCACTGACCCCCTTTCGCAGAGAAAATCAAAGGCCATTAGGCAGAAGAGGAACGTTTCCATCACGGTGCTGTGTGCTGCCGTCTGGGCAGTGTGCTATGTGCTGATCCCCGCAGGCAGGTTTTGGGAAATGTCAGATTAGACAGAACCACCCCTGTAATAAACCATGGCTGCTTTCACCATGTGTGTTTGGAAAAGTATGAAAGCCAAGCAGAAGAATCCCCTGTTGTATCCACAGGCACCTACTATACTTTCCCATCCACTGTAACAGATCTCTGGACAGTGTAGTTCAGGGATTGGTCAAAACCTCTGCTTAAATTGATATCAGAATATCCAATTCAGAATGAGGACCTGAATGAATGCACACACAGGAAATAGCTGCTTGATATTGCAGAATCACAGCGGCCTGTTTTCTTGACATATTATTCTTAGGTTATTATTTTTTGAATTGGCATAGTATTAAATAGGTACCAAAGGTCCAATTCTACTGCAAGTTACATACTAGATTAAAATTAATTTCAATATAATACACATTACATAACAACTGCCAGCACATAGCAATAGCACCTTCCAAACACTAAAGTGCAGGCATATAAGTCTCTGTGCATTCTCTCTTGCATGTATGAGAAATGCATCCCAAACTGAATTATTGACCGGCACTCTGACGTGGCAATATGGCCGCTTATCTCACTGTAATCAGTTTTACACTAGTCCTCTCCTGGTTTACCATCTGCTATTGACGACCGAACTGCATGTTATATAAGCCCCTGCGAGGATGAGTCACTTGATTTCACTTGAAACTCTTGACGCAAATCTCCCTCTCCCTCCCCCCCCCCCCACACCGCTCTCAGCCACCGGTGGGGAGAAGAGCACACCGTGGAAAGGAGCGGCGAGGCGTAGCGTCTCCGTGCATCTCCTCCTCGGGAGTGACACGGGGGGGGGGGGGGACAAACTGATAAATAAAAGATTCGGCCACCTTCAAAAAAAAAAAAAAAAATCCTGTTTTCTGGATTTATTGGATTTCCACTCGATGGGTCTTTGGTGAGCCCGTTTTACGTGTGAAAGCAATTTCATCCTCTGTCAAAACAGGCCTGTGGAATATACACCACTCTGAGCCCCGGGAGAACTTTATCACGGTTAAATGTTACCGTATCTGACTGCAGAACACCAAAAGCACCATGTCAGCTGGCCAGAAACCTGCCTGACCAATAAAACAGTACACAGTTATGTAAGCTGTGGCAGAGATGCCTTGTAAATTTTTTATTATCTAAGAGGACATACAGTACTCTCATATTTATACCAAACCCATATCCCTCACTTTGACTGAATCTAATTCACAAAGCCATACTGTGAGCCTGAAATATAGACGCTCAGGGTCCCCACTGATGTCACTGAGTTGTATCGTATGACTTTTCAATGATGTAATATGTAATATTAGATTTTCAGGATTATTTTTATTGCCATCCAAAAAATTCTACGAAATACAGCTCCTTTGAAGATTGCATTGCAGGTGTTAAACACTTTCTGAGCACATGTTTTCTTTTGTCCTTGTGAATACAAACATGAAGGTGATCTTGGCATTGAATAAGAGTCACTAAAAATAAAAGGGAAGTGGACTTCATGTACAAACCAGCACACTCCCTAATTTATTAGCAACATGTGACATTTCTAGACATTACTAACTTTTCTTTTAGATTAAAATTTTTTATATATATTTTTATATATCTTTTATATTCTTTTTTATATTTTTTTAATAAATTTTTCTTGCATATTTAGTGGAATCTCCAGGATTTAGGACACTTCCTGATGTTGCCTGGTAATCTGTTTTATAGTTGGTCCTCAGTACTAGGACAATGCGAGAAAACTGAATTCCAATAAATTACAATAACAAACTTACAAATCCCACAATTCCTGTATTTATATATACCAGTGGACTTATGTGATACTGTATATTTCACATTTGAGGGCCCTATATATTTCTGTAGAGCAGTCATTCAGCCATACCTCAAAAATAAAAACATATAAGACCAATTTTTCACAATACACACAAACATACAATATAAATGCAAAACAAACAGAAAAAGCGTTATCGAGTAAAAAAGTACAAAAACAAATGGCAGACTAGAACTAAAAAAAATGAATTTGATTGCAACTGAAAAATCAACTGATAAGTAGCAAAGGCAACAATGACAATGGCCACGATTTGCACTCATGTTAGTGAAATCTTGCAAAGAGAGTTTAACAAACCAAAGACCAGAAATGATATAAAACAGGAATAAAACCATGAGCAAATACCAGCAAAATGGTGGAGATGTAGGACCATGAAAGTGTGAATCTGTAGAAGGAGTAATAGCAGAAAATGCTTACCTTCCTCCGTCATTGTGTGATAATATTTTAGCTTTCCATATGTTCCAAGTTCTACAACATCACAGCAAAAGACAAGTGTAAGGTAACAAGACACAAAAAAAGGAAAAAGGTGAACATGACAGACCAGGACATATTGATATCATAACACCAAATACCAGGAAAAAAAGGTTGTTTCTCTCAATGCAAGTCATCACCAACAGAAGCGCAAAAAGTGCAAAAAACAGTGCAGTGAGAATAAGCAGGTCAAGACAGCAACACCTCCACAGCCACCTCATCTCTACTATCACACTTGGAACCAAGAGGGAGTCCCTGAATGAAACACTGCCATGCAGGTACCGTGTGCACCAAACTTCATGTAGACTTCACACTTCATAAGCATGGTGAAAAGCAATCAGGTAGATTCCAGTACTTGACAAATACCTGCCTTTCATCCCTGACAGAACATCACTGAGTAAACGGAATCTCTAATGTTAGCGGGAGCTGATGAATTGTGCAGAGAGTGGAATTTCCTGCATCACCCTGAACGATGCCAACGCTGGGATTAATTCATTAAAAAAATTAAAAACAGCCAGTGCCAGTTTGTCTGGCCAAGCAGGGTTGACAGCGATTCAAAACGGACTTAAAGTGGAATCTGGACGATTGGTCTACAGAGCAGATTTTCCCTCCTGTCTCAGCTTCTCAGGTGTATGACTAAGCTGCGTCGTCACAGCGGCTGAGTCAGGCAACAGTGTTGTCGTCTGAAATGCAAATTCAAGTGACAAAACGACAGGACAGAAATATCTTACGCTCACCCAAAAGTGACGGAAAATATCTGAAAGCACGATTTCCGTTTATGAACAGCACTGGGTGAACAGCGTTAGAATTTAGGTTTATTCACAAAATGTATAATTTCTGGAGTCATGAAAAGACGTCTTTGCTATAAACTTGTCTGTCCAATTATGGATTTTATGTAGAGCATCTGGAATTATGCTAATAACCTGAAATTGTTTGTTACACCCCCAAGTTTCATGTCATCTGCGAATGTCTCTATTTTTCTTTTTAATGTCCAAACACCAGATTGTAAGATTGTAAGATACTGTCCTGCATCCACACCTCTGTAGGAACTTCAGCGTGACACAAAATACACCACCCTGTATCAAGACCAATGTTTATGCTGTCCTAAAAGGCCAAAAGAAAAACGGCATCAAAGAGCCATCTGTACTCACATACACCCTCTGCAGAATGCTAAATGCTAGTGCATTTTACAGCCTCACGGCTAGGAAAGACTGTTGTTTACTGACCTTGTCGGTTGACCTCTGGGCTTGTTTGTATGAGTTTCGTGCAAATTCCTCTCACAGGGGCAGAAAGCTTTTAGCATTGATTCCCTGGCAGTTTTTTTTTTTTTGGGGGGGGGGGGGGGGGCTGTGTGTTGATTCACATAACGTAGACAGGAGCAAATCATTTCAGCAAACGATTTTGTGCTCAGTAGTAAAACGCCCTCAGCAAAGTGAAGGGACAGGGGGAGTCTGTGATCCCCCCCCCCCCTCCCCAAAAAAAAAACAGCGCAGTCGCAGGATCGATGAGCGCTGGGGTCAGAGCCAGCCCAGAGAGCAGCCGCTCTTCTGGAAACTGATCAGGCACACGCCCTGGGGGCTGCCAGGGTGACATCACAAAGAATCGCTGCCGTCTGATCCCTCAGAGCAGCCATTGATGGGAGAAGACAGAGAATCCACAGACCCTGGCTTTCTGTCAAATGACTCATTCCAGACGAAATGAATTTTGGCACCGGGCGTTAACAACAGGAGCGCTTTCTCTCACCGGGGGGAACTTTGCGAAATGTTCCCTGAAAGTTATTGCATTTCGGCGAGAACAAGTCATCTGAACTCCCCCGGCATGTCCGCACATTTAACGAGAGTCGGACAAACCAGATAATCATTCCACACTATAAGACCCACTAATTATAAGATGGATTTTACGTTTCTGAGTACAGTGATAGATTAAAAACACCCACCTATACTGGCTCTGAATCTTTATTACCCCCTCACCATCAGCATCAAGCTCTTATCTGACATGGTTTGATGGCTATCCTGACATGGTTTGATGGTTATCCTGACATGGTTTGATGGTAATCCTGTTAGTTATCCTGACATGGTTTGATGGTTATCCTGATTTGGTTTGATGGTTATCCTACTAGTTATCCTGACATGGTTTGATGGTTATACTACTTGTTATGCTGACATGGTTTGATGGCTATTCTGACTGGTTATCCTGACATGGTGGGATGGTTATCCTGACTGGTTATACTGACATTGTTTTAATGGTTATCCTGCTGAAGCCCCTGGAGGTGGACAGCAAGCAAAAATATTTATTATACATTTGAACGGTACCACACTTTATCATAAAAGCATACACATTGTGGAATTCACCACGGAGGACACTGATGTATATGGTGTGATTCAGACTTTAGTGGATGAAGGCTGGCTCTGTAATAGATAGAGGAAAGCCACACAGATGACTCATACTCATGCAATAAGCACCACCATTACAAACCACCCTCGGGCCACCTCAATGCCACTTAACCGAGCATGGCCTGTTACAGAAACTAAACAATACAAGTCTGTAACTGACAGGTTAATCGATATTTATCTTCTATCCTGTGATATTGCCATTTCCATCATGTTATTTCTGATGACTCACAGCAGTGGTGCAGCCTCTCTGCTTGATGGGAGCTTCTTGTACTTCGCAGGCTATATTAACCAGCACCCCAGGGGAAGTTTCCAGGTTCCTTGGCTGATTCCCTGGGTTCAGAGTACCTGATGTCCCTCTCTCCTGCTACAAGCACCATGCTCTACCCCACACATTCACCCTCATGTAGGCTATCGCCTCCTGCAATCTGGGCCACATCAAGGACAAAACTGCTTCCTGTACTCCCTCAAGGTCATCCCCCTCTGCCTCTAAATAATGGTCAAGATGGCAGAAACGTAAAGATTGTTGTCGTTTTGCCTTTTTAAAACTATGAAATAGACATACTTCCAAATGCTAATGATGAGATACAGAAATACCTTAGGCTGCTGCTGAGTGAGCTTAAATAGACTGGGATTCATCGTTGTGTTGAGTTAAAAAAAAAAAAAAAAACGAAATTTAAAAAAAATTTTAAAATTAAAAACACTCCTGGCATCACAATGGATATACAACAGGGTAGAGGACTGCACCAGACATAGACAGTCCTTTAAGAGTTCTGTACTGGAGGGTTTATTTCATGTAAACATATTTGTTAGTAGAATAGCAGGTGTGAAGGTGTTTAGCACAGTGCAGAGGTTAGCGAGAGGAAAGGGGGACACCAAAATTATAAAGGAGAGCACGATGATGCCATATGCACACAGAAAAAAAAAGAAAACACAGCATTATGGGAAGGCCTTTCTACAAATGCCTGGATATCTGGACAGTTCTCAGCTGAACTGCCATCAGAGGAAAGGCACATTCAAAAGGGAGAGTTAGGGGGCAAAAAGCCACTTCCAAGCGGTGATGACGATGGACACCTTTGGTACAGAGAGTAAATAAAGTCAACTCACCAGAGTCAGCAAATTCTGAGGAAACAGACAGAGACAGAGAGAAAGAGAGCAAAGGAGAAGAGAATGAGAGAAAGACAGAAAGAAAGGAAGGAAGAAAGAAAAAGACAAGATAAAGTAAAAGCTGGATGAGTAAGCAGCATTTCATAGTGAAACAAAAAAAAAATCCAAAATGGCTTTTGGTGTATGTGTGCTCTGTCAACCAGTTAAAAAGCAAACGTCACCATTTCAGACAAAGTACAGCAGGACAATTACCATTTGTTTGGGGTTTTTTGCATGAAACAAATGAAAGACAGTCACAGGCAATCACAGTTTTGGAACAGGACAAAACTGGTGTGGCATTTTTCCTTTCCTCTTAAGGATGGCGTAGCCAGACATTAAGCTTTCTGTGTCATCAATGATGTATCATGCTTTCTGATTCTTGCAAGGCAGGAAAAGCGAGCAGTTACAAGAATGCTCTCATTCAGGTGTTGAAGTCTGATCTCCAGGGAGTGAAAAAGCACCATGCCAGTGAGTACAGAGGTTGCATTAGGTTCATCACTGAACCAAAGCACCGAAGCGTCCAGATAACACTGCAGGATTCTGCGTGATTCTCCAAGTGGGGAGGTGAAAACGGCAATAATGTACATAATTACATCACGCGCTAATTACACAAGGCTAATAATGCACTGCTGCGTTTTAAAACTGAGAAGTCATTATTCTACGTCCCCTTTGTGTCTTTGCATCTTGCCAGAGGAAAGCAATGAAGGGCAGGAGAGGTTTTTATTGGGTAAAATTTCACAGCTCAACACTGTGGCCTTGCAAAATACTGCGCCTTAATTTTTATCACATAACAGATCCCACTGTCATTCCACTGCGCGGCTGTGTTTACCTCAGTGGGCTGACATAAGCTGTTTTGCATATGCGTACACTTCTCTCAGCCCACATGGGAAAAGGAGTAAATACTGTGTTTAATAAGCTGTGCTGCGTTTGCAGAACACTGTAATTCTGTGATCTGTGGACGCTGTGGACGGACACCCCGCAGAGCATAACATTCCCACGGTAACTCTGGCCTGTGTTGTTCTGGACTGAGGGAAAGACCTTTGAATAAAAGGAGAAATACCACCCTTAGAAATTCCACCATTAACAAAACTGATTCGTTCACTTTCCATCTTCAGATGCTATTTAGAGCATGTACAGGAGCATTCTGATGAAAGCAGACTTGATCAGGCGTAGAGTCAGATTATAAGGACAGAACCGTGCAAGGTGTCTCACTGCGGTGCTTGGCTGTGACGAGCAGAGCAGGAAGCAACAGTCCCTCCAGAGAGAGGCAGTCGAGCCTCGCTTTGCCCAATGAGATAAAACAGACCAGGGTGCTAAAAAAAGAAAAACCTTCAGCCAGCCAGTTAAAAGTCTTCTGAAATATGCATAAACCCGGTGTTTCCCTATACAGTGCAGCGGTGCCATTACAAACGCGAGTGCCTATTCCAGGAGAAGCTCCAGGGCTTTTTTTGAGCTCTTCCTCTGTTCCTGAATCCCAAACATGACTGACAGTGCCATATTCCCTGTCAAAGCAAAACCTCTCTGCATTCCACACTTACAAACTCTCTTGCTGTGGGACTGTAGCGAGAGAACACTTTAGACAGGACTTTTCAATTGATTTCTTGAATTTCCCAATACTCCTCTAGTGGTAAAATACATACCACCCTAAATAAGTAGTCACAAAGTGCTTTGCTGTTTGCTGACTGTAAGAATACGGCATAACAGGAGTACTCTAGGACGAAGTTAAGAATGCTTACAAAATTGTTCTATGCCACTAGTACAGATAGAAATTAGGATTCACAACTAACACCCACTCAGTCTACATACAGCATTTCCACATTCTTGTCATTCACATCAAAATATCACCTCCTTGATTTAGAAAGCTTAACATACCTATAATAATGTTGGCAGATGTTTCACACTCAGACATATTTTATAAGATTATATATAGAGAATGAAATCATCACTGTCACTATCACTGTTTCCTTCTACCCTGCAGGATGTAAGGTACCAGATATCTAATGCTAATGACTCAGAAATAAATCACCCAACCAGAATGACGAACAGAAATAGACTTTGAAAAAGCTTGTTTTCCATGTTTTACAACCAGTATTCACAATGTTAGGAGAAAACAGGCACACTAGTTACCCTGATATGGTCCTGAAATAGTAACTCTGGGAAATACAGATCATCAATCTTTAACATGTCACATTAAACAAGCCTGAATACCTTCAGGTAGCTCTTTAATGCTCTGCCTGAAATGCAGCTATGAGCCAAGTGGCACGTCTTCTAAATTTAATCCACTCCCCCCCAGTTTGATTCATCAAATGTATTTTTTTTTTTCTGTCCCCGAAATTCTGAAGCAGTCAGGCCTGCGGGCATTTTAAGATGATCAAGACGTTGCGGCGTGGTAATCCGCCACAACGGTTTTCTGTCTGTCAAAAAACACCAGTCGTTACACAAGAAGGCAGAGGGACCGGGATAATCTGCAGCAGATGGAAAAACATATCTGCCTCACCACAGCAGCAGTGTGCGGAAACACCCTGATTTACGACTGAATTTTTATTTGAGCCCTTCTGTTTTGGATATATTTCTCTCTTTATTTTGGAGGACATACAGACATACAAGATGATATTTGTTTACACAATAAACTGCTGATGTACAGTTTTTATCAACCACTACACCCAGATGACATTAATGTGTCAGAGAGTTATCTTCAACAGCTCATTCAGTGTCTAATACCAGGTGATGTTATGCCTCTCTCTCTCTCTCTCTCTCTCTCTCTCTCTCTATCTATCTCTATCTATCTCTCTCTCTCTCTCCCTCCCCCCCTCCCTTTCTCACTCTCCCTTCCCTGTCGAGCTGGTCCACAAATACGTGGAACATGGCAGATGGGGGCTCTTTGCAGAATCCCTCCATATGCTCTGGTACATTAGCAGTTGGAGTGGCTGTGGTCCCCGGGGAAGAGGGCCTGGTGCTTTCAGGCTGGTGAGCACGGCAGGTGTTTGCAAACCCCTGTGTCCTCAGAGAAGCCCCGACACGCTCAGTGTGTCTGCCTGTGTAGTCAGAGGGGCTGGCTGTGCAGGCAGTATGGGGCTGAGGTCTGCCAGGGTGCAGACGCTGAGGGTGTGGCATCACAAAGCGTGGCACTTAGCATTACACTGCACGTGTCGTGTGGCTTGCTGGGTCTATTCCTTGATTTGACATTAAGATTTGACCGATTAAAATCATAAAATGCGTGGTACTGAACATAGTGAGCAGCTTGTAATTTCTAATAAAACTGGTGACCTATGTCTTTGAAGCCAGACTTGAAAACGAGCACTGTAAATTAGTCCCCTCGCAACGTCTGTCCAAAGCTTAAGGGTACAGATGAATGCTGTGTCTCACTTCAAAGGCAAATCTTCTGTTTACCTGCCTCTCTCTTTTCCTGTTTACCTGTATTACCTCCAGAACTATTTTGAACAAACCTACAAAAAGCACAAAGAATGTGCCATCAAAATGGTGGAAAAATATCTGGGCTGTGGAGTGAAAAAATCAAGCGATCGTTCGCTATTTCCAAAGCGCTTTTCTCTGTGGCGGATTGCGAGATTTGCTCATAAACTCTGCGAGTAGGCTTATTAAATTTGGCAAGCGCTCTCTCCCTCTCAAACGGCACGCGTGGGAACGGCACGACTCCCGAGACAGTCTGAAACTTCGGCTGCTCCACCCCCACACTTTGCTGTATTACCGCTTGTGCGCTTACCGCTAGCGCTGACGCTTACCGCTCCTCTGAACGCTGCTAATGGGCCTTCAGCTCGGATTAAAAGAAATCAGCTCCCTCTTGCACGAGAGCGCCTGACAGGTGACTGAATTAGAATCACCTAAAAGATGTAACCCTTCGGAGCCACACGCAAGGATAAGCATGCTGGGAACAGCGGTCTGTGCTTTTCGCTCCGCCTGGTTTGTTCTGGACACGTCACACAAGTGCAAGAGAGGGGGGGTTCTGATTTTGCTTGAGAAGATCATGTGATTTGGAGGAGTCTGAAATTTCAGACCAGCTCACATCAAAACCGAACTGAACCACTCTGCCCATTGCAAACCAACAACAGCAGCAGCAGCCTGAATTAAGGGTAAAAGTAATACTCAGGCTAGTAAAATGAATAGCTTATATCAGTCCAGTGAAATTATTTGACAGGGCAAAGATTCAATGGCCAGTTTCAAATGGCATCAATTACTGTTAAATTACCATTACTTTTAATGTTAATGTTAGTGTTAATTTTAACCTAAGAATAATGTGTCCATGATGAAGTGATTCCATTTGCTACCTCGCTGAATTATTGCCATTCTACAAATTTATTTGATTTTAATTGGTACAGATATATTTTTTTCTGTTAAGTCTACTTATCTTATCAGATATTGGTATCTGTCAGGATATGAATTGACATCCATCCTCAAGATGACTGAAGTTAAATTGCAGATAAATCTAATTCTCCTCTGGGTGAAACTGGCATTTGATTACTGATACTAAAATTCATATTTTATCTCAAAAGAGAAACAGAAGTGTCATTAATTCGATTGGATATTGTTTGTTTGTTTGTTTGATTCCTGCGAGCTTCAAGGCGCAGTGAAAACATGGAATATCAGGATTGACTCACTGAAAGTGCAAGCCAAATTTTGAGTCATCTGTAAACTGCAATCTGTAATCATTAAACTCTCACTTATCCTGCAATACTAAGCAAAAGGGACAAAATCTAATGAAATATTATTGACTGATATACAGAGTAGAACATCTACAGCATGACAGCACTTCTACCAATAAAGCATAGGTTTTGAATATAAAATGCACCCATGGATACAAACATATGAATGTATGCAAATCATTAATAAAATTCACCTCTGGTTATGGTTATCAATTTCAGAAATTTGCACATTTTAGCCCTGATTCCCTGTCCTGTAGAAGGGATGTTAGGGTCCACTAAAATCAGTCTAGTGACTTGTCGGGGTACCCGAGTTTAACTGTCCTTGGCAATCGCCCAGGCCTCAGCCTCATCAGGGCCTACAACTGGGCCTCTGATCCCCTGCTGTGACACAGTGCCAGAATCTGTGGCACAGGGGACTTAATCGCACTGGCACCAAAATCCTCTCCTCATCTGCCAAGTCAATACTGGCTGTGCCGGTTGCAACGTTGAGTCATTGTATTCCCACCTGCATTTAAGGAGAATCACTGATGTGCCTTTGGAGGCTCTGAGATTATTTGCGTTTTTCCAAAATGAAAACTCTCGCATATGTTTTCGCATTCGCAGTTATGAATCAACACATCCCGTACAGCATCTAACAGCATGTGGGCCGTCTTACTCAGCCAAGCTGCAGATTTCAGAGCTAGACTAGGCGCAGTGGGCGTGTTTCACAGACCGTGAATCCTGGGAAATGCTGCGGGGGAAAAGACGTTTATCTAATCCCATGAAATAAGAAAGTGCCTAAAAATATGGCAGTCTATCATCCTGCCTCTGTCAGTTCCTACAGGACAGTAAAGGATGCTTCTGCGTTTACTAAGAGGTGAAAAAGGATAATTGCACATGGTTAGGATGGGCTTCAAAGCGCTAACTCTAGACAGCATCAGTGATGTCTGTGGGGGTTACACTAATGATGGTGGCAGCCGTGAGGTGTACCTTCGCTCAGAGGGTCCAGCGTGTGGATCATAAGCTGGAAGATGCTGTTCCTCATCAAACTGTTGTGCAGGGAGGCGGAGCTACCTCCCCTCTGGAGGCGGGGCTTGGCCTACAAGGAAGAGGGAGAGAAGTGCATCAAGAAAAACTGAACCGGCGATGCCCGTGCCAGCTTGGACAGGCCACGGACAACCCAACTGGCCTGCCCAGGCAACCTTCAATGACCCATGTTACACCTCCAGTTGTAACGATGTGACTCCAGGATTTCCACACATGGATGGGGCTTCAGTTGTCAGCTGTGCCTGTGTTGCTTTTATTTCAAAATTCTAAATAAAAAAGGAAATTAAAATGAAATAACCTCTCCCATTCTCACAGCTTGCACAGTGCTTTGGCTTCAGACCCTGGACTGAGCGGTCCCAGCCCTTTGCTCTGAGTCAACCTCAGTTAACAGCCTAAAGGCAGTCGAGAGAGCCTCTTATTTAGTGAAGTAAGTACAAATGCGTAATGCAGAATCGTAAATCACCTGGATATGCAAATAAGATGTAATTGCATGAAAAAACTTTTGTGAATGCTGCCAATGAGAAAACATCCTGGGATGTGACCTAGGTGACTCATCGTGCTTGAGGAGGGTTGGGGGGGGAAAATGTCGTGGGGGGGGGGTGTCGGGGGGCAATGTTCATCCAATCTTATCATGCATGACAGCTGTGCGCAGTGCAATTATGAAAGGTGCACTCCTGGCCTGCTCCTGACTCAAGCACAGCTTGACCTTTAATTAGCTCCATTCACTGCTGACATCACAGTGGCGTGGAAACAGGGGCAAATCTACTTCAGCTAATGAAGGAGGAGAAGGAGACAAGGACCACGAAATTAACTTACCATGTACAGCATCCAAGTCTGAGCTCACCCGGACTGTTTTCTGTAACCTCTAAATATAGCTGATGGTGTTCAGGTGCTAGCTCACTAAGGTGACCCCACCAGCACGAGCTGAGCTAAGGGGGCTGTGGTGAATCACTAATCTTCCATTTTGACTGCTTAGCACCTGGGAGAGAGGTACGAAGCAAAGGACGTCCGCAGGCGTGCGGCAGCTGTCCCGAACATGTCCGCCATGCGCTGCCCGCAGCGGCCTGCCGCCGCAATCTGGAGGCGCCACTGGCTCGTGGCGAGAAACTGCTGATTCGCACTTCTCAAGTGCGCGCTTCTCACGGCCGAGCCAAAAACACACGCTCTATTCCCCGCCGCCTCGGAGAACCCATGCTGAAAGTGTCCTTTTTTGCCGCTCGACACAACATTTCACATTTATTTTGAAGGTCTAAGATCTCCCTTGGTCGCCCCACAGCGTGTGTTCCTAATTTGGCGATTTTGCTGCGAGCTGCTCTGATTGCTGGCTAGAGAAATCACAACCCACCCCCCCCCCACCCCCCCTCAACAGAAATGACCCATCTCCACTATTTACTTACACACATTCGATATATATCAACGCTGCTGTAAAGCCAGGTTTGTTTTTGACACCATCTTTGACACCTCAGACACAAGAGGCAACGCACAGATCACAGTGTGGGTGCATTGCTTTAGAAAAGGTGTTCTAGGGTTCCTAAAAAGGGGTCAGAAAGAAGGCAAGGTTTGGCGTGGATGGTGGTGGGACAGGAGGGAGGAGAGGGGAGCCACAGGCTAGCCACACAAAACACAGACGCAGGGCCGACAGTAATAAGGAATGCAACAGAACCTACCGACAGCTTGTTCTCGTCTTCGACTGGCTCGGGACTGGCCTTCACAGAGAAGAGAAAGACAAAAGACACAGAGATGTGAAGCATGCCGTACAATCATAGGCAGATGAGAGGACACAGGCGGGCAGTACATTAACGTGACGTGACGTGGACAGACACGAGACAGGAAGCCGGATTCAAATAGAAGGGCAGCCCTTATTAGCTTGAGATATAAAGAGCTTCACTGCAGGGTCGAAAGATCCAGAGCAGCAGGGAAGGTGTTACTCAGGGTTCTGTGGTTCTGATGTACGTGGTTCACGTGAAGGCCGTCACAGAGAATCGCCCCACTCGAAAGTCACATGACCTGTTACCACCACGGCATGATTTGGGTCAATTCCTGCACGCTCCTGAGTTCTCCAAATTTTTTTTTTTGCTTAGCTCAACCATTTGCATCACATTGCTTTTCATGATGAGTAAGCAAAAGTCAAGTTTAGACAACCATATGGTTTTCTGTTCTTTCACCTGCCACAAAGACATTTGCTTTGATTTATCTTGTTTAGCATCTGATGATGATGGTATTGCTCACCTAAAGCGTGTTCATTATAATTTATGATGTTTGGCATGGTGATGGCATTCTTATGCTTGACAAGTTTAATCAAGTTTATGCCAAAAGTCATTCTCACATAATATGTTTTAATGCTTTAACATATTTTATTTTTAAATATTTCCCATATCATGTCAGTAATATATTTCTGAATTGTTGTAAAGTTAGTTTCACAGGCTAAAACTAGCTTCAGGCCATTTCACTGGGTTGTGTGCCAGTCTTTTTGCTGCTGGCTACGGATTAATCTGGCACTAATCTCTTGTGTTCCTTCAACATTTGTGTTGCTCTCTGAACAAATTTTTGTCTTTAATTTTGGTTATTTCTGCACAGTTTGTGTTTGCAAATAGAAACAAATACTTTTGCTTAATTATGTTTCAAAGTTGAGGGCACATTCTGACTGAATCAAGGGTTAAGTGGCGTCAACAGGCCACTCGTCAGCACGGAGGAGGCTGCATGGAACCATTTCAAAAAGACATTTTCACATCAGTCAAAGGCCTCAGTTCATGCAAAACGGAAGCTCACCGCTTCCAGCGTCCTGCGAGAGCCAGCTGGCAATTAACACATGAGGGTCAAACCCAGAGAAGGGCAAAAGCAGCATGTCCGCTGTCACCCTAAGAGAAGGTGCAACTCATCAGCAGATCTGTCAGCTCCGACGTCCAACAGAAGGCCAGGGCAGTGTGAACACACCTACATACGGTCAGAACGCAGCACGCCAACACTCAATATAGAAACACAACCTTGCCAAGAGGATGACTCGACACTGACCGCTTGGCCCCGCTCACATGGCCTGGATGGCGAGGGCCCCGCCCAAACGGTCAGGCCTCATTGGCCAGTAATTGATCCTCATTAGAGCTATAAATGGGAGGGCTTATGGGACAGCGAGTTCCAGGACTCATCGGTTGGCAGTTTAGTGTCGGAGGCCACCACCTCCACCTCCCTCCGTCACCTCACACGCGTCGTTCTTTTCTTAAATCCGTGTCATGGAAGGAGGTCGGGGGAGTGAAGGAGTTATGACAGGCCGTTGCCTTCTCCTGATCTGAGGCGAGTGTAATTGGGAGGTGAGAGAGAATGAGAATCACCTGCACCACGCCTGGAGGGCTTTGAGGCTACAGGGCAGGAGTCAACGTGCAAAGGCTGGATTAGCATCTTTCCCAGTTTTCCTGGAAGGCGTTATATCATACATATCTCTAGGAAAATTCATGCCGAGCTAAGCTTCGGGAAAAGCTTTAGCCGCCACACAGAACCAATTCCTTCAGCAGAGACACGACTTCAGACCTTCAGCCGCCTCCAACTCTAAGCCCTAAGTCCGTCTATGACGATTAAAAATCCTATCCATACCGTATGCCTACCACTCCATCTGTCCTCTGTCACAGCTGCGCATAACCAGGCAGGGGTTAAAGCAGGCTAAATCTGACATTTATACACAGAATATACAGTATTGCACATGGAGGGGGCAGTATCCTGAACAGTGAATGAATAATGTTCTCCTAAAGACCATGAACTAATGCTAATAGCTGAGACAGTCACTCAGTTTTTTTTTTTTTTTTTATCTGCATGCATAGAAAAAAGCATAATTAGGCATAATAAAGGATTCTGGGGGCAGACACAGCTATAATCCATGTTAAATAAATCAATTGTTTCGCAGCTCATAGAATTCACCCATTCATTAGTCGTATTGTATTCATAAAGCATCTCGTAGGCCTTCCCCTAGCAACCACTTCACATGTGTGAGCAGCCATTCACCTCCCTGCAAAAGAGCGTGACGATGCGTGCATCTCCTGCCCTGGCCTGATGAGGTCTTTTTTCTGCTTAGAAGGCCAGTGGAGGACATTGGGGTTTTCGTGGGGAAACAGCACTAATCCAAACATAAAAATAGCGAAGCACTACTAAAGATAGTGAGCTGGAAGTGGTCGTTCATACCACGCAAAAGGAGTCTGCTCTTTTATTCAAAATGAATTAAAAAAAAAAACTGTTCCTTTTTTCGATAAACTGAAAGCATAGCCAGTATTTGTTTTTTTGTTTACTTATTCTTGAAAATGTTTACACATATTTTACATGACAGACATCTTTACACAAAGGGGGGGGGGGGCTTTTTTAACATACTGATCATTTACACAGCTGAATATTTGATCAGAAAATCTGGGCTCGGTAAACTACACAAGGGCGCAACATTAACACTTCCCTGTGGATTCAAACCCGCAACCTTTTCAGGTGCAATTCACAAGCCTCGCATCCCTAGCTCAGCAGCCGCACTGCCAAAACCTGACTTCCAAAAACAAAACTGACCAAAAGGAATGACTCACACTGAAACTGGCAGGCCATTTCATGTTTCTTGAGTTTTCACTGTCACGCTAACCGTGCAAAGAGGCTATTTACAGTCAGGCACAGGATGTTCAATTTGATGCCGATTTTTGTGATGCCTTGTATGTTGACCTTGCTCTTCCTGAGCACTGTTGCATAACGTCATATATAACGCATTATTCTTAGCAGCACCTCAGAGACAAGCTCATGGACCGAGAACCCGCATGGCATTGCGCAATTAACTCCCTTATTATCTAGAGCTGGCAGCAGCTAGGCGCAAAGCCAAGTGGAGGGACGTGGGCGAAAACGCCAAAATATTCCAACTTACAAACATTCCTCTCTCACCTCCCGCTGCATGGCACAGGAGGTGCTGCGAAAGGAAGAGGTGTCAAATCTCTTTGGAAACGTAGTGAACAACCTGCCACCAAAGAGGACACTGAAAAAATACCTGCTCTGACTACCACATGCATTAATTCACATTTGACTCACCAACTTGCTAAAGTGCCAGCGTTGAAAAATAGTACTTCGACTGTAGTTTCACTATTGCAATGGTTTGCTACGGATGCTAGTAAGATCACCCCCATCTCTTGCCCCTACTGGTAGTGTCTGTCTCCTTGTACCATAGCAGAGTGGACATACAAATCATTTTAAACACCATAACCCTGTATGTAAAACATCCTTTTTTAAACTGAAGCTCATGTGATTAAACTTAAGTATTGGCATTAAACAAGTTAAGATGCTGGGATGATTACAGACATCAATTTAGGCTAAAACGACATCCAAAGGTAACTTAAGCAGCAACAGTCTCCACAGGTGGTGTGACCATAACCGAGTTTGCACCTTTGAGCCAAGTTTGCTGGCCACACTCTGGACCTCGGCTTTGCGCAGCGGTGTAACTCACAGGTGACATCGCCACAGATCACTGAACTAATTAAGTTAAATCCATCTTGGCATTACCAGACCTCACTCGAAAACCTGCCTGCTGAATTGGTATGCAGGGTGGCCTGGAGCCGGTCCCAGAGTGCCTTCGAAAGCAGGTACAGGAATACATTGCTTTTATTACCGGAGGGCATTGCACATCAGGGCCCTTTTTTCATAAGGCTACTGCATGGAGGACTGAGAGGTTTCCAGTCTTCAAGCCATTAGGACCAAGATGTGAACAGTATAATTGCCCAGACACTGTATTGTTAGTGTCCGGGAGAAAAATGATGCTGTTACACTACTGTGCCTGAGGAAATGTGCAGACCATTTCAGAACAATTAATCCAACACACAGTTACAATGATCCTAAAAAATTAAACCATTATGCTGCATTTACTAGGAATACCATTCAAATTACCGTGCCACAGCAGCTAGAACTGAATGCGCGGTTGGACGCTCACTGTTCCTTTCTTGAATAAATCCTTGCCCAAAGAGGATAAATCCTAATGCTGCTAATAGCTTGGGGGGACCAACATCTGCTGTGCAAAAATGGCACAAAATAAAATGACCAAAAGGCAGGACAGATTCCGTGGGTTCGATTTGGTGTGCTTTTGGGGATTTGCGATTGTTGCGCCAAAAGAGCATAATTGCATAAATGAAACAAACACAAATGCACCTTAAGTCAAAGTGCTTTAGTTTTTTTTTCCTATTCATCGTTAGGCATTCTTTATTCGGTATGTTCATTTAAAATGAGCCAATGTGACTCCAAACACCCCTAACTTATTACCATTACAGAAATAACTGTGAATCAAGTTGAAAATTGTTTACCATAACATGTGCCAATTGGCTAGTCAAAGTTAAAAAAAAAAAAAAAAAGGAGACGCCAGTTAAAATCACGACATTTTCAAAAAGAAAAACTTCCAATTATGTTAAACACTTCAGAAGCATTTCTGGATTAAATATATTAGGACCCCTAAGGATGAATCTTTTGATCATGGTTTGTTTCCATTGAGAGAAAGATTGACATTGTGTGGCTCATTGTAATTGTAACGTCACCTCTGCACTTGGCTATTCAGAGCCCTCAGTGGCCGTTATTTTGTAATTGACGTGATTTCAAATGATTTCACTGGCTGCCGGCTGGAACAGCTTGATGACTGGAATTACTCGGGTAGGCCCTTGACCTAAAAGAAAACCTAATGCTAATGTGGTAAATAGCCCCTTTTATAACACGAATGACAGCTGATCAGTAAATAAGCCACAGGGTATGAAATCACAATGACATGCCCATCTAAAGTGGAAAAGATTCAGGTTCTGTAAAATGTAAATAAGAATGACCAGCAGCATATTTTTTACGTTGCTAAACAACTGACCTTATCCCAGCATGGCCATTCATACTATTTAACATGCCCTTTAATATTTTAACAGTTACTTAATACACTATGTTGCTTTGTGAGATTCTTCAGGCTGCTGCTTCCTGAGACACCTATTACAGTCTGGATGCAGTCTGGGTATACAGCCTCTGTGCAGGGCTGCGTACAAACTCTCCAACATTAAAAGAGCCTCTACAACCTGCCTTTCCATCAATGAAGCTCTTATTTACCATGGGAGGGGCAAAAGGAATGTGCATTAAATTACTCCTTTGGTCTGAAATATAGCACCACACCAATATGAGCGCTCGTCACTTAAAGTTTCGCAGGCTATCATCATGTATTTTAATGTGCAGAGCTGCCTGCAGCACCCCCACAAAGACCCCCCGGCTTCAGCACATGCTTCCTGCACACCTGTCATCGCCTGACTGATCTCCCCGCCTGAAATCCGGCTTCTGGGCCTCGCCGCTTCTTCAGAAAGCTGTTAAGCGTGACGCAAGAGCGCCTTCCTTTTCCGAGTGCTCCGCGGAACCGCCTTGAGAAATAATTTCTCAAAAACAACAACAGCTTAAGCCATCCACTTCACTAATTAGAAGCCCCTTCATTTCGTAGCAGGCAGAACTAATTGCAGGAGCTGACAGAGATGTGATTTCCCACCAGAACCCCTGAGATACACCCACTACAGATCCAGTCACTGTCTCCTCTTGTGTGTGAAAGGCAGTTCCAAATAACAAAGGACAACCAGGTCTTTCAGCCTCCATAAGTACTTTCCCAATAGCCAATCAAAGCCATTGTGCTTAGGAACATATTCCAGTATGTTCCAGGACATACTTTTGGCCAAAAGGAAGGCCACAGGATAGGCCAACACTGAGGAGTACAAGCAACATTGTGCAATCCACAGAAACCACAATCCATGCTGGCTAATAGAAGGAGGATCAATTAGCAGTCAACTCAAGAGGGAGTCCTCAAACTGAAAACCATCCAGGCCTGGCACCACAACAGCACCTTCCTTACCTACCTTTAAACAAACCTTTTAATCTAACTGTTGCCAAGAATAAAACCAAACGTCCCTAAGAAGATAAATATTTTCTGTATATTTATAGAGCTTTGTCTGAGCACCTGGGTACAGTACATATGCATGGCATCGTTGCAGCTCCTGACACACACATTAATCTCTAAGACCTCGGGTAGGCATCACTGAGTCCTGATGCATCCAAACATGAAAACAGCTCTGCCTCCACAATCACAGTTTCATTTGAATATTACTAATGCCGGCCCTACACCACTTTTGTTCCAGTAGAGAAGGAACACAAGGAGATGCATCCTTGTAACATTTTACAGTAATCAATATTTTTTAAATATTTTCCTGGTTACCATTGTAATTGTAGTTTTCACCCGAGGGTGCATCAGAGACTGTAAGTGGCAGATATTCAGGACTGCACAGCAAACAGTAACACTACCTTCTCAATAATCCCTGCAATGAAACAAAGCTTTTAAAGGCCTGTTCCTCCCTGAAATCAAATCCAAAAAAATATAAGACAACTGCACTATAAGTATTCAACAGTATACAGGATGTATGCACAAGCACAAAGTATTGTGTGATGCATTTGCCTGGTAAGGAAATGAATCTGAGTGTATTTGCATCAGAGTAGAGGACAAGCAGTCCTCAGGTTCAGTGACCTGGTAGATTTGCCAGGCTTTAATATTCCTGCGCACCATATATTTTTAATCCCTTTATCCTTAAGCTAATACCCCTAGCTGTATTCACGCTACACTCCTGGAGTCTTCTTTAAGACCCCTCTGACATCTGACCCCCATGGATGTGAAGAAAAACAGTAAATGCCTACAGGCTTAATGCACAATGTGCTTTTCAACACAAAAAATGGGGGGGGGGGGCTTGGTATTATTTCTCCAAGTAAATGATACTTAAATATTCAATGAATACTTTAAAATAACCAGCGGCAGTTAAGCTCTTGTACGTGACCTGATAACACCGGGAGATTAATCACCAACTTCTGAAGAGTCCAGCAACTATTAAATGAGCAGACAGGCAAAGTAATGAATCTGACAGATTGTACTGCTGAAATTCCAGAAGCACCTCTAGCTAAAACAATTAAAATGACAATATATTAATTATAACAACACAAGGCTGAGTTCTAATACGGCAATACCCCCCTCCATCCATAGTTTTATATAACTGAGGCCATGTAATTGCTTTTTAACCTCAGTCACCTGGATTTACATTTTTCATCTAAAGTCTCCAAATAACTTCATTTATAATGAAAACAATGGAATATCTTCAGACTATCAAGGCTTAATCTTGAGGTTTGCTAGGGAAGCTTCAGGGAATTGATACCAGATCAAGCCAGGTCCAAACAAGCAACGTGCACTGCTCTCAATTTTATAGGTTGATTGGACGATATGATGAAGCCCTTATTCTCTCACAACAAAAAGAAGCAAACCCTGTACACAGACAATCAATCCCCTGCTTGTGTGACCTGCCCATCTCTGCTGTGCTGTGGTACTAGCAAGGTGATTTTTCATTCTGTTTTAACAGGAGCTCCAAGGTCATTTTCCAAGGTCAAACTATTCCCGTAATTGTAAAAACGGAGGCTTGTTGATTTCCAAAATAGCCAAGGCTCAGAAACAAACAGGTAGGATAAGGAAACGCAACAGCGGCATGGAAAATGGGACAGGATTTAACAGATACGCCAGCATGGTTTCGAAAGAGATCCGCTCGGCTTGAACATTATTTTTAAGTGTCAGATGGCTCATCATATAATGAAAACAGGAGCGAAAGGACAGCTTTCAGTTTGTCCTCCATCAAGGCCGATGTGACAGTTTTATTTTCCTTGACAGCGCATCCATGTCGTCCCATCTTGGCCGCCGCTTCCCCCCGCTGATTGTAAGGATGTCCCTCCATGGTGGCCTGAAAAAGTGAACTTTATCACTCTGGAAAGCTAGCCCAGCTCCCACCCACACCGCCAAACCTTCTGCTGTCAGCAGCATGCCTTTTTTTTTTTTTTAAATTAAAGGCTTACCTTCACAAATATCAACGCACAACCTCTGCAGTCACTTACAGTGAAACAGGTCCTGAGTTTCTGCAACGAAAAGCTTCATGTCTGAGGACCCAACCTCCTCATTTTCATAATTAGTCCTTCTAGGCCTTGTCGGGATCACTTGATTGCAATCATGCAATGGGCTGCCACTCTTGTTTTCTCAGGACCCAGGACATTACTCGTATCAAGATAACGCCTAACAGAGCTAAAAGAGGACATGAGGAAGGGCCAGCACAATGCACAACCAGACAGGACTTCACTTATTTTGTATTCTTTGTCTATTATTTCACATTGCCAGCGCATAATGTGTGTGTCAGTTAACTTGGATTTGTATAAAAGGAACCTGTATTAACACCCGTGATGGCTCAGGACTCCCTGTTATAGTTGTCGGTCATACATTTGCAAAGCACATACTTCCCATCCCAAGGATCTTAGAATGCTTTCTGCTTCACAAATCACTCGTACACTTGGGTTCGTATAGAAGAAGCTTTGGTTAACAGGCCCCTTAAGGGAGGAGGGAGAGGGTGACACCCTCGATATTTTTTTACAGTAGCCTCATTACATTAGCTACCAGCACAGCTTTAAAATAGCCCCAAATCGATTGGGTTTCATATGTCCTGTTGCTTACAGCCCTTAACCTTGAGGCTCCATTTATGATGGCATCCCTCCGAGCTCTAAGCACAGGGATTGCCTTACACAATGAAAGGCAACACATCACATTCTAAGGTGCAACCTGCACCCCACTGACCTTGAAGGCGGACCCAATTAAACGCAACAGTCACTAGTGGACCCCAAGCCTATCACACTCATTAACAGCAGGAAACAGGCTAATGCTGGCTGTCAGGCAATAAGGAACCACTGACCACTGAACACCCCCTGTGTCATTCTGCCTTCCATAGACAAACTCAGGCAGCAAGATTCCAGGCAGCATGTGCATGCGTCTGATTACAGCTCATCTCCTGCCACAGACCCCAGGAAAGATGCAAAATTTATCTTATTTTTTGACTCGCAACTAAATGCAAACTTTGCTTTTTTTTTTTTCCTTGAACTGATCTGAACAAAAACGTCAAAAACGTTTGTATTAAAAAATACTTGCATTACTATGTGATTCTGAGTTAAGGTCAAATATTGGTTGACAACAGAGGTGTGTTTTGTTCTGAAAGTCACCAGGATAGCCTTATAAATTTGTGTGTAGTACTTTGCAGGCTGTGGGGCATTCACCACCATGAGGAAATCAACAGAAGCAGCGACAACCACATCCAGGCATCTCTTGCAAAAGAACATAACAATGTCGCCGCATCCCCGTGGCCACTGTGTAGCACAACGACAATTTGATAAACTTCAGATCTCAAGTTGTCCTGAAAATGAAATTCAGACTGCCTCAGTCTGCTTCCCCACAGTCAAAATTATGTGGGAATTTTGCAGGTGCAGGATCTGAGTCGCTGCACCCCGAGCAGTCCCCTGCACATCTTCTGTAACCTTCAAATGACATTCTCCAGCAAGCCACACATCAGGTTAACGAAAAAAAAAAAACTGCACAAGCAAACCTGCCATCTATGTCAGAGCGCTAATTAATCCTGAAAGCCCCTGGGAGGCGATTTTCTGTCAGCGCCTACCGCGAGCATCCCGGCTCTGCCGAGAAGCCTGCGGGCTACGCCGTCTTTACCCCGTGGGTTTGAACGAGTTCACCCGATGCCGAGCGTCGCTGTCCGCCTCGGGTTTTTAAAACAACATCCGCGCGGCAACGAAGGCCTGACAATGGCAAAACATGGAAATCACTCCCATTGAAAACGGCAGTTTAAGCTGGAGGCCTCTGATATTCATGAAAGGCATTCATTCCAGGCCACTTCAGCGCGCACACTCGTAAGGGGGCTTCAAAGGGAGAGGGCCGGTCCCGTGTCACGCTCTTTTTAAACTCACACTGCTGGCAGGCCTCGCTGTAAACTCCACGAAGAGCCATTGGGCTGGGGGAGTAAAGCAGACCTCGCCATGACAGAGAAACCTGCTGGACACGCCCACTGAAATGGGGCCGCTGTCTACCAATCTGAAACGGCCACACTCCCAACATCTGTGACATCACAGAGGTACTCTGGACTGGATTCAAGTTTGGAGTAATAGTGGTTGTGGTAACTGAGAGAGGTTGAGTACGATCTACTTCAGTCTTTTTGTGCTGCAGCAGCTTCAGGGCTCTGTATTTTTTCCTAAGGCATAGCTTTTGGTTTAAGCCTCAATGGTAAAAAAAAAAAAAAAAAAACGATAAAGAACAAGGTGTGATATTTCATGTCCTGTAAAAGTATCAAAACACCTGAATGATAAAAAGATACACTATAAGGCCATTAACAATATTGAGAATTTTTACTGAAGTGGCCAGAGAGAACCTCCTTTTATTCTAACTCTCATTATAAAAATCAATAGAATAATAATAAAAAAAAACAATAATCGCTTAAAATGTAAATGAAGGGACGCACTCAATGACCCCTGTTTTAATGAAGCCAAACCCAGCAGCACAGGGCCGGTCCTGCTGCAGCACAAAGCAACAGCGGCATCGTGTCCAAGGCAGGACAGCGATAAATAAATACAGACAGTGGAGCTCCTGCGTCTGCGAGTTCGGCTGCCCGTCGTTATTCAGTCCCGGGTGCAGAGCAGACGCTGCTCAACTCAGTGCTGAAAAAGAGAAAAGCTGAAAAACTAAAGTGCCCCCCCCCCACCCCACCCCCATCCTGTTGCAAGGCAGCAGTATGCAGTACACTGTCTGTGCGTGTACCCCTTGCATGCACATTCACAACGGAAAATTCCCTTCACTAACTACCTCCATACATCAAATAAAGCTCTGCTACTCACTGTCTTTCTGAAATGTGGTTAAGTCCACTGAATGTAATCCAGGTGTGCCTGCTTCTGTTTGTGTATTTATTTGTGTGTGTGTGTATGTGTGTGTGTGTGTGTGTGTGTGTGTGTGTCCTCCCCTCAACAGTCCTGATTAGTTACAGGCATCTCCCCTCTACAACTGTCCTGATTAGGCATAGGTTATCTCCCCCTCACAACATTACAAGACATGTCCAGACAGGCACAGTCAATCAAATGTTGCCCATAATTCTCTGTTTTGCCTGCACTTAATGCATTTATAAATGATGCAATATTTTCCTTCATCCATGTAATGGATGCTTGTGTAGTTTTTTTTTGTCATTCACGTTACATTACATCAATGTCATTCAGCAAATTTTCTTATCCAGAGCGACTTACAAAGTGCATCTGATAAAGTGGCATAAAAACGTTTCAGTTTTACCAGTTATTCCAATTTTTCCCCCCAAAAAAAATAAATAAATAAATAAATAAATCCTTCATAAAAAAATTATCCCCAGCACAAATTCTGTTTATTGCTTAGGCATGTTGCAAAGAGCCATAGTGGAAACTGCAAGCATCCATTGCTGCCTGGTATTGCAGGATCTGCATTACCACACTCTTTGCTGAGGTGATCAATGTCATGTGCTTCCAGGAAAATGCACTTACACATCTACCCAGCTGACTGGAATGAAGAACCACTGCTTAATTCGTCAGGAAAGCGAGATGCTGTCATCCTTGCAACTTTCTAGCAACAGAGCATAGCATAGCATGCTGCTCGTAACCACTAGCTAACAAACTAGCTTTCTTGCACATACACCAGATGGCAATTTAATTTGCTCGCTAATAGGGCTAATAGGAGTAATATTCCTTCCCAAATTATATACTGGAAAGCTGCTGTAAAGTGACTTCTGAGGCCATCTTGATTTGTTTTGACGGAACACATTTTGTTTACAAGGAGTGCATACTGGGGGGAGCTCTTTAGATGTAGTGATAGGGGAAGCCCAAGTGCCTGTAATGGCATGAAAGATGTCTGTGTCATCGTGCAAGCTGGGTTCAGGCTTGTCCTAGTTTAAGATGTAAACTCCAGCATTTCCAGCAGGTGATGGATGAATAACCTGGAAAATTCCATTTAGGTATGAAGCTGGCTCCCATTTTATTTTCTTCTCTCTGTCGTAAGCTGCTCCAAGCTTGTCTTACAAGAGCGAGGAACATCGGGTCGTTGTACATCCTCTTTAGGGACAATACAGACTAAGTCTGTTTCCTGTACATCTTCTCTTACATTTACCAGAATGAACTGGGGTTGAAACATGTCATCATAATGTCAATGTGAAATATTAGAACCTTATAGTCAATCCAATATGACAGACACTGGCAAAATACAATAAATGCAAAAAATCTACCCTTGTGAAGGGTTTTAATATTTTTAAACAAACATTTTCATCAAATGTTTTAATCAGTGTGCTTAATGAAAATGTTCTGTCCTCCTACGCCGATGTTCAGTTGTCAATGTCTTCTTTTTCCATAATCCACCCCTTCCCATTCCTCCCAAAAATAATTTTTAAAAATCAGATGAAGATATTGTTTACGATTTACTGACATACATTCTTGTACAAGAGGAGTCCTTTTGCCAGCAAGGCATACATTTTAAGTTAAAACAGTAATAAAATCAATACCTAGAGGTTGAAATGTGGTGGTATTATTTCCAAACAATGACTCACAGTCTATAAAAATCCCTGTTTATGTAACCATTCCATATTGATTTGTGATTGTATCTCTCAAGCCGTTTCAATGATAATGTTGTAGAGTATTTAATATGTTGTAATGAACTGTAAGTCAGTTAAATGAGTGTACGGGAGAATAATTACTTGCCTTTTCCCTCCTGTAGTAAGAGCACAGTGAGGAAAAGGCACAGGCTGGTTTAAAGGAAGCGCACTGTAGTCCTGATGAAAGAGATATGAGGCTGCCGAGATAGCTTTACAATCACAACCCACAACACCACGCTGCCAAAGGTCAACCTTCGGAATTCACAAAGACTGTCAGATTCCTGGGGGGGGGGGGGGGGGGGGGGGGGGCCTGCACAGTAATATTCAACACATACACACACACAACTCACACACACACAGCTCACACACAGAGCTCTCGCACACACACAGCTCTCTTTCTTTCTCTCTCTCTCTCACACACACACACACACACACATAAACACATTCATACAACACACACATGCATGTAACACAGATACACACATACAGAGACATATATATCTATACACAAATATGAACACACATGCACACACAGACACATACACACCATCCAACAAATGATAATTCATTTATTGGTAGCAAGGTGAGCAAACACATGTCACACCTTGCACCTGTGCATATATCTGCACTTGTGTAACACTGAGCCTCATGGCCCAAACTGCATAGGATGTACATATACATGTAAACAAAGTGGTGGTCCACCATCCTCTATGTAACTGATCTTCCAAGTGCATCCTGATGAAAGAAAAAAAAAAGCCCTTCATTTTTTTTTTTTTTTTAGAGGATCCTGTCACAGTTCCTCTATTTTTAGCTTTGTAATGCAACACAGGTCACACCTCCCATTTCAGCAACAACATCTGCTTCATTGCTCTGACAAATCCAACATGGATGAGGTGGTTTAATATTGTGGCTGGGCATGGAATCCCTCTTAGTTCGGACTCTGGAAATAGCTCTATCAGCATATTTTTAGAGTGCCGCTTTTCTCGGCGGAAAGCAGTTTTCCTGCCATCCAGCATCCAACAATGTAATCAAACACACTCCTATCTTTGGCAGAGAGCATTCTCTGTATGTTATCTTTGCATCGACACGGGCGCTGAGAATGGCAGTAAATCACAGTGCATGCTTACAGTCTAAACATCACAACGTGCCGTTTTTCTTGTGAAGATCAATCTGCCGTCATGTCGGTGCAAAGTCTTCCAGGTCACTGCCACATCGAAGAAAACGTGCCTAATGCACAAAGCCTTTGTCTGTATTAACATATTATCCAAAGATTAGAAAGGCATGCTAAATTATTGATATTATATGTAGTTTATCTTCTTGTGGCTGCCATTTTGAATTGCTTTGGAATCCCGACTGAGACGAGCATATTATGCCAAGCCTTCTCACTGTCCGTTCTGCCTGCCTCAGCTCATCATTTCAGTTTCCTGTCCTCTAAGGACTGAGAAAGGGAAATGACTGCATGTACACCTGTGGCAAAGAGACTGATTCGGGCTTCCAGGCTTCCAGGCTATTCCAGGCTATGCAGAGATTCACTGTGATGTCTTTCACTTCATCCGGAGCACCAGACTTCAGGACAGAGACATCGGTGTTTGCACTAGAAAGCACGGGCAGACCCCTGGAGTGCAAGACTGATTAAGGGGAGTGTAGACCCTTCATCAAATCATCCTGCCACAGATACCAGATCTAAGCTATTGATTGATTCCTATTCAGAATGGCTGAGGTATGGTGTCCTCAGATGTTGTTGACCTATGGGCCACTGAGACAAGAGAAACTACTTGGCCATTCACCTGCCTGCAGGTGTTTGAAATGCAGCGACATGTTTGGTGATTGTGCTCTCCTTCCATTCCCATCCCCTTTCCCATCCCCTTTCACTGGTGCAGGGCATGACAGAGAGTGCGCGCGCACACACACAAACACACACACACAAACATGCACACACGCATTGTCTGAATATTTTTTTTCTGAGCACTGTCAAAAGTGGCTACACTGTAAGACACTTCATTGGCTTTCATTGTCTCAGATTTTCATTCTTTAAAGATGCATTCAGTACCTTCAACCCTTCCCTGCTTTGTGACTTAGAACTGGATCACAGTCAGAAGATACCTGGACTGCATTAGCAACTGAAGTTTATATTTGGCTCTGAGTCTCTTTAAGGTTTCATCCTAGTGCTTCAGACTCTGTCCACTGTCAATTTTCACGCCCTGTGGCACCTCTGTTTCAGTCGTTTTTTGGTTGCTCTTCATCAGGCTCTATTCGCAGCTCATCTTTTGGCACAGCGGAGGATTGCAGCTCTGTGGGTTAGCCGACAGCCCAGACGCGCATCTGGGCAGGAGCGCGATAGCAAAAAAAACGACTTGCAGCTCGACTGCGGTCTGTTTGCTTGTTTGCTTGCTCAGACAACGCATCATAAGCTCTGTCTGCGCACCTGCTGCCCGGCCAATGGGATTGTGGAGCTGGGTCAGAGAAAGAAGCCAATTTATCTCTCTTTCCGTAATGTGCATGAGGCAATCAACCAGGGAGTAATACAATCTCGCTGACTGTAGAAGCAGGAGCAGTTTAAAGCCACGACCCTGCAGATTAATGCCGTGGGACCACTCCCGCCCCCTCCTCCATGCAAATTTACTGTGCTGATTTAAATTTCAGCCCTCTGGAGGAACCAGTGGGCGGAGCAGTCAAACTCAGCTCAGAGCTCAGATGTTCAAATGACCAATCGCTCAGTACCTCCTACTCCCAAATGAAGACAGTGCACAGTCAAAAGAGCCCCAGCAGGGCCCTCAGAAGGGCAAAAGTCAGCGCTGCCCTAAGTCTCAGCATACGCTTCCAAGCTAGCAGACTAAGAAGATTAATTGACAGAGATAACCGCATTTAGAACTGTAATTCCCAACTCTGCCAGAGAACGCAACCTCCACCCTGCCCCCTGCTCCACAATATAAACACACACACACACACACACAAATACACATAAACACACACGTACACACACACACACGCACACACATACACACACACATACACACATATACACATACACACACAGACACAGACACACACACACACATGCACGCACACATACACACACTAGGAGCATCACCTCCTCATCACAGTTATTACCATAGGGCATAGAACAATAACTAATAATACACTGGATCAAGTGTAGGTTTACAGTAGTTTGGGCAGCGGAGCTTATAATAAGAGGGCTGCAGGTTCAAAACAAAGTGGGGCATTGCACCCTTGATGATGGTACTTGATTTTAATCATGACTAAATGTTCAGCTGTATAAATTTGTGTGATTCACCCTGAGCAAGTATTTCTGTTTAGCAAAACACAGACACACACACACACACACACCACCTATCACTTCCTACAAGGCTTAACACATCGCTTTTCATTTACAACCCACAGACTACTCGCTTTTAGTGCCAAGTCATACTACAGGTGGGCTGTGGCAGTGACCGGGACTCAGCTGAGTGCGGAGCAAGACTGAGAGATGGCACATGAGCTGCATTGGCTGAACTGAGCCCGGCATCTGACAAATAACCAACTACACACTACTGACCCATTGCTCAAACATGTCAAACAGAGAGTGGGCAAAGGAGTGTTGTGAATGTGACTGCATTTGAACTGAGTAAAATGCAATTTAAAAAAAACGTTCCAAGATGAAAGCTGGCTTTTTCACACTTAATGAAGTTTTTAAATCTTAAATTATATATTTAAATAAATATTAAACGAGCAATGCCAGAAGCTGCCGATTTTGCAGGAGTGAAGTCACTGAAGTCTAGTTCACAGTCAGGGGGATGAAGGGTGTCTGTTGCCACATGGGATCTGTACATTTTACATGAGCTAAACACAGGGCCTTCATCTAGTCAGTCTGAAGACAGCTGTGGGTTTATGGAGAAAACATTAATCCACTTGAGTCATACTGCACCTGCACCATCCAGCTGAACTCGCTGCAGTTAAAAGAAGACGAACCCCTTTGAATTGCTTCCCAGCATCTAAAATGGACGCATTGTGTTGGCACGATCTTGAAATAAATGACATCGCTATCGACGTCAAAATTCCGTTTGCTGCTTGCCGCTCCCACAAAGTCGGCAACACTGCATGAGGAAAAAGTAGGACACATTGCATATATTATTCAGCAAAAAGGAGACACCGCTGAAACGCGTATCCAGACGCACATATCTGAGGACTTTCACCCTCTTATTTGCTACCAGATGTCACTTCTCTACTTAGTAAGTCACCAGCAGCAAGAGGTTATGCAAGACACGTCATACCTAAGAGTCTTTGTATTAGGCCGGCGTCACCATCGGTAAGCGGTTAATAAGGGATTGTACAGGATTGTAGCCTTAGAATAATCAAGAGTGCTTACAGCAGTTTCAGCCTGCTCAGAGTGGCACAGAACCCCGAGGTCTGCGCTCCCCTGCACCAAACACCTTGAGACTAACATCAGATGCACCGCTACAATTCTGGGGACTAGCCGGGCTCTCCAGAACATCTGACAAGGGGGGGGGGGAGACAAAAAAAAAAAATCATTTGCCAATTAAACCACAGGGCACTCCAATTTTCAACTGTATCAGTGCAAGTCGTGCGTCTATGTATAGTTGTGCTAACTGGATTTAAGGCTTTTCGTGGATTACTTTTGGACGGTGCAGAGAAACAGTGGTTGCGCTGCCAGCCAGCCAGTCTCAAACTGAGTGACATCGCTGCGTGTGCAAGTGGCACCTGTCTATGTTGACCTGCAAGCAGCTGGGCGTTCGACTGTCACACACTCGGGGTGGGGTGTTGGCAATTGCATCTGGACATTAGTATTAACAATGTTATTAGACTTGGGTGAAATTAAATTACATGTTTTACTCACCCCCGGTAACTACAGATAAAAGCCAAATATTTTTAATGGGTTGTGTTTCTCTCAGCACTCAGAACTGCCCCGTGTGTTAAAAGCTAGTAGGCACCTGTTCAATGAGATTCTGTTGAGCTAAAGCATTTTGGCAGGTTATGTGTTTGGGGTTACTCGGTTCTGTTCTTAAAATACCCTCACATCACCACATTACCCATTTAACAGTCCCAATACAGTGTGTTCTTTTTCATTGTCTCTCTCTCTCTCTGAAATGCCGAATGTTTTCCTGTCACAGTGATGTGCCTTGACCTCCAAGGACACAGCACTCAGTTCCTACAATGAAGGACACAAAGGATTTACAAGATGCAGACATACACTTGGCATTTCAAGTCAAAAATATTCTTTCACAGAGAAACTTGATCAGCCTTTCAAAAATAATGTGCATCTTTTTGAAGGCCTACCAAGTTCAGGAGCCCCTATCAACAGTGTATGCTAGTACAGTACTGAGAATAAGATGCAGATAAAGTCAATAAAGGGGAAAAAATACAGAAGTAAGGAAAGTAGTTTTATAACCACAATATTGTAAGTTCAAAGCCCTGGCAGGGCACTATTGCTGTACCTTTGAGCAATGTACTTAATGTTCTTACTTCACTACATTCCAAAAATGCCAAATGCCAATGTCCAGCTCTATCTAAATAATGTGTGTAAATGTAAACTGTAATTTCCAATGTGCAAGTAACTCTGGGTAATAGCATCTGGTAAGCCAAACAGTGATGTAATGTAACGATGTCAGCAGTTTCTAACACCGAAGGTCCAGTGATTATCTCCTTTCTGTTGACTTGGAGCAGACATGACTGGATACAGCAACCTCTGCTGTAATTCGTTTATCCCTCTGGATAATTTATCTCGCTTAGATTCACTTAGAAGTCTATTTTTATCAATTCCACCTCAATTCTAAACTTCCCAGTTCCATTCCACCTGACCCTGGATCAGTTAGACCAATACAATTATGCTGGCAGTGTTCGTTAGTTAAAGCGATTACAGCGTTAATGAGAACAATTATTTGTGTCTCTATTATTACGTAGTGTATTCTTGTAAGTGTTACTTTGCCAAATGTAGCTTTTTTTATAACCCATTAAAGAGTTTAAGGAGAAAAAAATATTATTCACTTATTTCTATTAACAAATATCTAATGGTGGTTTTTAATGATTTATTTAAAGGATTGTTTTAGCCTAGTAGCAATGTCTACAATGGTGCCATCATGGTTTAACTTTCCTCATTGTCACAAGCAAGCTCTCTACATCATTTGTGTACATTGTTCTACAATGGGCAATGTATCTAATAATTGATCATCATTTAAGCAATTCAATGCAGTTTGGCCACAAAACTTGTTGGCAACAGATTGGAATTAAGTGGAACTGGTGTCTCAGTTTACTCTATAATTCAAATGGCTTACATTAAGTTAATTTCACTTCCAACCTCAACTACATTCCTCTAATGGAGCCTTACACAGAGTTTTTAGTAACCTATATAAAAACATAATTCAACCTTTTATTAACGTCATGAGTCTTAGCAGTCTAATGACGTATTGACAGGATTATCTGACATTTATGAATAAATACGTTTGCCCTCAGAATCATATCAGACAGTGCTAATGTTCCCATCCCCTTGTGAAAGCTATTATATTCCCCATTTTTTCAAATTCACGATTACATATTCTTTATGTACTTAAAATAAATCCTGATTAAGTTACAGCTTTGCACTAGCACTGGGTGGGCTCATATCTCTGAAACTCATTTCCATCTCATGTCACAAAGATACCCAAATCCATGAAAATAATCAGAACAGCTGTGTAGAGGTGGGTCTCTTGCCCTTCCTTCAGCCATATTTCATATCTAGGTAGTCGCCAGAATCCATAAAGTAATATGCATACAACACCAAACATTTCCTCGTGTAGAGTGAATATGGATTCACTTGAAGTGAAAACCAAAAATGAAGCAAAGTACCACTTTTGTATGCATAACACTGGCATAACCCTAGCATCACTCACATTGCTGTGGGCCTACAAAATGTTAGCTTACCACTAAAATGACAAAATCACATGTAATGGACCAAGCTGTTACAGCATAAGGTATGACAGGTCAAGTACTCAATTAATCAAAGTGATCAAAGTGAAAGAACAATAATTTCAAAAAGTACATATCGTATAAAATATATATAGTACTTTCGCTTTTCTTAAAGGAGTACTTGAGCCTTGAGAATGGACTAGGCATACCTGACGTTCTGTCACACCTCATGCAATGTATCGGAAACACATGTGCATCAGTCTATGTCAGACTGAAATAAATATTTACATATGAACCTCTCATAGCTTTTAGTTAGTGGGAAGAGAAAGCTGTCACGTTCTGTTCTTGAAAACAGACCTTGTGGAGGATTTTTTTTTTTTTTTTTTGGGGAAAATTCACCCCAAATCAGACCGGCACGACAAGATGGATTAAATGGTACTTTAATTAGCTAATTGAGTCAACAGCTCGCTTGTCCTACTTCACTGCGGAACCCCTGGAGACAGAAATGGACAGGATGGGCGGCTATCAATTTGACATCATCATCATCATAATCGCATCATACTGGAAAGTTAGACTGTGTGAGAGCGAGTGACTTCATGATGTTGTTGTGTCCCTCCTTCCCAAACATTGTCAATCCACAGACGTGTACAGTACCACTGTGACTGATGGAGGCAAACCCTGTATGTACCCTAATATTTTGTGAGCACAGCTACAGTGAAATACATTATATGGACAAAAGTATTTGGCCACACCTGTTTTTCAGGGTTTGGGCTAGGCCCGTTATCTGCAGTGAAGGGCAAGCGTATTGCTTCAGCATACCAAGACATTTTGGACAATGCTATGCTTCCAACTTTGTGGCAACAGTTTGGGGAAGGCCCTTTTCTATTCCAACATGACTGTGCCCCAGTGCACAAAGCAAGGACTATAAAGACATGGTTTGATGAGTTTGGTGTGGAAATACTTGACTGGCCCGCACAGAGCCCTGACCTCAACCCCATCGAGCACCTTTGGGATGAACTGGAACGGAGATTGCGAGCCAGGTCTTCTCGTCCAACATCAGTGCCTGACCTCATAAATGCTCTACAGAATGAATGGGCACAAATTCCCACAAAACAGTCCAAAATCTTGTGGAAATCTTTCCAAGAAGAGTGGAAGCTGTTATAGCTGCAAAAGGGGGACCAACTCCATATTAATGTATTGAATACAATGTCATTACAATGTAATGGTCAGGCATACTTTTGTCCATATAGTATATGTGTTGTTCCATGTTTTACTTCATTATTTTATTGTTTGTATTATTATTACAGAGGTTGATACCTTTATATCTTCAGAGCTCAATATTGATGAAAAGCACTAACTATACCCCTCTAGAAGAAAAAGGACATTACTTAAGGGACATCTTTTCAGACCGAACAGGTTTGAACTTTAAAGTGGCACAGGTGTTCTAAGTGTGTTAACCTTGGTTCTTTGTATCATGTCATGACAGGGAGAATCATTTTGGAGTATTCTGAAAGTGTGATGTTTCATTTGAGTGATTCTCCCTCCAGTCAGCACTCCATTGCTGAAAAAAAATGCAAAATCACTCTACTGGATCTTCAGTTGGGCTGCTAAATGGATGCATCTGCTCGTTTACACATGCTTACACCATGTACTCTGCTGCCAAGATGATGGCAAATTCACAAACAGCAGGTTCACTGCAGCACCTGGCTAACATGCTGTGCTCTACTTTAAGTGTCATTTTTTAAAAATGTCCTAAATTCTCTCTCAGGACATTTTTAAAGGGGGGATCTCCCTGCCAAAGCAAATAAAACGTGAGTGGTGTCTTTAGAGGGTAAACGGAGGGGAGAAAATGCTCACCTTTGGCTGGGCCTCTACCTCCACAACTTGATTCCTGTTTAGAATGCTTTTAACAAAACTCTCTACATTGGAATTGCACTTCATAAATATCACGTAGGACGCGTAGGCTCCCAGGAGTGAGAGACTCTCCCAATAGGTGATGTAGTTATCCAAGAAGAAAATGATCAGCATGATCAGGTCCAAGATGTAAAAGGACACATCTCGGAAGAGGGGCCACCAGGTGAGGTTGAGGATCTCCCGGGAGAACAGAGCGCACATCCCGATGACGAACAGGATGTTGAAGACGGCCGAGCCCACGATGGTCCCGATGCCCACGTTGCTGTGGGAGATGAACACCCCGATGACAGAGGTGAAGAGCTCCGGGGCCGAGCCCCCGGCGGCCATGAAGGTGGCCCCGGCCACGTCATCCGAGATTTTCAACTTCTCCGTGATGACCGTCAGGGCGGGGACGAAGAACTCGTCACACACGATGGCCAGGGAGATGAACATGTACATCATCCCAAACATGTGGAGGACGACGGCGCCCCGCCTCCTCTCCTGCAGCGTGAAGATGTCCTGGGGGTACTCCCCTTGGCTTTTGTTGCCGTCCTGTGACGATTTCATGGCAACCGGAGAGTCGGCGGAGACGTTCTGCTTGTGCTGGTGCGTGGTGGTCAGAAGAGTTCTCTGTGGCGCCAGCCCTGAGTGCAGGCTGTCTGATGAGGAGTACCCGGGGCTCCATGTGAAGGCACTGGCGGAGAAGGAGACCGCGCTTATTGCTGCAAGGCTGAAGACGAACCCCAGGATCCGCACCGGCCGCAGCTTTTTCCGGATGTGCTGGTAGCGGTGCAGCTGACACCCCATGTCCGAGAGGGAGCCCTCCTCTACCAAGCTGGAACAGGGGAGCTTCAAACCCATCGCTGCACGTGTTGCCACTTCAACGGTCAGACGGAGAGCACTCTACCGCGCACAACACATGGTGATCCCGTGCACTTTTAAATGAAATTCAGCGATCCCAGATGCCTTCCAGGACCAGGAGCACCGAACGGTTTCTTCATAATAGCCTCTGCAGAAACATCAAAAGGAAAGAGAAGGATTGGTGTAAATGGAAAATGCACCCAGACAGCTCAAAAACAACCAGAAAAAAAAAAACACACACACACACAAGCAAACCCAGAAAACCTATTATTACAATCCAGTTATTTACACTGTGAATGTAATTTTCACTTTCTGAAAGAAAATGCTTGAATATGTTTAATAAATCATCATAAATAACAAATACTGTTATCGGCCTAGTGGAAACAGTGGCCACAGGTGGTCTATCATGATACTTGTGACCTGTGACATTATATTATCTCAATCATAAGAAATTTGGCCAGGATAGTAGTAGTAGTGACAATAACATAATAAGTATAATAGCCATAATAATTTTTGTCATCATCATCACAGACCTTAGAGTAAATCTAAAAAGGCATTTATTACGTCCATTACATTATTTATAAATTTGTTGACGTTTTATGATGAAAATCAATCACAATTCAATGCCTTACATAATGGCTCATTAATAAGGGTGAATGCTTTAAACGTTTTTGTCGGGGCAATGTCCCCACGTGGACCTCGAAGCCATGACCTTCAGCTTCACAGTACAGTCCTCCTTGATATAGCATATTCTGCCCTTTCTGATTACTCTGAAAGGCTTCAACATATATATGAATAATAGCAGTGGATGTCTTTTCTGCAGCACAACAGTATATTATCAGGATGCTTTTACTTGCTGAATCCTGCATAACCGTGCTTCTGGTTAATGGCACCAATCAAGGAAAAGACAACACGTGAACAGTATACTCCTGATTTTAACCGTGCAGTGCATTCGGAGCCACCCAGAAGATTTCTCTAGGCATCATGTTACAACATCGATAGTCCAACGTATGCATATTTTCAACGTGACACAAAATTTACAAACTGTGTACAGTTAGCTGCTGTTGAAGTGCTATTTAAAACTGAAAAATGAGAACTAAGTTAACCATGCTGTCCCAACGACCCTTTTCAAATAGGAGGTTAAACAGGTACTGCAGTCTGTTATCAACGCACAAGAGCTATGCATCACACACACTACACATATAGCATCGTGCTTTAAGATTTAAGCCTTTCAGAATTATTGATGCATGTTCAAACTTGATATTGCGCAAGCCACCCGCCGTGAACACTATTTACTGCGCGCACATCAATGAGTTACGTTTGTTAAACCGTTTTATTTTCGTGAATAAAAGTGCGCCCGTATTTGTCTCGCGCAATACGCAAAATCGATCAATTAAAACCAAATATAACATATAACGAATGAAATGTGTAAAACCAATGAAGCAACTGACCTGTAGCTTCATCAGTTCAGGCATGTAATCCCGACCTCTCTGATAAGAAATTGCAAATAATACCAAATCAATCGGCCAAGATGGAGTAGGCTGTTGTCAGTAATATATGTTATCTTTGTATGTTTCTACAATAAACATGTGACTTAAACGAGCACTCTAATTAATCTAAACCGCGCTTCTGTGACACCTTTAGTCTTTAATGAGATTAAGAAATCGAAAATAGATCAGCTGTACTTTCGCCTTAAATCGTGCGGCCAAACAACCTGTTTTTGTTTTGTGTGTTTTTAAATAACTTTGTTCTGAGCAAAAGTCTTACGGACCGAGAATTTTGTTTTAGTTGATCAAATGCTACACTCGGTTGCACAATCCCTTGCCTATTATACTGATGGATATATTTAAAAACGCTTCCATTTATTTCCATTTCAATACTATTTTCACTGCTTAAAAACACAAAATAATTAGTAACAAGTTTTCCCCATTTGATAAAATCTTAAGGGGAAAGGTTTTGGTGCCCTAGCCGTATTTTGATCGCATATTTGATGATACCAAACACAGGTAATGTAAATAGGGTACACCTCTGCGTTGAGACCATTTTTTGCAAAACACAAAACAGGCAAACAGGTGATGGTGTGACGCCCGCTGCGATGCGTTCCAAACTGTTTTAGTGGAGTATAACTGAGCATTAAAATTGCTGATAAATGTACATCAGGAACGTGACACGAGGCTAGGAAAAAAAGGACACGAACATCGCTAACAATTTTCGCGGAAAAAGCTCCGAATATGTCTCTTACCTTTAAAGAGGCAAGAAATACCGATGGTACAGCAGTTGGTTGAAATGGAGCGTGCAGTCCTCCCTCGTGCCCTCCTGCTCTCATTGAACAAACGTGCTGGTACTATCCTCTCCGGCCCGAGAGGAGGAGCTCCAAGAGACTGACTGCAAACTGCATTCAGTCCACCACTTAGGACCTCATCCCTCCCTTCCCTCAGCGCAAAATCCTACCAGTCAAAAATACCCTGCTAATCTAACAGAAAGATCTCAGCCCTGGGTAGGGCTCGCTATACCACGTGAAGTGGGTAGGTTATTTATACAGGTGGGTACCAGACGGAGCACGCACCATTCCGCCGTTCCCTCATATTAAACATCGAGACTCCGTTAATGCAGTTTGTGAGCAGACGACGATTCTCAGCTGTGCAGTGCGCTTTTGGTTGAAGAGAGTTGCCGTGGTTACAGCAGCAGCAGCGGCGGCGGCGTCTGCGTTAGTCCGGACCGAAATATGCTTGCGTTGATGTAGCAGACGATGATGCTTGTTGAAGCGGTTCCGAGGAACTCCAGAAGAGAACACCGAACAGACACCAATACGAAGGTCACGGAAAGATACAGGGAAAAAAATGCTAAACATAAATATGAGAAGAATGTGCTTGTATTTCTTAAATCATATAGTGATGATTAATGGTTAGGCATTACTCGGAATGTGTTAGTTATAGTTATATATATATATAAACTATTTTTTTTTTTTTTTTACAAAATTCCTAAGCCACTCTATTTAATGAAATATAGGTCTGACAGAATTTACATTACGTTGCCAAGCATACGCAACGACATATAATCAATTCGCAAATGGTGTTAAGGATGTGGTCCACACACGGCAGCACAAAATTAACAGTTCTTGTAACTACCATATCTGATACATTAATTAACTGATTTGCCCTCTCCTTGTATGCATGAAAATGAACGTTGCATAAATTAGGTTAAGTGGATTTTGTCACAACAGGAGCAAACAAACATTCATCATTCAAGCCTAGTGCTAGAATATACGTTTGCCTTTTAATAGTCAAGATAATGATTACATTATAACGTCTGAATGCCTTCTGTGAAGTGGAACTGGCTTCCTGCGGGTTTGCACAAACCACACGGCTAAAGCTAACGGAAAAGGAAGCTTATTAAATTGAGGTACAGAACCAGCCAACTGATTAGGCTACAACATCAGCAGTCCGCAGGGGGACCCTCCGTAAAAAAAATGTTGGGAAAGGATAAACAATACCAGGATAAGTAGCTCATATCAAATAAAGGAGCCCACAGGAAAGCAGTGAACGTTTCATAGATTTCACCCGGCATTTGCCTTTCTTCCGCTACCTAATAACGGAGGACTTACCCATATATTTATTATTGAGTGTGTCACAACTAATTGTTACGTAACCACCATACAGAAACTAACAGAGTTGCGTGTTTCGCATGTGTAACCACACAAACTACACATTTGTATTTACATTCAGTTACCTAGCAGACGCTCTTATCCAGGGCAATTTATAAAAAGTTGACAGACACAACTACATTCAATCAGTTATTATGTGTTTGTTATGTATCTGGTTTGTTTTACCAGTTAGGGTGTACACGCTGCTGGAGTACTTCTGCAGATGATCTTGGCTGGCTCTAGCCTATATAAGTACCGGGAGTTGCCGTTCATCAAGCTTTCGGATCAAACTCATCAATCAATGCCGCTTATTATCTCCCTGCCCTCTTACGTCATAACAACAGAGAAAGCCATGCGCGCTGATTCAAGCAGCCGGTGTCGGACATGCGACCTCTGAGGGCATGATAGACTCTCTGACACCGATGTCTCCTCCGTGAGCAATAAAAAAGCCACAGCGAGCCTATTGATTTGGGGGCCCTTTTTCTGCCCTGGCACCTAAAATAAAAAACGTGGCACATTGACAGACTTGTTTCTGTTCTCACTGTCCGTTCTTCTGTTCTGATCACCAAAAGCTCATTACGGAAAGCTTCAGTCAGCTGCCCTCTTCAGAGTTCACCACTTGCCATGATATTACCGTTAAAAGACTGAACTCCGTCCATAACATCCACAATAGTAATTTCTAAAGTCTACTGTCGTGAGTAATAGAACAGACTTTGGTTAAATCTGTACACACAGCCTTTGTGTTTGCATACTCTCCACACTCCCAAGCTTATCGCCAATAGAAATGTACCCTGCAGATATGGTGGCTGTTGTGACGCAACTTCCGGCCATTTGCCAAACAATTTTATTATTTTCTTCATTATTTTTGCTGTTTCTTGGACCCTTTCCCAGTCTGCAATGTAAATCTTATCCTGTCACTGGCAATAAATGCAAACTCAACCAGACCGTAATCGTGAATTGCACAGATCGTTTTGGTACTGGACTGTCGTTTCACCGTCCTCTGGCAGAAGTCCAAATTAGTTTTCTGAAAATTAAATCCAGGAGTCTTACTTTGGCTGAACAGGCCGTGCATATCAATTTCATTCTACATTTTCATATTAGGGAAAGTAGTCCAGGTCTATCGCAGCAGCCAAAGCAGTAGGGTTTTTTTTTTTTTTTTTTTTTTTTTGGAATACACTCTGAATATGCTGTCCAGTTTAATATTGCAAACCACCCCAGCTTTTTTCACGAAACAAACAGGGACGCAGGACAGAGCCATGGGACGCAGCAACTCGAGCGTTGATGGAAAGCCGTCCTATCGGAAAGCTCGGACCGTTAATTTACTGTTGAAAGCGTTCCTGAGTTTAATTGCTTTGCTCGCTGCATCGCGCCTCGGTGTGCACTCTTTGTGATGGGTTTGGCATCTCCCCGCCAGAGCCGCGTTCGGTGTGCTGCCAGAGAGCCTCTCTCAGGGCTCGCCCCCCATCCATCCCGGGAGTAAATGAAAGCAAGCCGAGGGCTTGATTGATAAGGGCGTAATGAGGCGGACGGTGCCAGCGGACTTGTTGTCCTGAAGCATTTTGTATGGGAATTCACAGCCCGTCAGCATAAACCGTTTCATACTTTAGAATATTACACTCAGCAGATGATTTCATTTCAGAGATAAGAAGCCTGTGCACCCCACTGCAGTTAATCCCACCATAAATGTTTAAAAAAAAAAAAAAAAACGTGTAGAGGTTTGTACAATATGCAGCATCACAGTCAACAGGAGAGACCGTTATACTCAGCACAAGAACATCTTCTCAAAGCTTTCCGGGCAGCACTTTTTTTGAACCCATGCATCAGTTTAAAACAGATAACAGCATTTTCACTGACAACAACTTGATTCGTGTTGAGTGGCAGAGTCAGCACTTCAAAGAATTGCTGTTGAGGCAGTTGATGTACCAGCACATGGCTTTTTGGAACGCATAGCATTTTTTTTTAAATCTAGCCTGTCCACCTGTGAATCAATGCAGTTTATTGGACATGTGAAGTTAAATCTGGTCATGTGGATCATGCTTACTAATGTCAGTGCATGAGGATTGTTCTTTCATTTCAGAAAAGCAATTAGAAATCAGGCCCATGTTTCCACTCTCAATGCACCTGTTTTTCCTGTTCTTCAAAAAAACACTGTCCACATTCTTACACAGCATTGCATTTTAAAACCACACTGCCTTCACCCATAGTAGGGCCCGACGGCTGCACACGATTGATGCATACCGGTCATCATACTATTGGCAGCATGAAGTAAGATACATAGAGAGAAAAAGAACTCTCCCTGATCATGTATTGCCTGAGGTCAGAGTTTAGATGATTTGGCAAAGCAGTCACTCAGTCTAGTTACTCCATGTCAGTCTAATGGAGAAAGCTTTTTTTTTTTGCAGATACCTGTGCTCATCTATGAGTACACAGCTCAGAGTGGTAGTGGTGACATAGAGTTCAAAAAGACATAAAATGAGAGATAAGCCATTTGGAAGCATCACAGTGGTATTGTTATTGACAATATCCCATACGCCCAATATGGCTGAGCCCAATTTAACAGAATTATTTCAGCCATTTACTCAGAATGCACTGAATTATGTATTACTTTACCGGCACCAACTGTTAAAAACTGAATAATTTAACAGGTAAAGCTTTGTGGCTACCTTCAAACATTGAGCGTGTCACTTTGCATTGATTTAAATTTTCACATCTGAATTATACACCTTCAGTGACGAGTGTGTGTAAAATACATTTTTATATTTTGGATACAGAGTAAAGACAACATCATAGAGAATAAAGAATAAATTATACATACATATGCTCTTTATAATCTGATACATGCATACAATAAATAGCTCAATGCTACCTTTAAAGACGCATACATTACACAAACTAATTTTGACATCTGCAGATTGAGTTCAACTGATGTCATGTTGTATGAAAGCTCGGAATTTAATTTCAGAAATGTACAATTTACTATTTATTTATCACTGAATCGTCATTCGAATCTGACCTTCAGATCTGTTTGGTCTGTGGAATTATTTAATGAATCACTCATTCTTCACCAGTCCAAGAAGAACTGTAATGGTCGTTTATGCATGTAGGTAGCCAGGAGCTGCTGAAAAGAACGAGGAAATAAATGAGCTGAACTTTGTGAGAGGCCACATTAAGCCTCTAAACTCCAGAAGAAGCTGAGCATAATTCATTATGATGCATACTCTGAGAAAATTACCCTTTTGGTCTCTTTTTTTTTTTTTTACATGCTGAATTTTGGTTACAACAGCAAGAGCATCATATTATATTTTACAATAAACATTTGTGATGTTTTCTTTTTCAGTCTTTTTTTTTCATTTTTATGCAGATAAAAAGAAAAAAAGAATCTTTCCTTTCTCATCACCTCTGGCGGAATTGTGATTTTAGTCGGTAGATGGTGAATCACACAGGATAGCAATTACATTCTTCCCTATTGCTCCGGTAATTATCCTGTACCTTTCACTTTAATGTCTACTTTGCTTTAAATCACCATGTCCGATGGCTTCATTTGTATTTCAGAAGCTCCCCCGGTGAAGTCGTGCTGAAGCTTTTTTCAGCTACAGTGCGCTTCTGTTTCACCCTTCAAAAGTAGTCTGTCGATGGTGGGATTTTTCAGCCCATGCCAACAGGAGGGTTAGGTCTCAGCAAGCTTCACTTTCACAGTTAACCATATGACACTTTTCCTCATCAGCCTTTCTAATATACAGTACTAATCAAAACTTTGGACACACCGAATTAAGATAATAGGAAACATGCATTCAAAGACATTTTGATCTGAAGACTTGTGTTTAAATGCTTGGAAATTGTTTCTTAGACAAATATAAATAATGAAGTTGATGTCTATGTATGAATTTCTTTGCAAAACAATTTAATTAAAATTTAATTTAAAAAATATTTCTGTACTATTTTTCTACTTTGAAGAATCTAAAATAGAAGACGGTTTTGATTTAACACTTTTTTGGTCACTGCATAATTCCGTTTGCGTTATTTCATAGTTTTCATGTCTGTACTATTATTCTAAAAGGTGGGAAAACAAAGACAAAACCCCTCTATGTCTGTCTGGTTACCGTTTGACTGGCACCGTATGTGTGTTTGTGTTATGTTTCGAGATTCTGACACATCCTGTGCCAAAAAATTGAAATCCCTCCACCAAAAGATGCTTTGTTTAAAAATGTTTGCCGATACAACAGATGTGTTAGTGCTGTCATAAACAAACAAGTGTCATGGGGAAAAAAATCTCAAAGGTGTAAAATGTATTTGTTTATGCCAAGTAATGGTAATAGGAAGAAATGGTTTATATTTGGTGGAGGACTTTGCATGACGGGGCCAGTAGTAAAAACATTTTCTGTGGACAGCAAGCATGAGGAACACACCAGTGGATATAATCTTTTAGGATGTTCCATAAATTTATGAATGATGTACGTCATACATGATGACTGCATCACAGAAAAAAAAGAAAATAAGCAGATTTTCTAGTTAATATGCATTTCGAATCCTGAGCTGGACATCTTAGTTCAAAAGGTCGCCATAAAGCAATCATCTTTAGTGTTTTAACAAGAAACCATGTGAGAATGTAAGAATTGCACAGGAAAAAAATAGTACTGACAGGAATTAAATTGCATTGGTAGTTTAGGATACGGGCATACTTTAATCTAGTGAGTAATCTAATTGTTTTTTTTTTATTGTATAGCAGCTATTGATAAATTACAGAGTGTGACATCCTCCTCCTTCGGTGAAGCCATCTGGTGCTGACGTCATATTGATGTGGCCGATAACACCTGCATTAAGCCAGGTGCAGTCATATCAGCTCTTTCGTTTTACAATGGGGTTCTCTCTCTCTCTCTCTCTCATCGAGTCACGCCTCTGGGTGCATCTCACACATAAAAGTGTCCAGGTCACGGGATGTGCTTTGATTCGTCTGAAATCCGTCCGGGACAAAAAACAGCAGGGTCAGACGCCCGCCGGGCTCAGGCCGGCTGCTAAATCCGGGCTTTTGTGTCCCCTCATTGTTGTCCGGATTTGCCAGCCGGTGGGGGAGGGGTGCAGGGGTGGTGGTGGGGTTGGGTGGTTTGGGTCTGGCGAGCAGTGATGTGACCGCCGAAAGAATTTCTAGTCCTGACCATGGTCGTAGTCCACGGTGTGTGGGTGGGTGAGGGGGGGCGGGGATGGTGGGCGCAGAAATGGCGTGGGCTTCAAGCAGGATTTTGAAAGAAATCCTGTCTGGGATTACATCAGACCCTGCTGCCACCCCTGCTAATCACTCACATCAAAAAACCATAGTGATTGCCAGGGCCCGTTCCTCACAGAGCCTGCAACATGCACCTCTATGGGCTCCAGTTTCATGGAGATTTCAGGGTTGGGCCAGAGCTCCAGGAACAAATGTGAGGGGCTACTGCGTTTGGCGGGGGGGGGGGGGGGGGGGAGCTGCAGTCCACGCAGTGATGAAAGGACATGTGAATATTGCGTTCAGCGACCCGCTAACAGGATTAAAGGGTGGTAATCTGCCGCAGGTCTCTCACCGTTAAACACAGAGGCTGATTAGGCCAAAGCACTGGCTGTGAAAGTGAGGCGTGCACACGCATGCACGCTCGCTCACACGCACGCTCACTCACGTGCATGCGTCGCCAGGTGCATTTATCCACTCCTCGGTGTGCCCATTCAGAGTTCACAGGTCTCAGAAATGTCAGGGGAGCGGCAGGAGATTAGGGGCAGATTCCCCCTGTACCATGCAGGGGAGTCCAAGGGGAATTTTTAATCTGAGAGGGTCCTGCTGCTGACCCTCAGGGCACAGGGCTGGGGGTGGCGCAGATATTCTATTACATTACATTATTGGCATTTAGCAGACACTCTTATCCAGAACTACTTACATCAGTTACAGTTTTTTTTACAATGTTATCCATTTATACAGCTGGATATTTACTGAGGCAACCGTGTGTTAAGTACCTTGCCCAAGGGGTACACCACCAGTGCCCCAGTGAGGAATTGAACCGGCAACTTTTCAGCTACAAGTCCTGCTTCTTAACCTTTTTTGCTACACTGCCACCCCCGATATTTCATCCACTGCAATCTGATCCTGTGCTCCTGTGAAATGTCCCCAAATGTGAGGACCTTCTTTGATACCGGTGCCAGCCTGGGATGGTGGATGGACTAAGTAGACGTTGGGACTATTCACAACAGAGCCAGAGGGGACGCTGTCTGCACACAGAGAATTAGCCCGCTGGAACAGGTAATTGAGTTTAAGTGTATTAAACCCTTCTCTCTACCTCTGGATTGCTTAACCTGACTACCATGTGGCTCTAGCACCACAACCTGGAACCCTGATTTTTTTTTACCGTACCACAGCAATGATAAACAAGCTGATGGACTTCTGGGTCACCCTCTTTCCAACTGAAAGCGAAATCAGCTCAGCACACTGGAAGTTCCTGTGAATCTACCTATATGTGTTAATATATGATACATCAGACTAAAATGCCAAGAAAATTCCACATTTAAATATAAAAATACCAAAATATATCATATTACATGTACAAGATAATTTTGCTACTTACAAAAGTAATGATAAGCTTCCATTGTAAAACTGCAGTATAGCTCCATATTAGACAATGTAACAATTAGTATATATAAAATGCACTACCCAAAATAATGGGAGCGACAAACTCTATAATTAGCACTATTTATTTTTAGGAAACCTCATTTTGGAATTGAGATTAGCTCAACAGCATCTTTTTCAGTCCATCTGAGCTTGAATCCCTGATTAATTCACACAAATGTGGCCAAAAGCTCCCCACTTCCTCCCCTCGTGACTCCATTTTATTTGCATTAATTTAGTTTGCACTGAACAATGCCAAGTGGGACTACAATATCCCTCTCTTGGCTTTTGATCGTCCGAGATCTGGCACAGGGTAAGCTCCATGTGAACACTCTCCCTCTTCCAGTTGGGTGGAGAGGCAAGAGAAGAGATCTGGTTGGTGGGGAAGACTGCCTAGGAATGGAGGGAGTCAACGATGGTTTGCGTCCTTTCAGAAAAAGGAAGGAAAAAAAATGTTTTATACGCTTGATGTTATCGAGGCCATGAGTGGAGCTTTAATCCTATTTTAATCGCAGTGGGATTTATTAAACAGAAGCAGCAGGTCTAAATCTCAGCAGATTACCAGCACAGCCAAGGAGATGGAGCTTGTGTAACTAAGTGCACTTAAGGTGATGCAGCCATCCTTTCACACAATCAGGACTGAGGTACGGGTTCGACCACTGATGTTCTCACCGCGTTTCTGTCACACATCAGTTGCTACTTAACAGAGGTGGCAAGGCCGGCTCGCAGTGATGCTCTCTGTGATGAGTGGTGTTGCTCACTAAGGTCAAAGGACACGAGCTTTATATGAAAAATGAAATCGGGTGCCATTCAATTGAACGGTTGATTGGAGTGGATTAGATTCCACTGAATCTCAGTCGATTGCTTTCAGTCAAATCAGTCTATAAGTCCTGAATCAGATTTTTTTTTTCTCTTTTTTTGTTCAGGGAGAATTTTTAATCATCATTGTACAGCAAATCATTTCACAGTCCCTCAGAATGGCATTGTTCACAACAAAATTGATAAACAAAGCAACTAGTGTGGTCGATTTCACAGCTACATACAGGCTTGTCCTGCAAGCGGCCCATATAATTTCTTGTAATAAGATGTTTCTAGAGAGAGCACTGCTGGCCCAGATCTGTCTAATGTTTGATTCCTAATGAGTGTGACCCTTTTGTCCTTTAGTTTAAATGATTAACGAGCCGCCCTCATCCATAAAAAACAGGGGCTCTGGTGAGTTTGTTCTGTTTTCATATTTATCGCAAGATCCACAGCACTGTTAAGCAGGTTTTCCTGAATTTCACAGTAAAAGCCACCCTCCAACCACACCCACCACTTATATTTATACACAACAGTGCTATAGAGATTATGTGCTTTATTTAGCTGGTACAGCATTGAAGAGGCCAGTGCTGCATGGTTTTGTGTGTTCGGTTCATTTAAAATGAGAAATAATTAAGCCTATTTGATAGGGACACCCCCCCCCCCCCCCCCCCCCCATCCCCATCCTCATCCTCATCCTCATCCTCATCCTCATCCTCATCCTCACCCCCACTCTGGCCATACCACCCCAAATCCTAATTATAGCACCATTTGCACACATTTCAGAAAACTCTACATTCAGTTTAGGGACATGTAAATTCAGTACCTGACTCTATGTGCCTGTTTAATAACCACCTTTTTTATGCTTTCTGTATATATTTAATCTGATGCCATGCTTCGTAAAAATATTAACTATTGCTACTTTCATGTATGCAAACGTGTAGCCATCCTTGCACCTTGAGTGGTTGCTTTCTTGGCTTATTTGATAAGATCAGTCTCTGAGAGCTTAAATACTTTTGTTGTGGCTTTCGAAAATTGCTTATCGCGTGCACATCCACATCCATCAGTAAATGTGAATAAAACCTGACTCGAAATTCACCTTCAGTGTCCTCTGACTCATTAGCGCTTGCTTTCCCCGATCATGATCAGCTTTACGCGAAGGCCGCCATCTTCTGGTCTGATATCATATTACAGCACAGAGAGTTGTCTCAAAATCGGGATTTCAATCGGATTTATTTCAGACTACTTATTCTGAGGATTCCAAACGAAGAATTCAGATCCTATAAAGATGGCTTCAACATTCAGAAAATTATTAAGTATTCTTCCTACTGTCATATCTGCAGGCCTCTTTAATGCTGTGAATGGACTGATAGGTAGGTGTATTACGCTGTATGTAGTTACCTTGTAGAATTAGGAGATGCGTATGGTAAGCAATTTTCAACAACAATAGCAAAAGTATTTAAGTTTCTAGAGACTGATTTTTTTCACACATCTGAATTCTGAATTCGCTGAATTCCGTTAGATTCTCTACGTCCTGGCAAAGAGAGAAGAAAGCAGAGCATTTATACCTCACGTTACCTTATCATTAAGAATTACAAAATTAGGAACAAGGACCTTATGGAGCCTTATGGACAACAAAATGTCTCATAACTGATTTCTTGCTTGTATTGCATAACAACATTGATATATTAATGGACATCCCTCCCAGGACCGGCGCTATGGGGGTGCTTAGGGGTGGACCTCAGTGCAGCCCAGTTGTCTCCTTATATCCCGATGTCTACATAGTAGTTATTACGGGTTTTTTTTTAAGATATGACGTTTTGTGCCCCCCGTGTATTGCAGGTGCACCCCCCACCAGTCTGTGATACAAAACATGGTAATTTTTTCCAATCACAGAAGCAAGCATGAATGGCTTATAATACCAGACCAAATCAATACCCATAAACGCTCCTTTTATTATCGTTAATCGACAACTTAAACGAATCAGATCTGTGGACAAGTTTAATTTTCCACTGGACTGCAGAAATACTCTACTCTTCTATTTTATTATTCGAATATTGCCGTTTTTTTGTTCACTTATATACGCTCATTCATTAGTATCCACTGTTTTCGTGTATTGATTTCTCTCAGAACTCCCTAGAAGTTGGGATATTCAAATGAGACAAGTCAGCAATTCTGAGAAACCAGATCTGACAGCAGAAACCGGTTGATAAAATCAGACGTTACTACACAGACTTGCTAACATTTCCTCTGACATTTAGAATGAACATTCCTGGGAATTTAGCGGGCTCTCCCGCCTATTACTCAGCTAGTAGTGTTATGCAAATATCCTCACAGCCTCAAGCTGTACAGTCATGAAAGACATAATCTGTCCAATGTTTTATGAAGCATACTCAAACTATGTATGGTGATCGTCGAAACTCCACTGTCTATGTTTGTTTAAATAGATTTCTTCTTCTATTCTTCTATTCTTCTTCTTCTCTTCTTTGTGGATTGTTTTGTTTTATTCCGTATTTCTCCCTCCTGTCCGCCGGATCGCCCGCACTATAAGCCCATACTTGTAGAGACACTCCCGCATGACTGTGTTCTAGTGAAGTCTATGAATATCAAGGACATTCCCGAAACAATAAAAGAACAATGCGAGATGATGACGAGCATGTGCAGCTATGTAACAATACAAAATTCAGGGAAACCCGACTAAATTTCCCTACACCGTTCTTACAATTCCTGTAATTATTGCGGTTTTTTACTGTATCTTACACTGGGGGAACTTGGTTCTCCTCTGTTCATTCAAACTGTTTCGCGTGTCTGTAAAGTAGATCACTCGCATGGATCAGTCCAAAAGAACTATCATAGTCACTTGTTACTCATACCTCACTCGCCGGACTTATACTTGATGGCCATTGTAATTTACTGGAGAACAGTTCATAGGGCTGTCTTTGGAATAAAGCACATTTGAACCTGACAGGACACTATATGCACGGGGAAGGCATTTACGAGGTAAGAGATTCTTTAGTCATATAAAATCTGTTGCCAGGTGAAAAAAATCTCTCACAAAGCAAAGATATCAAGAAACAGCATTACTTGATTAAAAACAAAAACAGTAGTAGGAACAGAACACATGGTGTTCAGAATTTTTTTTTGACAAAAACATTTCCATACATACATTGAAGCAACAATGTCAGGAGAAAGCCACAGTTTGTCTTATACATGATAGGGCCAGCAATAAATAGGATTAAACAGCAACAAAACCATTCTGTAACAGATGTTAAATGTACATATTAGATGACTTGATATTTAGGAACAAGGACAGCAGGACAATGATATAAAGCCACTGAAATATGTAAAAAAAATGTTTATTGGTCCTCTCAATCTCCAGACCTCAGTCTAATAAGATACTTGTGCATGGTTCAACCTCAACAAACAATTCTTAAACCTAAACCAAAAGATCTGAAGGAAAAGAGAAATACTGCTTGGAGAATTGACCAAAAATCACCCCGCAAAAGTGCTAGAAATTCATAAATCCCTACTGACTAAGAAAAAGACTAAGAGTCTTTTCAGAGTAATTCATACCAAAGGTGGATTTACAAAATATCGCATAACTACATGGGTGTAATTAAATGTGACCTTGTTATTACAATAAAATTCATTTGTGTATGATTTCAGTTTTCACCATGCAATGCTGTATATTTGTAAATAAGTATGCCGAAAAAAATCCATCATGTTTATTTTTTCATATTGTTGGTGCTATTTAATCAGAGTATGAATAAATATGAAGAGCATTATAGAAAATAAGAAGCATTAAGTACACAAAATCACCATGATGTAGCTAAACATGTAGTTAAACATTAAAAATTAAAAACAACAAAATACTTGATGCTGTTAAAAATTAAGGCAACATCCCATGCTGCATCTCTACCATGTGACCAGTAACCACTAAATCTACTATATTAACACATCCATTAAGTCCATTTGAGTGTGCTAAATCAAATCAAAATCAAACATGGTTTACTCATAATGCAGAAGTAACATCAATGCTGGCACATTTGCAATTTCATTGTGCTTGCACAATGACAATAAAGTTCTTCTTGATTCTTGATTCTTAATGATTGGTTCATGGTACCGACTAGTTGTTTTTAAGTAGTAGTTTTTAAGCATTGCATTTGACTTTACAATGTAGACAGAGCATGCCTACACATTTTGCTTCATCTGGATCATCAGTTTATAAGATCATTTAAAAAAAAAAAATCTGTTTCCAACCTGTGCAGATTGCTGAGAGATGGTTTCTTTTTGATTGCTGATTGATCTGAAGCTGAATGAAATTTGATCATTGAATGGTTTAAAGTGGCTTTTTTATACATGTTCTATTTTTCACAATATTAGTACAGACTTAGACAAGGATAAACACACCATGAGTCGTACCAATGGGCCACACAGTACATAAGGACTTAATATTTAAGCATTTGAGAGATTGTTCAAGATGGCCTGCATATGAACGAAGACAAGGGCATTTGATTTTTTTTCCACAAGTAAGAGTTTTTGCCCAAACATAAGGTGTCAAATGTGTGGAGTTAGGCCAGAGAATGAGTAAAACAGTAATATTGATGAAATGTAGAACATTCACTGTGATCAAAAAGTAGAAAAAATCAAATAGTCAAAATATTTCTACTGATACAATAAAAAAAATTCATCTGTGTCATTTAGTTACCCACTTCTTGTATTTGTAATTTAAAATTGTCTGCAAAATGTCATACATTATTAGCATATGCAAATGTTCTGGATGCAGATTTACTATACATTATACAGGGACTTTCATTTGCTACCAGTAAGACCCAGTAAGAGAGAGTCTGCAGGGCACCCACCTATATTTGTACATTACAGTAACAAATCATCATCTGTGTCTGTATATGAAAACAGTACTGGCATTGGTATTGGACACTTTGGTACTGGTATTGGTTCCTTTGCTCACAGAAGATGTAAGCATGACAACATAAACCCTATGTCGATTGATACCTAACATCTTGAGAATAATTTTTAAAACGAACAGATACACTTTTCAAACAACAAGAAAGACAGGGATCAGTTTATGACTTATAAAATGATACCCGTCTTATTTGTTTGAAAACCCATTATCCATTTATACATTTATATTAAAGGTTCATACATGCAGTGTCCATTGAATTCCCCTCTGAATGTTTTATGATCTGTGTTCATTTTTGGTTTGTGCAAAAGTAACTGTACCTCCGGTTTTTTCATCTGGCTTTTGGTATTATGCAGAAAGCTTGTGGGACTCCTGTTTTTGCAGGTTAGCCTGGTACCATGGTTGCTGGGAACAAAAGACAGGCCAAATGTGTTTTGTGGCCTTCTAAAACAAACCTCAAAGAAGCTGTATGTAGTGAAATGTGATTTTTCAATGGGTACTCTTTCTATACATCAGTGTGTGTGTGTGTGTGTGTGTGTGTGTGTGTGTGTGTGTGTGTGTGTGTGTGTGTGTGTTTGAGTGCAAGTGTGTGCCTGTGTATTTCGGTCTGTTTGGATATTATGAAATAGACATTAGCCAATAGTTACTTTTTACCAATACTAGCCTTAAGCCAACATAGTATAATGACAATAAAACTCAGACAGAGTTGAATTGATCTATGAGGAACATCACAGCCTCTGTCAGACTGGCCATTACTTACTTGAATCATAGTCATGTAGTGCGTTAGGAAAAAATGTTACTATTTGGGTAGTCACTTCAATTTTAAAATGGTGAGTGCTGTTTTTTTGTTTACAATATGGTCATTATTACTGGCATTTAGGAGATGCTCTTATCCAGAGCAACTTACATCAGTTATAGCTTTACAATGTTATCCATTTATACAGCTGGATATTTACTGAGGCAATTGTGGGTTAAGAACCTTGCCCGAGGATACAGCAGCAGTACCCCAGCGGGGAACTGAACCAGCAACCTTTTGGTTATAAGTCCTGCTCGTTAACCAGTATGTTACACTGCTGGTCATCATTTAACAGTTAGCGTAAAACTTTAATGTTTGATTTCTAAGGGAATGTTTTTTAAACTGCTTGTTTATAATTTATATAAGGTTTCCAACAAACGTTTTCATTCTTTCCCAGCAAATTATAAAGTAGCTTTATGTAAGGCAGCTTATCAGAACAGCGGACGTGGCTTAATATAGTAGACAACCTTTTACATACAAAAAGGTTATATTAAAAATAAACAGAGTGAGTACATTCTCCACTGGGCTCATCCCTTCGTTCAAATACTGAACAAACATTTGGTCAGTGAACAGTGTCACATTCAGTGTAGTGCAATCAACGAGAGCACCTAAGTGATGACACGGTACACAATGTGACTTTTGCCCTGCGACCTCTGTAAGTCGCTCTGAATAAGAGCATCTGCTAAATGACTAAATATAAACGTAAACAAAATGTTGCCACTGCGTCTACTACTAGAAACAAAAAAAAAAAAGCTCCATGACTAAGAATGACCCTGTGAGTAATCATCCCAGGCAACATCAGCTGGGATTTTCCCCCTGGTCCTCCTTACTTTTACATTAATCTCCGCGATTCAGTGGAACTCGTGTACTGGACCTTAATGGAAACCATATGAGTGTGAGTCTGACTCTAGTAGCGCTGGTGGAATGGCCCGCTGCTGCACCGCCAGACTTTGCTCGATGACATCATCGGAGGTACTCACCCGCGCCGCGTTCACAGGGTTGACTCAGCGAAATCGCCAGTGGAGCTCAAGGCCAAGCACGCACACTCACTCAGACCTTCGTCTTGGGCCAGCCGCTTGTTGCGGTGAAAACACATGTCTCAGCATGGGCCGAGGAAGGAAACAGTCATACAAAAATGTCTAGTTTTGCCCGATTTCGGCTTTGTGCGGGTGTCCTTTCATTTCCCCCCCGGGAAAAGCGTCTCACTCTGAGGTAAAATGTTTGCCGTGAATCAGGGTCTGATTGTTTTCGGACTGATTTTTTTGAGCGTGGCACCCCAGACGTTATGGTGCTCTTATTCACCGAAGACCAGTCAGATTCCCCCTCAAAGCTATAAATTTTGGGGTTATTTTCAAACATAGCAAAAAACCTTAACAATTTCAAATACCACTGAAAAATAAACATCCTGGAAAACAACCACATTAGAATGAAATGCTGTATTATATCTGTACACTCACATACTGATTATGACAGGGAAAGTACAAAAACATTAAACTAGATCTAAGAAAATTAAAAAAACATCATTTAAACTCTGTTACCATTATAACCACCAGCAATCCAAACACAGCACACTAAACCTCAATATGAGAAACAATTAGTGACAGAGGAACATATTATAATTTATCTTTCATTTCATATCTGATGGAAAAATCATGTGAGATAAAAACATAAATCAATAAAAATATGAGGTAGGATGGGGATACCTTGACTGTAGAGTGTAACAGCCATCAGTTACAGAAATGAGAGAAAGACAAAGAGAGAGAGAGAGAGAGAGAGAGAGAGAGAGAAACACAATAGAGAAACACTGAGTAAGATTATATATTATAAGGACTGTAAAATCAGTTTAAAAACAATATTGCCATGTAACAGCATCCACCTCTCAAGCGCTGTGTACTGCATGTTTTACTCCTAACAGCACTGGCGGGGCATGTATCTTGCAGTGATTTAGCTCTTCATTTATAATGAGATCAGGTACTGTATTCGGACAAATGACAAACAAAGCACTCGATCCATTTATCGCACCTAAGCCACTTCTTTAGAATGAAAAAAGCATGCATACAGTCACATTGTTAAGGTATGAGTTTGCATTTGTAATATACAACGGAGTAATAATAATAAGAAGAATAATAATAAAAATAATACATCTACATTTATGGCAGAGGCTTGCATCCAGACCAACATAGAAAGTCTATGTTGCCGTGCTTTTTCAAAATAAAGCACTGTTTCAATAAGGAAAACATCAGAAACATATGAATGAACACGTCAATGTGCCATCAGATATACCTTAACAAAGTTTTATTCTTGAGCATAGCACTTTTTCTTGCTTTTGTGTTACTGTGATGAGCCAGGGTGAGGCTGGGTTTTCATGCGCGGGAAATGGATCAAGGGGGAGATGATCTTTTAAAAGCTGCTTAACCTTGTCATGCCCACTCAGTTGTTTCGGGCTTGTTGTATTCAGTTAACTATTTGCAGTGTGGGAGTATTGGGGTGTGCCGGGGCAAGCCTAGGAAATGAGTCAGCACGCTCCAATTCACATTGATCCAGAACTTCAGATTGGGTCACCTTGACACCAGGGAAAGGGCTATTCACAGAATAAACATTATTCAGCATTAATTAGCTGTTAATCACAGTGCAGAAAAATGTGAATGTGGAGAAAGGGCAAACATTTTGGGTCAATGTAATATAGTTAATCTTATTATATATTATATTAATATATTATATTAATTAATAAGAGAAACACAAATAATCATAATAACACTGATTACAATACAAAACAAATTCCTTGGCTCTTAGTTAATAAATAGATTTTTTCATAGCTAATCAAAACATTATGTGAAATAAAATAAATACATTAGTTAAATAAAATAAAAATGTAAGATGGGGTGGAATTATCTTTGGTTGGCATTACAGTATAATAGCAATCAGTTACAGAAATGAAAGAAAGGCTAGAAAATGTGTTATTATAATAACAACTACTTCAATAAAGATAAAATGAAAAAATTAAAAGTGTAGGACACTAAAAAGAGAGAAGATATAACGATATAAAATCAGCGAGAAGGAAAACGGAATTTTTAAAAAGTGTTTCATCAAACAATCATGTCTTAGGATCGGAAAAAGCTAGCACTCGTGGATGAACGTAGATGACACAGCAAAAGCAAAATGGCTTTCTACCTGCTTAACACCAATACAAAGCATGTTGTTATTAGTTTACGCCCTTTTCAGCCTGTCAAAGATAGCTGTCGAGGTTGCTGAATGATATTACAGTTGGATGTTTTCGATTCTATGGCATGACACATCAGTCACTTCATGGGAAGAAAAATAAGGACTGCTCTCCATTTCTCTCTTATTTCAACAAGGAGTGAATTAAAAAAAAAAAAAACAGAAGAGGCCGCTTTGTGTTTGGTATACTGTTGACTGTTATAATTTTAGGTTGTTCAAAGTAGGCAAAGCAAGAAAGCATTCCTCCACAATGAAACATACTTGCACATCCATAATTCTGTCATTTTAAACTTGTTTTGGAACCGGGTACCTTAGTACCTGGCATGTTCCAATAAAAATACGACCTTGGAAGTTGTGCTGTCAGCGCACACTCTAGATGAAATTTACAAACAGCTAAAATATCTTGCAGTCTCCTTCATTGTGACATTGTGGGTAGGGTATTATTCAATGTAACCACAAAACAAAGGCCAAGGATGCCTTTGAGAACCTTACAAAAGACAATGCCCCAGCCTTAAGAACATTAAAACAGAATTTAAAATCTGTGACATTAAATATATACTGTATATTATATTTTTTAAATTATTGTATCATATCTTTTTGATGACCTGATTCTACTAACAAAGGTATACAAGAAACCTAAATTAAATTCATAAAGTGCAGAATCCTATTAGAACATTAGAATACCCTTCAAACAAATATAGTTCAGTGTACAGTTGGATTATGTTATGTTCGTGTATAAATTATTTGTTCGTTACCTACCTTGATAGAGGCACACTAAATAATTTCACACAAAGATTTCAAAATCTGGATTGATAACAGCTTCTTCCAACATTTCTCTCATCCTTTGGTTGTAGCTATATTCAGCATTAGTGTGATGCTAAACTTGATGGCTAATCAGATACCACTGAGTGGCAATGCGTAATGCATAGATCCGGTGGTTTTCTGGCAGTGGTGCATATGAGGATGTTACCACATTACTGTAAAAATCTTATATTTCACCATGTTGAGTCTAAAGAAAGTGGAGAGTGGATGTGCTATGACTCGTATTTTATTGACTGTAGACACTGAAGATAAATTGTCGTTTAATGTAAGACTACATGGTCTTGCTTCTAAATACATAAGCAAAGATCATGTTACTGTACACTCTTGGGTTAAGGCTAACATGGCTACTGTAGCATAGCTAATGTCCCCAGGGAGAAATGCTCCTTCTGTTTCTGTTTTCTTGTTTCTTTGTCATTTATGTGCACATTATCATTGGTTGCAACACTGAAAAAAAAAATTTGTTTGTTTTTTTTTCAGCAAAGTGGCCCTGCCCACAATTCACAGTAAGAATACCGTTTCGGCATAGCTGTAGCTCATTTTTAAAGTATTTCAAACAATAACAATGCTGGGAAGTAGGTGCCGTTCATGCACACGCTTTATCGTGCTTGTACTGTGACCGTCCTCCGCCAAGCAGTATCGTCAGACTGTACTCTGAGAGGGCCCTGAGTAAGGGGATTCTGACGAAGTCTAGACGCTTTTCCCTGCTCTGAGCAGTATGACTCACGTGTGTCAAGGCTGCCGAATCCAGGCGTCGATGTTCGAGATATTTATAACCATGTTGTGAGAGCAGAGGGCCCTCACTCTTGTTTTGCATAGCTCAGCCCTCGTCTGAGGATCCTGGCGCTAGCCTCTTCCCGCCACAGCACCCTGGACCTCGGCCACATGTCTGCTCAGAGAGAAACAGAGGAGGCCTACCCCCCTCCATAATCCCCCCCCCCTCCTCGCCAGGCAGGGCACCAGGAGCTCCACAGTTAATCACTAAGCTGGCTGGGAGAGGGAAAAACGCTGCGAGTTGTACCGAGTTTCTCTTTCTTTATCTGGAGCAGTAGCCTTTGGAGTGGAACACGGGATCACCTCCGCCTCTGTGCAGCAGGATCACAAGTTCACATGTAACAGGTTTTTTGGATCCCTTATCAGTAAGCAAACAGAGAGGGTTGGGGGGGGGGGATTGTGAGGGAAGAAGAATGAGAGAGGAAGGAAAAATACAGACTGTGCTCATTTTAACAGCACTACTTTGGTATAGACTTGTAAGAGAACTGTCCTGTTTTTTCTCGTCCAAGAAAACAGATTATGATGTGCTTTTGCTTCCCAGTGATGGGCAGCCTTTCAGACGTTGTGAGTGAGGCTACATGTTATTAGCTTATTTGCATCTTGGGATATAGAGAGAGGTGATGTCCAACACAACTTGTGACTTCAGTTAAGAGCTTCACTATTTCCAAAAAAAAAAAAAATCAACAAACCTGGCCCCCAGAGACAAGTGCACATTCTCTGTGCGTATTCTCAATTCAAATAAGCAAGTGCAGCAGCTCCATCACACTACTGAATACTTTACCTTGTAACAAGGGCATATTTGCTAATTGCTCTATGACAGTTCTAGAGCCAGACAATGGAAGGATGGTATCTGGGATCTCTGCCAGGGAGTGGCACACAACTCCTAGGAATATTTGTCAACTCAGCCACTGACCTGTAACCTGAGACATACGCCCCCACGCCAAATCAAATGTGGAATAAAATGAGCCGCGTGTGACTCAGCAAACATGATTCAGACTGGATCTGTGCATGTGTGTGTGTTATAAGTATACTTTTAAATAAATAAAAAAATAACTTTTACTAAAGCGTACCTAGGATTGTTAGCAAACCGGACCAAACACTTTCACTGAATTTAATGGCGACATCTACGAACATATATTAAAACTCCAGGTAAAATCTGAAATGTACCATTTCTAAAACGTTAACATGAAAAACATTTTGTAACATGTTAAAACGTTGTACAGTGACCTTTGTTATGCCTTGGATTAAATAACAGACCTAGGTGTCATTATAACATTATACGGAAGTACTGGACAACGTTAAAAGTTTTCCACCGGCAAATGCGTTTGAAAGACCGCCTTTGGAGCGGACACTCCACTTTTGGCAAAAGCGTGTAGCTTTTGTAATTATGTTTAAAAAACAATTGTAAAATGTATTACAATACGCGTGGGAACAGTATTTCAACCAGTAGGGTCTGGTCTCGTTCACACTCAGTCGGATCAACTTCATTTCGTGAATGAAAATTGTTGGACTCGGACGTTTTCCACACGCTGCATTCCAACGCACTGCCCACTCGTGACGTTCCCAATAAGCCAAACCCTCACCTCCCCAAGCACTCCACTCATTCCGCTGAACACTGCTGCGTCATAGGGGCGCTTAAAGGACTTTCCCGAGCCTTTATTTCTAAGGAACTTCATAAGTAGAGCATACATGTAATGTTATATCAACAATCTGGCCGTAGTATATATAACCAGGGAAATACCCAAAATCCCCTTCAACGATGTGGAAAAAATAAAGGCGCGTTGTCTCAAACGTTAGAAAAGTTGGACGCCTTCAAGATGTCCTGACGCAGATCAACAGGTAAGAGAGTTTAAATATTGAAAGGTTTAACACTAAAGATACAGTAGCCGATTAGTTCTGTTTGTCTAACATGACCAGTTTTAAGACTTAAATACAGATAACACTGCATTAAAAACAAACATTCACCCATGGAACACGTTTAGTTTTACGTGTTCATCGGACCTGCCGGCTAAAACATGCTCGTTTCGGGATACCTCGTGACATACCATTGAATACAGTTAGGCTATGAAATCTGTTTTTCAGTAATTATTGAATTGATGTTGACCCTCGGGTATCTTCGAGAACAAGTTGTCTGCACTTCATATGTTGGGTGCATGATACACATCGATATTCTCGCATTCTTCACATGTCGCGTTCACGTTAGTGAATCCCATTTTTAATAATAAGATTCTTTTTGACCAATAATAATAGGAATAACAAGAAGAATGCTTATATTTGACACTTTAGTGCTCCACTTCATTTAAATTTCAGCCAGGTAAATATGTGCAGTCGTTTCTATGTTTGAACTCTGTTGTACTCTAAACCTTCTAAACCCTGATTGTTCGCGCATACTGTAAGTATATCTTGCTTTGTACTTTTCGGCGCTTTGGCAAGTCGTCCTTCACAATCTGTATTGCTCAACAGACTTACTGTAGGCCTACTGAAATTATCAAGGAGGTTTCTTGGCTGTTACCAAGGAAATAGCGTTATATACACAACCTTTAACTTAAATATTAAACCTCCTTTCAGAAATGAAGGGTAAATATGTGTATTGGTATAGTTGCATTTTGCGGCTGTTTTCAATGTTTGTCGTATGTTAGTGATAAATGTATCTGTTTAACAGCCTTTTATATCTTAAGCATTGCAACATATGAAATGAATAGTTTTGTTTACATTCGTGAGATGGATTCGATTCATTCAAATCAATGGTGACAAACAATATACAAAACAACTGGCTGATGTGAGGGGAAGGGAGTCTGGAGGGGAAAGACATGTTATATATTTGTACAGCCGGATATCAGACTATTCAGGTTGACTACCTTGCCCAAATGTACAACGGCAGTGGCCCACGTAGGAATTGATCCAGTAACCTTTGGGTTGTTTTCAAGCATATACATATTGTGCAGGTTGTTGCTTGTTAAACTAAAGGGAAATTTTTACCACATACACGGATTTTTTTTTTTAGTTTTCCTTTTTTTTGTTTAAAATCAGTCTAACTAAATTTAAAATAGCACTTTAAAAGGGTAAAAGTGACACCCAGCCCCAGGCTCCATTCACTCGTTACAGTTTGACTGTACAGTTTAAACTTTTACATAAAAAGCCACAGCTTTTTATGCCTTACATTTATATGTATAGAATATATATATATATATATATATATATATATATATATAAATGAAAGAAGACTGTGAAATACTATATACACTATAGCAAAATAATTTTCTCACAACACTTATATTCTGACTATGCATATGAGGCAGATTATTATTAATGTTTTTTTTTTTTCTGGAGGGTAAAGAACAAAAGAATTTCAATTCTCCTGTTTTTCTTTTACTGTTCAAAAATAAATTATGAGCAGTAAGTGATTCCATAGATTTCAGAATACATTTAGTTGTTTGCATGCTTTTAGATATTGCCATCCATTGCGGAAGGTATGACACAATCGCATCTTACCGGGACAAGGGAGAGTATGTGCTTTTCTAACTTTATGAAGAACAAAAGCTGAGAGCTCCCAATCATGGATCAATACTGTGCGCTATGTGAGTTCCTGCTGAGTAAAATAAGAAAATAGAGCCTTTTTAAACACACCATGCTCAGTGGATACACACAAACTTGATGACATGAAATGCACCTTAACAAGGCACTCCGCAAAGACCTTAGCTTTAGTACAGCTGTTATATGTAGTGTAAAAACATATCCCATGGGTACTGCCATAGTTGGAGAGCTCACTAGGGTAAAGGACATGTATTTGTTTCCTTATAAGCTAAAATGGTGAAACAACAAACTGTGCATATATCAGTTCACCACTGACCAGTCACGCAGCCTTCTTCAGCCAAAAGGATGAGATCAGCAAAATCACTCACCGCTAAAGTGTACCCAGTAGACCTGTTTTCGGGGTGATTAAAACACAGTTTTTATGATTTATTTATTTGTTTTGAGTGGAATGCTCCTTCGGGAGCCTACAGCACTGGCAGTGTAGGTTCATTTTCCAGCCACAGCCCTGCTGAAAATGAAGGTGATTGTGAGAACATGTCAGTGCACGAGAGCAGGATCACATAAGGCCACAGAGGGGTACCTCTTTGCAGAATCTGTAAGCTTTTTCGGACGCACCTCCACAGAACGGGAGCACACAGAGGTTGCCTAAATTACAATTATACATTATGTATAATTGTATATTCCAGTGCATTGTGTTGCCCATGTCAAGATAAACCACAGCTATTGTAATATCTGGTGTTTTTTTTTGTCCCATTTTGTCAGCTGCACCGAATATGAAGACCTGAAGCTCGGAAAATAAACCCTGATGTGGAGGACGCAGAAGCGGGTCATGCACTGAGTGGGGAGACAGAAGATGGCAAGATGTTGGCATAGCTGTTGAGTTTAATGCCCTGCTATGCCTCCATATTGCCATCCTCTGCTGCCCTTTGCAGCGATACACGGCAATGAGAAAACTTTTTCACGAGGATGAAACTGGAATAATAAAAGCCTAGGTGCTAACGCAATCAAACCACAATGGTAATTGTAACTTGTTTTGCAATAAAGGCCACATTTTTAAAAATACTGGGAAAACAAAAGTTGAAAGCTTAACTTGGTAATTTTTCTGCGTAGAAAACTCCCATTTGTTTTCACATGAGGCCGGAGGCTTGTCACTGTCAGTGTATCGAATACATCAATAAATGTAAAAGTGCTGCGAAGTCTGCCTCTTTGCATTGCCAGCAGTTCTCTTGTTAACTTCAAAAAGAACTACAGTTCAACATCTCAGTGATTTCAGGACATAAGAACATTTTATTTTTTCCCTGTGTCCCAGAAACATGGTTCTTACATGGTGTTTAATCAGATGTCAGTGAACAACAGGATCACATACAATGAAGACATAACGTCTGCCTATTCAGTGCTGCAGTGTATTCAAACGTGCATGTCTCTCAGCTCAGCTGACCATGCAGACAAATTTATATAGTGATGTATTGTTGTTTTATATTTATTTTACATCATTCTTTACGTAAACAGTGATATATTGTTGTGGCCTTTAGTTGTTTTGCATTTATTTGACCTCAGTACATATGTATACAATAACAATCCTAGCTTTAATATTTCACATTACAAAGCAATGGAATGTCCCTCTGTCATGATTTTTATATGGAAACCATCCAGACAATCTATACTGTCTCTATAGAGATAGTTGAGCGAAGTCATTTGTGTTTGGAGGGGCATTCAAGTAAACACATTTTTTCAACAAGCAAAAACTATTTTAGCTCATATAAAAGGGCGTGTCATATTTTTCATGTCATTGTCAGGGCTCCTGATGGCATGTATATAATGATATATGGTATGTGTGAATAGCTATTTACTGATGCTGAATATTACAGGTCTGCCTCTGTTTCAGATCTGCAGGGAAGCATCAAAAATTTCATTGGGTTAATTTTTTTTATCAAAGCTAAAAAAAAGGTAAAATATTATTTGCAGGTTAAATAAATCCAGGTCTAATTTCAGCTTTGTCCAAACTTGGCAAACTAGCTAGAAATTTAACATTCAAAAGGCAAAAATGTCTCGTAATACGAGTATTAAAACTGGATTATTCTGCAGAAACAGCACAAATATTTCACAGCCCATTGCAGTATTGCAGGCGCCTCGAAAAAAAAAAAAAAAAACAGGTTTTAATATGACCAAGCTGATTGCCAAGGGCAGGTGGCAACAGAATTCAGCCAGGTATGGAGATAACAAAACAGTCCAAAGTTCCCTTTTATGCTGAAGAATAGGAACCAGCAATATTTTTGCACTTTCAAATGTTTCGTCAACACAAAAACGACCTGAAAAAGAGCGAGTAAGCCATTTTAAAACCACCACTTCACTCTTTCTTCCTGTTAAATTATGTAAGACTATTTTATGCAGCATGCATAATTATTACGCACCGTTATCATGCATTTTAACTTCATTTCATTATTTTCCATTATTCTGCCCTGAAATAATTCAGTTTATAGACGTCAGTATAGAATCTCACACATCTGAACGCAGGAGTCACCCACCCAGCACCTGTGTTTCCCAGGTTTCTGTGTTCAAGACCTAATAACTCTGCTGGTACATTGCTTAGTGGCAGCAAGTATAGAGGTGCTTCCATACTTTGACCATGTGTGTCCAATACCCCACCCATCTGTACCCACAGCCCCAATCCTGCCAGACTGACCTGTAAATACAGTACCTGACAAAAGTCTGGACACACCTGATTAAACGCATTCAAAGGCATTTTGATCTAAAGACTTATGCTTAAATGGTTGAAATTTGTTTTTTAAACAAATATAAATAGTGAAGTTGATGCCGATATATGAATTTCTTTCATAAGTTTAAATTTAAACAAAAAGTTTAAATTTAAAAAAAAATATTTTTGGCTAATTCGAAGAATCTAAAATATAAGATAGTTTCAATTTGTTTAACATGTTTTTGGTCACCGCATAATTCCATTCATGCTACTTCATAGTTTCAATGTCTCCTACTAAACTATAAAATAAATTTTATTTTAAAAATAAAATTTTTTGAACCTTGGCTGGCCAACCTTTGAAACGTAGTCATGCAATGCTTCTAATATTGTTGACTCTGTATGGTTTTTTGCTTGTGTTGTGGTGTACTTCACTTGTAAGTCACTTTGGATAAAAGCATCTGCCAAATGAGTAAATGTAAATGTAATGTACTATTGTTCTGAAGTGTGGAAAATTGTAAAAAAATTAAGAAAAACCCTTCTATGCAGTGACCAAAAAAGTCTTAAACAAATCAAAGCTCTTATATTTTAGATTAATCAAAGTAACCAAAAAATATATATTTTTAATTATTTGTTTGGGAATGAAATTCATACATATGCATCAACTTCACTACTTATAATTGTCTAAGAAACAATTTTCAAGCATTTAAGTGTAAGTCTTCAGATAAAAATGTCTTTGAATGCATGTTTCCTATTAACTTAATCAGGTGCGTCCAAACTTCTGACTGGTGCTGTATGTGGACCTGGAGCATGTTACGTCCTGAGATGCTCCAGTCTGTATCAGAGCGAGCAGGGGGGCAGAGGGTGCGGCTGCCCCAGGCCCACGGTTCTTCCAGTTACAAAGGGGCCCACCTTGGGCCCAATCTGCCTGACTGAACATGCATTTTTGTTGTTTAGTTGAATATTTTGAATAAAGTTTGTTTGTGTGTGTGAAATAGCACACCACATTGTAATCTGCATTTTTCTCCATTCCGCCCTTCCGTCTCTGTAAATTTCCCCTTGGATCTGTCTTGCATCTCCATACAGCCTATATGTATAAGGGTCCACTACAGGTCCTCGCCCCCTCTGCAATGAGCCATCAGCTCCGCCCCTCGCTCCAGTGATATGAGTCAGATATGAACCAGGCAGAGTGGGGCAAGCTCATGGCAGGGCTGGCTAGAAACAGTCCAAAATCACACTACATTACATTCATTTAGCAGACGCTCTTATCCAGCGTGACTTCCAGCACAATAGAACATAAGTGTATCTGTTCAAGTTGAGTGAGCAACAGTGTCAGACCGGGCTAGCACTTCCAGACCAGTGAGTGTGAGCGTAACACTATTCAAGCTCTATCCCAGAGTTCCCCTTTCCTGTGGAGACCTCTGAGCAAAGACTGACAGGAAAGCTTAAACAGGCCAGGGCCACTCGTGAGGACAGAGGCCTAGGTGTCACTGGCCAGCTACCTACAGTGAGGCGCATGGTGAGAATGAGAGCCCAGTGATGTCACTGCATGGACTGTAGCTGCCAGCATTGTGTTCACGATCTCAGAGCTGTAGGCTCCAGCTCTATCTGTTAGCACATCTATTTGCACTTGATTTGCATTTAATTTCAAGTCCTCCCTCTCCGTTTTTAGTTTGCTGGGCGGCCTGTGTGCGCCTATGGGCCTCGTGGCAGCTGCATTACAGGAAGTTCAGTTTGGAATCCCATGCAATAAAAACATCACAGAGGTGGTTGCTTCCCTTTGGTCTTAACCCCATGCACAAGGCAATAGTTCCTGCCCTTTACTGGTGGCTGGACCATGAGCAGCTCACAGCAAGGGTGGTGTGTTGGATTGCAGACACCTCCACCTCGGTTTTGGGTGCAGTGACTGCGATGTTCAGGGTGTTGTTGTCTCAAGGATTATAGTACGGAATTTAGGGGTCATTCTAGATTCTGGCCTGAGTTTTCAGTCTCATATCAATCATGTAGCTAGGACCGCTTTTTTTCATCTCAGGAACATTGCACGAGTTAGATCTTTCCTTATGCTCAGGGGGGCAAATAAGTTGACAGTTTTGTTTTTAGTTATCTAGTCTAATGTAATGCACTTTTCACTGGCTTGTTGAAGAAGGAGATTGACAGATTGCAACTTGTTCAGAATGCTGCTGCCAGAATTTTAACCAGAGCCAGAAAGAGAGAGAACACTCCTGGCTACACCTCATTGGCTCCCAATGTCCATTAGAATTTATTTCAAGGTTATTTTACTTGTTTTAAAACTCTAAATGGTCATTTTAGAATGCCTGTCTGAGTATGTTTCTACTCATGGGCGTCAGTTTGTTTTGAAAAGTGCTGGGGACAACGACGGGTTCGACGTGTTCTTACCTTTTCAAAGTGGTGGGGACGAAACGGGCCATGACACAAATGTCCCCAGCGTAAATGACGCCTATGTTTCTACTTAATTAGTTATTCATTTTATCTTCTTTTTAGCCATAATTTTATTTTAAAGATCTTTGAATTGAATGTTTTAAATAATTTTTAACTTAAGTTTTATTTATTTACTGTGATTCTTTTATCATTTTATTTTATTCTTCATTTTATCTTGCTTCATATATAATTTCATTTTAAATATCTTTTAAATACTGTCATGTTTTTAATTACTAATCATGTTTTACATTGCTTTTATTGGTTGCCGGTATTATTTTCGTATTGATGTATTCTGTGTTACCTACATTTAGTATTTTTCTATTTATTTGTTTTTATTCGTGAAGCCCTTGGAGCCACATGTATGAAAGGTTCTGTATGAAATGTATTATTTATTAGTTATTATTATTATTACTATTAGTAGTAGTAGTAGTAATCAGTAGTAATTAGTAGTATTAGTACATTATTATTATTATTATTATTATTATTATTATGTTTCATCCACTGTAATACGCATGGGCTGTTCAGGTAACTTGCGGTCATGAGAGGCTATGCATTGTGTTCCTTCTCAACTGGACATCTCAGCCTAGTTTGTAAACAGTGCACTGGCATCCTTTTCCTGGTGGCGTTTGCTGCACATCCTTACAGCCCAGTGTCACTCCTGCACTCAGAGGTAATTTAGCTAACCTTACTTTGCGGATACAAGCTTCAGTAAGAGAAAAGAGAGCACTGGTGCTTTGTAGTGTCAGTCTGCTGCTGGGTTCCTTTTGAGCGTTTATCTCACATGGCTGGCGGTATAATTTGAATGAATATGCCATTGTTAGATCTGATGGGCCTGTTTGGACCTTGCCAGTGGCTATGCCAGTGAAAACCACAACTAAATAGACATTGCGAAGCATGGAGATTATCCTGCTACTTTGTGATTTATGCACCGGTTCCTCTGGTGACTCACAGTATAGGTCTGACAAGTTTATTTCTTTAACATTTTAGTTGTTCAGCAAACACTCTTATCCGGAGTGACTCGTAATGTGCAAATACAAACCGCATGTAATAGAATGGCTTGAAGGACTTTACATACAGGACAGTAACCATGTTCAGGCACACGTCAGCCCCAACACTGCTGGGGGAATGGGTGCACACATGCTTCGATGCCTAAGTGCAAGGAAAGATGCACTTTAGAAAGATTACAACATGCCTGCCAGAAAAAAAAACATAACATGCACTGTTATAACCTCAGCACACACTACAGCTATACAAATAGGAGGAGACTTGAAGCTTGGGTCGGGGCGCTGAACTGCACCCAAAAGAAGCGGGTCTTCAGCCTGCAACAGAAGATGGCCAGCAGCTCTACGGGGCACAACTGGAAGCTCATGCCAACACACAGGGACCAGAAGAGTAAAAGGCGTGCAGGTACGAGGGGCATGGCAAGTAGCCAGGCATCCGTAGGCTGCAGAGCGGAGTGGTCTGGCTGGTTTGTAAAGCATGATGGTGGTTCGAAGATAAAAGGGAACCGTCTTCCTTTCGCCGCCCGATAAGCTAACATAAGTATTTTGAAAGAGATGTGAGTCATTACTGGCAGCCAGTGATGCATGAATATTAGCATTGATTATTGTTTATTGGCTCAGAAAGCAGTTACTGTGCCTCAGGGCAACTGAGCCTTTCAGTGCTCTAACCACAGTCTCCTTATAGAACATTTCTGAGGTCCCTAAATCCCCGGTAAGTAACATTCCTGGGGCTGGAAACCACAGACCCTTAATTAATAAAAAATAATTAAATTTAATATACTGCAAAGGGTAATACTAAACAACTGTTGCCATATATACAGTATAATGTTTTTTATTATATATTAAAAAATGTATTTAAATATTTAATAAACATTAAATAACATATTTATATACACTTGTAATATTAACATTACCTTCACCCAAAATTGCATGTTCCTCCAATTCCCATGCTCCCCAGCACTCGTTACAACTTCCAGGTTACTGCTTTGTGCCACCCCCCCCCAACCTACACCCCCCCCTCCCCCCCCCACCCCCACCCCCCCCCCCCTCCAGCTTCGTCCCATCACTTAGCAACAATACTGCAGTCAAAGTAGGGAAAGAGGTATGCTACTGCTAGTGAAAGGTTTTTGAAAATAAGGAAGAAATAACACTAACAAATATCCTACCTGGTAAGTATGTCATTAATAATACTAGTAGTAAAACATTTGATATTAAAATCATTGCACTTGTGTATCTTCTGTTAAAGCCAAACAATATGAGTTACAGTTTAAAACAATGACTGCACTTGGTTAGCAAAGTTACAAGGACTAAAACGCAATACCAAAATAAAGTAAAAATATAATAGGGGGAAATACAATTGTTAAAAGCAGTAATGGACATAGCCAGTTACAATGCTAATTAAAACACAATGGTGAATCCCAGCATTTAAACCAGCACTAAATGCAAAGACATGGGAGTTTAGTAGCTGCAGCTACCTATGGGACCATCATGTGGGTGGTGAGGAAAGAGCAGATTCTTCTGATGTTGCGCGGGAAGAATCTGCAAGCCTTACTGACCACCACAATGTGGTCCACAAAGGTTGGTCTAGTGTCACCCCAAAGCTCTTGGCAGTACGGGAGGCTGGCGCTGTTATGTTTGCCAGTGTGACAGGTCCTGGCAGGGAGAAGGCTTGGCTGGGTTCTGCAGAAGCTCAGGCTTTGCTGTCAGTTGATACGCACACATCCAAGATGAGACATCAGCTAGCCAGGTATTATTTTAGGTTATATGAAATTATGAATTACAATAAGCCTAGCGTATTTGACTCTGAAGTTCAGATGAATTGCTTCATATCATCTTCATTTCATGCCTCTGTGATGCAATGATGCTACGCTGCACCACATTTTTGTTGTCCAATGGCATGCCATCCTTCCTTTTTTGGCCACATCTCCTTTGTTCTATCTCTTTTGATCACATTGTGAAATGTCCCACTTAACTACCTATTTTATTTTATAAAAAGCAAGCTAGCTGTGATGCTAAAAACTGAGCTAGCCTTGTTCTATTTTCTTTCTCCAAAAAAGCCAGTCTTGTCTTGTTCGTACATTGGATTGGTAACCATTGAACCACATTTTTGAACAATCAGGCAGGATTACGTATATGTACATTTTAATGCTTTTTCCCCTTAATGCAAGTCCATTTCAGTAATTACCAATTTCACATTAGAATGATTTAACCACAACACCCTCCAACCATTTGCAAAGGAGTGCAGACACGAGTGTGCCATTTTTCACACTACCAAGTCCCATGATGCAATACGGTTAAAAAAAAAAAAAAACCCTGATCAGGGGAATAGACTCAGCTCCAGTGACATCATCAGTGCAGCTCATAGGCTTCTGATGAGTCACAGGGTGCCTGGGAGAGGAGAGACGAGTAAAACCTGCCGACACACCCACCCCTACTCCAGCAGAGCAAAGCCGGTGTATTTTTGGGGTGCCAGCCATTGTTTGATGCTGATAGGAGCATTGTGGAGCTGCGCTGTATGACGCAGCATATGCTGAAGACAAGCCCTGCTGACTGATCCACTCGGGGAGCCCCGCGTGTGTACATTTCAGTCCATTTCAGGGTTTACGTTGGGTGAGACAACAAAATAAAATATGTGCATTGGGCTCGGGATGAGTTATCGTGTTGTGGGCTCAGGTCAGTTTTTGGTTTAAAATTCAAACCAAACACATGCTTTAACCCAAAGGCTCCCCCTTACTGTACTCAATACAACGAACCTTGTGAGGGCACAGCGTGGACTACAGGTAGCCACTCAAGGCTTGGATGGTGTGCAGGTGCTGAAATGTCCCTGAAACATCTGGGAGAGACAAATAGGGAAAAGAGTGGTTATCAACAGACAACAGATGCCTGATGATGAAAGACCTTAGACCGTGCTCTGTGAGGTACAGTCATGATAGGCCCCGAAACCGTCTTTTTGCGTAACACCAAGCCTACTCTACCATCTGGAGTGTTTAACCCAGGGGACTGCTATGGCAGAAAATGATATATGGCAGACTTATTCTGGAAGAGGTGGACTAAACAACTGCCAGAGCTGCAGGGGTGTCAAAAATGGACAAGTACAAGACCAAACTTTGTTTCCTGTTCCCATAGTTCTCCTTGCTGATGACTCTGCAACTCATGCAACTCTTGAATCATGGCCCAAGTCACAGAAACCACATCAGATTCCAAAGAGCTGGTTAGGCAGGTGCAGGTTAGAACTCAGACTACCACACTGCCTAGGACCTTGAACAAACTTTGTCTGCTGAAGGTCTCAGTATAACAAACCCCCACACACATACATTTGTGTTGGGCTTTTGGACTGTCTTTTTTCATATTGAATGGACTACATTGGTCTCCTGTATGTTTTGGATATTTATAATTGCTTTGTATCCCCAAAAGAACAATTAGAGGTTAGGATGCTGGAGCCATGTGTCATAATTTTCTTGCGTGTCATGATTAACTACAACGCATTGTTCTGCCCCATATTGAAATACATTATTTTGAATGCTGACATATGTAATTAAGTAAATGAAAGTGATTTATGCTTTGATTGGTCTTATTCATTCTTTATATTTATTAATATGGTGTTGTGCTTAGAAACGCCCTTTTTACATTCATTGTATACAGTAGTCTGATTCAATGGTTTACGTGGCTTTTGTTTCGCATTTGATTGATTTGTACGGAGCATAGGTTCTGGGTTACATTCGAGAGCAACATAAATTTATGTTTGATTTACATCATCGGATTTTTCGATTCTTTCTGCCTGTTTTGGATAAGGGTGCGTGTTTACACATACCTTGGGGTAGGAGGGCAAATATGAAGCTGAAAAGAGAACTCTACCGTGAGCCGTATCCAAAGCAATATTGCTACTATCATGACGCCAAAAAGACGAAATACCCGGCTATCCCATTTCTCTCCGGTAGGTGTCACAAGCGTAACGTAAAATTATCCCTCTTTGAATCTGCCCTAAATTTCCCTCAACAGAAGTTCATAGAGGTGTGGCAAAATGTCAGTTTAATCGGAAAAAAATACGTTCTACTCAGTGTGAGTGCAGACATATCTTTAATATTTACGTTTCACTGAGAACACGTGAATGTCACATTTAAGCGATTATTCTCAGCATTATAAAATAACTAGAGTATTTAAGTGTAAAAAGTATTTCGACATATCGAGTGTGGGTTTGCTTTCATTTGCAATGACCATAATGAAAGAAAAAAAATCGCAGCTACACCCAACAGGCAAACAATACGATTCAACAAATCAGTGCTTGAAGTTGGGTTTACACACCTAGCTCATCTTAAGCAAGGAATATTTTTCATGCATCTCGAACCAGCCTCAGGCTCTGACGTCAGACGGGTTGCAGCCGAGGCGATGACTTCCTCCGATTCCTCCGGCCAATATCAAATTTAAGCTTAAGGGAACAACTTCAGATTGGGATATATGAGGGTAATGCGAAATGAGGTAAGGACTTCAGCACGTCTGCGTCTGTTGCACTTATCTGCTCGTAGCTAGCTGAAACATGCATTTACAAAACAAACTAGCCTAGTCAGGAATGTAGCGGGCGGTTTTCGCGTAGATTCGGTTGCAGAAGTGGAAAACGATTTGTGTGGCAAACTCACAGAGCGATGCAGCGTGCCAACAGAATTTTACGGATTCTGTTAAGTATTTGCGTCCACAGTTTGCCTTGCTGAAATGAGGTCACGCGTGTTTATGGTTTTTGTGTTCCATAATTTCGTACCATATTGTTCATGGTTAACGAGCAGTTTACCGGGATATGCCATGACCTGTTGAGGAATTTTGTTGAATCTCACGAAAGAAAAAGTGCGGACCAGCGTTATCTGTAGAAAACTGAAAAAATGATGTAAGCCCTATATCTGCGTAGTTTACAAAAAAAAAAAAAAAAAGTAAAAATACTTTGCATAACATAATTATTAGATGGTGCCATTTTAGAGACGAAAAGGTTTTTTTTTTCAATTGACATTATTGCATGTTGTCATTAAAATAAATTGTAAGTTAAAATAGAACATTTGAGGAAAAAATAAATTTCATTAGTAAGTGCAAAGTAATAAAACGCAAAGCTCTACAAAATGCATGCAGTATCTGTCATATACCCTTACATTGCATGGCAAGGGGTCTCACCCCATACGTTTGAAATTCTTCATTATTGTTCTGTTCTGTTTTGTTGTTTTTTTTCCTTCCATAAAGGTGCAGCATTAGACTGGCATATCTTTTCCTGTATAATCTGCTACAGTTCTGCGGGCATACATGGATATTTGCCAATATGACAGCCCGATTCTTTTCATTTGGGGGAGGTAAGACCGCGCACGGCATTAGGTTAGGATTTGTTCCTTATAAAAAAAAATGCAGCACAGGTCATAAGAACTCAGCACTCCCTCTTATTTTAGCTGGTGTCGATGCATCAAGGTTCAGAGTAATATTAGAAAGTCAGAGTTAATGAGGGTAAGTATGACCAAAGCCATGTCATGTCACAGAAACTGAAAAAGAACAACTTGATCATCGCATCCCACTTATTTTCCCCTCCTGGTTTGTGGTTCAAAAGTCCAATAGCTTGCTTCATATATAAAAGTAACTCAAAGCTGTCATGAGCTGCTAATGAGGTCTCATGAGCAGCGGGTAGATCTCATGAGCAGCGGGTAGATGGCCAATTGTGCAGGTGGGAGTGTCAGAAATTCTCTGTATTTCTACACGAGCGTGGCCTTTTGCCTTTCCCAGATGCCCTTGCTGACACCTTCTACTCCGTCGGGGTTGTGATGAGCCTGTGTCAGCTGCTGTCAGTGCTGGAGTTGTTTCATATCGCAGACGGCATTGAGAAAGGACTGCTTCTGCCCCGGTTTATTCAGGTATGTGTGCTGATGTTTATTCAGGCACAGCTGATGCTGATGCTGGAAACATTTACGATTCCCACTGTAACAAGTGGCTGTATTGCCAAGATAATGGGTGTGTGAGCGTGTGCATGCATAGTCTGCGTGAGGGTGATTTGTTTGTGAAGAGGAAAATATTCTTGTTTGCTTTTGATGTGATGATCCAGGATGTTTTTCCTCGAAATGTTATGTTAAGGCTAACCCATTTGTTGCTTTTACAGTCCCTCTTCATTAAGTCTTTTAGTCAAGAGAGGAGAGCGATGACATGGAACAATCATATACTGTATGCTGCAGAAAATAAATCCCAAGACAAGAATTCAACTACAGTCAAAGAACTGACTACAACTAAAAGAGAACTAGAACCAAAAGCCGCAGATGCATAGTGTCTGACATTTTAGCATTTTACGTAGCATTTCATATCCCCAAATTGACTTTGGCTTTACACCACTGTTGATCAATAAAGCTCAAACTCAAATTATTACTGCAGTGGAGCTGAAATGACCTTAACCTTGACTGTGCCCTCAGACTGGATATCTTGTCTGAGACAGAGTGTTTTGCTGAGAGACAAAGGAGAGTAAAGGGATCAAGTCAAAACATTCAGACTATCAGGAACCAAAAAAAAATACCGCCAGTTAGACCCCAAAATATCTGTTAGCTCAGAGAAAACACAAACACCTTCAGGAGCTTTCCAGTAATAATTCATTAACACTGGGCAGCTACTCTGAAACTCCAAAAGAATATTTTTACAATGTTTACAGTGTTCTTTGTGATAAATTTAACCGTCCAGTTAAATAATGGCTTTTCTCTGTCTGAAGTGGGAACAGACCCACGGCAATGAACGCAATTTTTTTCAGTAGACAAAGACGTGCTTTTTTTAATTCATTTCCATAGGTTACGGAGAGGAATTTTGTTTTGTTTGTGGTGATCATCAGTCAAGAGGAAGTTCAAAGTAAATCTATAGTGTGTATACAGTTTTACCTGTGGAATACTCTGGACCTGTTACGGTAAGCTTTTTCTTATTATCATCCTTGTCATTACATCACGTTCTGTTCTCACTTAAATCTGATTTTAGTGATATCCATTGAAGCTAGATAACACTTTGCAAGCTCTCCCAAAAACATTTACATCCAAGAGAACAGTCTACACACAGGTAGTGCCCACTCCTAAATGACATATGACTGTGACCTGAAATAACTAAACAGAAGTTCAGACATTTTTATTGACAGTGGACCAGGGAATGGCAGTTAACAGGGAGTTTAAGTTTTTTGTGAAAGAATTTCACTTGACAATTGTCTAACGTACACAACCTAACCTCACCTAGAGATTAAAACACTTTATGTTTTTAACCAGGTCCTCATCTCGTTTTGCATATCTTTTTCCTTAAACTTTGGTATGATAGCATTACAACAGCTATTTATGTTTGACTGTATTTCTCACTGTACTGAGCACCCATAGTTTTTTGATGTACATATTATTGTTTACTTATAATTAACATGACCAGTTACCTAGTTGGGACGGGTACAGTCTTACGTGATCTTTTTTCATTTGAGAGTGCAATCCATTGGCTCTTGCCGTGGTCACATCACCTGCATATGGGTCTGAAGGTGTGGCAACAATTAAATTGCATAGTGGACTTTTCCCTCCAGTCTTTTGTTAGTTATTTGGGCTGTAGTGCTGTAGCACTGTCTGCTGTCGATACCTGTAGGCACAGTGTACCCTGTAGGGCAGTTATAGGTAATGTAGCTTCACTCTCGTTTTGATTGGTTCAATTTGGTACTGATTTCACGTGGCGCCCTGTTGTGGCCTAGGAGAGTCATTGTAGCTTTCAGTAAGGTTACACTGTCTGTCTCTGTTGGATGTGCAGGTACCCCTATGGACTCCTGGCACTTATCAGCACTCCTTCATTTGACATGATGTGGGCACATCACTCCCTCTGGATCCCGGTCTATCCCCTCTCCGTGCTGGCAGAAGGTACGTCACGTTATCCAAACACACTGACGTCACAATAGTAAGGTTTAAATGATGCTAGTTTGACTACTCAAAGACAAATGACTACACTAATAGTTCAACTGTCAAGGAGACATCACCTCAGTTAAAGTATACCCCAGATTGTGGTCATTTCTTAATAATTACTTTTCCCTGATGTGACATTTTGTTCATGTGAGATAAAATCCCTACCAAAAAGTAATTTCTATTATTTGAATTAAACTTTCTTTTATGGACCAAGCAGCCCTGTTTTTATTGGTGTTGAAGTCTTGCTGCTTGTTCCTTGAAAAGGAATGTCAAGCATCATTTTAACACCATGGCTATTTGGATATATTACAGCTCTACTCCATTTAATGCCATTCAGACCCACATTGTCCCTTTAATGACTACTATAAGAAGGAATGTAAGGAGAAGCCTGTGATAACAAATATAATTACGGATGTATAATATAACCAAATGATTTAAACGCACGTTATATGTGATATTCATATGTCACGGTCTGTGTAAACCATGAATCGTGCAGAAGTTTAAAAGAGGGGCTATTTTTTTTTTTTTAATTATATCTTGAATTTACAGAGTGAAGTGACAGCAAAGACCTATCAGGCTCCTCTGTCATTTCCTCTGCATCGTTATCACGTTGCAACACTTCAGTGCAGGAATAGCAGCCCATTTTGCTGTGATCTCAGGCCTCAGGGTTCATTATGTTGCATGGATGGAAGTGTGTGTGAGTCAGTAGACCTTACTGCAGTACATGATATCTGTATGTTTTTCAGGCTTCCCCCAACACTTAAAAATCCCCTCCCTTGTGGTCATTTGAATGTGTCCGCTTGTTCCTCTGGATATGAATTATTATTCTCTGAACAAGCTGCTTTAAGCTCTGCTGTAATGCCTTCTTACCATTAGTCACTTGAAGTGCATTGCGTGTTGCAAACTCTGCTAGTGTTGCATTCACGGGCAGATTAAAAACGATAAAATATGAGCAGAGACGTTGCTTATTTTTGTTAGAACTGTGTTATCTTTGGTTAGTCTGCACATATACTGTCAGCAAGAGCTGAAAGATTTTTTAAATGAGGCTCTTTGAAGGATTAGATGTGTCACAACATTGTCATGCAGAAAATGAATGCATTATCGGAGGCGTTTGCACACGGGAAGGTGGCCAGTGTTTTGGGAATACTGAGCTGTCATTTTTTTAAAGTGGATAAATTGGCGTTTATTCTCGCCATCTCTGCCATCTCCAGCTAACTCTGTTAAAAACATTATAACCGAGTCCTTGGCCATAAACCAGTTTCCAAGCCCTCACAGCCACACCCGAGCGTAAGCTCAAAACTAACTCAATACAGAGCATGTCCCCACAGATGTTTCTGAACATGAGCATGGAAGATCAGCGTTTGACAGTACACAAATACAGCCAAGTGCTGCTGCGCTTGCCATATATGGTATGCCCAGAATCACACAGTTAAAAAAAAGAGGGCTATCATTTGTTCAAGCACAGTAATCAGTAGTAATCCCTTATAGCTATTCATACAGTTAGACAGTGTACACGCCATCGCTGTAATGAAGGCAGTGTGTTTACTTTAAGCCCTGGTCACAGTTGGGAATGATGAACATAACTGGAATAATGATAATATCTATACATAATATCTATAAATAACTTCCTTACTACAGAGAGTTTGATGGTCATGCCCACCGCCCTGCCAGTCTTGTCCAGGCTAGTGCAGCTATAACTGAGCTTTTCATCACAGGTGAAGGGAGTGCAGGAGAGATCAGGGCCTCTGAGGAATTCGCTGGTTACACAGAGTAGCCCGAGCCGGCCTGGGGGGTCACTGCGGAGCAGGACTCCTCCTCCTCCTCCTCCTCACCCAGAGAGCTTGGCAGTTAGCTGACAGGCAGCGGCGGCCCGTGGAGCAACGAGTTTCGCCGGCATGCTGTTCACCAGCACGTAGCAGCATTCCATTAAAGACAAAGTGCACATGTTGGGGGCGGCAGTGTAGTGTAGCGGTAAAGAGAAGGGCTCGTAACCCAAAGGCTGCTCCGTTCAGTACCCTGCTGGGGCACTGCTGCTGTACCCTTAGGCAAGGTACTTAACCCACAACTGCCTCAGTAAATATCCAGCTGTATAAATGGATGTAAAAACTGTAAACAATGTACGTTGCTCTGGATATGGCCGCCTGCTAGATGACAATAATGTGACGTAATGTACTGTTCAGTACTACAGGCACTCAGAATTCAGCACCCCCTAGCAACGCCCCAAAACTCAAGTTCTACAAACATTAGCAAGCCAAGGAGATGGGAGCCAAAAGGGAGGGAGTGATTTTAACAGAGTGAGGCTCGTAAAGGTGAGGTGATGAAGCTGGAATTTGGCAAGTCTTTCAGAGAGCGAGAAGTATGTGGATGTTTTGATGTGTGGGTGTGGCGTGTCTGTGGGGAATGCCCACAGCATGTCTGAGCCCACTGACAGGAATTTACAAAACCTGGGGGGTTGCAGACAATGTTTAGTGCTCAGCTGTGTCCTACCTGAGCTCACTTAACCCAGGTGTAGCACACTGTAACTGCTAGGTACTGGACACAATACTGGTATTCCCTGCTAGCCTGAAAGATTTCCTTGTGATTTCAACATATTTCCTCTTTGTTTTAAACAGGGGTCACCATTTACCAGTCTTTGCCCTACTTTGAATCCCTGAGAACATTTTCATTTCAACTGGTGATGCCTGTGTCCATATACATCCATTTCCCATATGTACTCAGAGGATACTTGCCCCTGCTTGCCATTGGTAAGTTAACTCTGGTTTGCGGTTCATAAAACAACAGGATACATTTGCAGTAACAGCAACACAAAATAATCCCACAGATGTACCGCTAATAACTTAGCTGTCAGACAAATCCATGTATGATACTTGTTTCTGATTGTTCACAAATTATACATACTTACTGGTTTACTTTCACTAAAACCATAGTGAAGAAACTTCGGCTATGAAAAGAATGAAAAACATCTTCTGTTGCTGTTGAGATTGTAGAGGTTAGCAGTGGAGCCCTACTACTGGCAGTGCTAACTGACTCCTCCCACCACAGGGGCCTGTTTCACTATGTGGCAGCTGTTGAAAGACAGAAGACAGCAGCTGGATAACTGGAGCAAAAAAATTAAAAGGAAATGAGTCATAGAGATGAGCACGGCGAAGAACTTACCTGGAAGACACTGGAGGCAGACTTACAAGCCTTATCTGCGGAAGCACAAAAATGCACACACGCACATGCACACAGACACACACGTGTGTGTGTGTGTGAGGGAGTAGTATTTATGTATACATATTTCTTTCTTGAAGCAGTTCTATACATTCTGGAATTTTTAATCAACACCTTTTATTACCTTGGAATGGGATGCTGTTCAAACCGGTGGCACTCCTCTTCAGCACAGACAGAGGTGCGAGGCAGTGGGACAGATCCAGAGCCTGGACCATCGAGCGCACACGTCGTACGAACACACGCGAGACAAAGGATGTTTGTGCTTGTGGAATTCTTTTCTCATTCGGTCACGATGTTCGGATGCACTGGCGTGTGGAGTGGAAAACACATCAGGAGCCAAGACCCAAGCCACGCCTGCCGAGCCGAGAGCTCCAAAATGTGAGAGTTCAGGGCCAGCTCCTCTCTGTCCATTAATGAAGAGTCTGCAAAGATGAGAGTGCCGCTTCCTGTTTTACTTGTCACATTCTCACAATGTTGTTGTAACATTGTAATGACATGGTAACGCTACAGTGATGTTGTTACAGGACTGTTGTTTAACGTTCGGTTAGGACATCAGAACAGCAGCACAGAGTAATAAATGTTACAGGCTGTCAGGACTTACATCATCTGTTGGCAGGCTTTCCATTAAGGCTAGGGGAAACAGCGGAAATGAACTTCCACTGCAGAAAGTGCTGCTGGGTACAATTCCTATAAAAGGCATCACTGTGGACTGAACGGGGAAGAGGCAAAGGATTTCAAATAAAAGGTTTACCTGCAGTATCCAAGCTTTTAATTTACTGTCATCATTGATCAGTTGCCAGGTATCTACAGGACAGACAAATCCAGGTGTAATCCTGTTTACTTGTTGGCCAGTCCCGCAGAGCCCTTTGTCAAGGGAGGACTGGCAGTTGTTAACTGCTCTCTTTAGTACCAATGAAAAAGTAATAGACACATACATTACCTTACATATACCACAGGCAAAATGCTCATTTATTTCAAGTGTATTCAGTGTGTGAATGCATAGTCATATATCATCACCAAGACAGAGGAAGCACATGAAGGTTTATGTTTAAAAAAGAAAGTAAACATGGTAACTTTGAACATAAGGCTTTCAAAACAATTTTTTAAAATAAGCTAAATTATCTGTCAGATACACAAAAGGTATGCTGGTGTAAAGAAAAGCCCAGGATTATGTTTTTAAACCTGTTGCATCTAATAGTATGAAGCTACATTGCACCTCCCTCCTTGCCTGGCCTCTGTACTGTCCCAGCCCATGAACAGCTCTATTCCTCTAACCACTCCCATAATGCATTGCAGTGGTGAAGCCAGCGGGCTGTAGGCAGAGGCACATGTAGGAGTTAAAGGCCGGGGAGCAGGTTTGTGGCTAATGACAGGCTTCCTGGGCTACCAGCCGTAGGCTCTGGTCCATACACCCTTCTTCTTGAACTCTGGGGAGTACCTCAGGGACAGCAGGGCAGCTGTGGAGCAAGGAGAGCAGATTTATAACAGAGGAAGGCTGAAAACGTCCCTAAGCTTACCAAACGGTGGGAGTGGCAGAACAGTCCGTTAGAAAAGCACAACACTCTTAGCGTGAGGACAAACAAGTGGCTTACCTCTGGCAGTGATGAGGGACGTCCCCGATAACCCTTCCTTTGGACCTTCGGCTATGCTGAAAAGCCAGTCTATAAACTAAGGAAAAGATACATGGTTACCTTCACTGTTTGGGTTTTTGAAACATTCACCATTCAGTGCATGTTCTGAGCTTGAATCAGAGCTCTTTAAATGATTCTGTGGACCTCATGTTTCATGTCTTTCCACAGAGGGAGTTCACCTCTAACACTAGATATGTACTTTGTTAATAATATGTGGTTCAGCATTTTATTTCATCTGAGTTGACTTTCACTTCTCAAAATGCTATTTTTCGCCTAGATGGGAACTTGCAAAACATCATTACATATTATCACAAGACTGAGCATTTTCATGTGATACTGTGCTTGACACTCCAATGCATGCTTAAGCTTTATTTTTCCTGCTTGAAGCATTTATTTATCATTTTATCATTCATCATTTTATCATTATTTGTCATTTCTGGTTCCAGGTCATTGTCAAGGGTGAAAAGATCAGTAAATCTTCATTACCAGCAGTTGTTTTACGAGAACTACAACTAGCGACAAGTGTCCGTAGCAGAGGAAGTGATCGCTCTGAGGACAGAAACTGAAACAAAAATCAACAACATCAAACCTTACTGCCGAACATATACCTTCTGTGCTTGCCCCTTCCAGGGCTCTTTGGCCAATAGGAGCTGGATGCTGCACGGAAGACCCAGCAGGCATTGCGAAACTGACTCCTCATTGGCTGAGCCGTAAAGGCCGTGCTGCACATTGGGCAGCTCAGAATCCTGCTTCCATGGAAACCAGCGGGCCCAGACTCCCAGGAGCAGAGGCAGGGAGTGATCAGCCCAGGACAGCACAGCCGCACTGAACACTTGCATCAGGAAGTCTGTGGCCTGGACAGGAAACGGAGGCCAGGTTATACAGAGGTCACTTTACCGCAGGCAGCAGGGCTGGTGTGGTAGGATTCAGCTCTATTCCAACATTATGAACCTTCAGGAAACGACAGAGAGGAGGCTTTTCTAGGAATAAAAATCATGGGGAATCTACTGTTCCCTTTAGGTTTTTAATACATACACAATAAATAATCAATTGTCTCACTAACTGCAGATCACAGTCTCTCTTTATTTAAATTTTATTTATTCATTTTTTAAAATTAGGAATACCTAATGCCCCCCCCCCCTTTTCCTCCCTAGTTGGAGGGCTCATGTGTATCACAGAGAAGTCGCTCCTCGCTACAACCCTCGCTGACAATCCAGGAGAGTGCAAATCACATGCTCTCCTCCGAAACACACGATGCCAGCCGCTGCTTCTTTGCATACAGCAGTCTAGACATTGGAAGAAGGAACTTCATGAACATCTTTATACAGGCAGAGTATCAGGGGTCAAACCCTGGCCGACCCACCCACCCCATCCCCAGCAGAAAAAGTTCCACCACTATGGGCTCCCAGTCATCATCGGCTGATGACACGCTCACTATTAAACCTGAGAGGCAGCAAAGCAAAGCAAATACCTTGATCACCAAGCTACTCAGGAGTCTGTATGGATCACAATATCTAAAAAAACTGCACCTGTAGCACATAAGGAGTTAAACATTGTGACATCATAATCCTGTTAGAATTCTGAGAGCCATGACAGACATCAGGCTTGGCTTCAGAGAATATGGCCTATTGCTCCTACAACAGTGCTGATTATACTATATAATTATGTGAGGATTATGTAATTATAGTTTTTCTCTTCTAGGGTTCCAGTGTAAGAGCTGGATGAACCACTCTGGTGGTGTTCAGACACGCAGAATTTTTACCCTCTTTGAAACCATTTCCTACAGGCTGTTACACGCCAAACAACGTTTTGTTTTTTACCAGTTGTCCACCTTGGAATCAATTATAATCTACAGTATATCTGTCTGGGGTTAGCGCAGTTACGCTGAACAGACATCAAATGCGCACCTGAAAGCGCGTTACAATCTGCTTCGGCTGCAGTAAAACAGACCGGGTCTGACATGCCCTCTTTCCCTACAGTACCAGTCAAAAGTTTGGACACACCTACTCATAGAAGGGTTTTTCTTTTCTTTTTTTTTTCCACATTAAGAGAAAAGACATCTAAACTATGAAACAACGCAAAAGGAATTGTACTGTGACCAAAAAGTGATTAAACAAATCAAAACTACCTTATATTTTAGCTTCTTCAAAGTAGCCAAAACTGTTTTTGAAATTATTTTTTTTTTTTGGAGGAAGTTCACATAAAGGCATGAACATCACTATGTGTATATACTAAGTCTTTAGATCAAAATGGCTTTGAATGCAAGTTTCCCATTATCTTAATCAGGTGTTTCCAAACTTCTGCTTAGTACTGTACAGATGATTTTACTATTCCACCCCAGTCAGTGGTGTATTCTTCACCACTCCCACCATCATCGCTAACTTTTTGCAAGCTCTCCTAATCTGCCCTTACAGCTTTGTGATTTTAGCCCTGTCTGTGTAGGAATCCATGCTACATTCTCACATTCTCATCCACGGACCCACCCCAAAAATCTTTGTGGTCTGTGAACAATCATCAGTGAGGTTTCAGGGAGGGCCCAAAGACCTTGTCCGCTCTCAAAGGACCTCTGGCTCATTACCGGAGGGCAACGTGCTTAAATAACCCCACAAGCATGCAGCTACAGGAAGAGGGCAGCTACAGGAAGAGAGCTACAGGAAGAGAATGTGAAGGGACAGTGTTCTCACGTGCGGATACGTTGGAGAATGGGAAATTAAATACCTGTCTGGTGTCTCCACTTTTCACCGGAGTTGTTCCGTAGGCCACGTTCCTGACATGGCCCATTAATTCCAGGACCCATTCCATCCTTTTCATAACACCTGGAAAAGACACCATTGAAAGCACTGACCACTATTCTAACCATGCCAAATGCCAAAATGCCAGACAAATTCAAGCAGCAGATTATTGACATAAAAATGTACTGCACGAAATCAGTAGATTGCTGACACCAAGTCCAACGTTGCAACCAAATCAAGAAATACAGGCGGAACAGACACACCAGCTAGACCAAGTGCATTACCTGCGCACTGATGGCCATGGGAAAGGGGCCCTCTTGTGGAGAAATATTCTAATCTTTCATTCCTCTGTTTATTTGTTAATGGTAACACAATAGATCATTGGTACGTTCATATAAACACATATCCAGATGCATAAAGTGCTTTTTGCCAAGGCTAATTTTCAAAACCTGTCTCCAATTAGTAAATAGTTAAAACAATTACAACCAGGGGTGAAAAACTAAACAAGCAAACATAAGTAAATCACAGTACACACCAGACACAAATATACAAGCATACTAAAAAAGTTTTATTTTTCTCTTAAAAGTTATAAAATGTGGTATCAGTTTATATCATTTAGCAGTAAATTCTATAGACCCATTCCTTTTATACAGAAGGTGTTTCAGTTTGCTACTCAATTACCCCAAAACTCAGTACCTCCATCTACCACTTCTCCATTGGGTTTGACCGCAAGTTTCTTTGTAACATGCAACTTGCAAACAGAAACAGACTGAAATACACAAATTGTTACTATTTTCTGAGAACTGTGTGTCACCTAGCTGATGTTTTCACCTACTAACCAAGTATTTTCCTCTTAGTTTAGTTTCTTGGGGATTGATTATTATTGTTATTGCCTTTATCGTTGTTATTTGGGTTAGTTTGACAGTAGTAGCATGTACAGGGTAGCAGTGTGGTGTATTGTGACAATGGGACAGGGAAGTGGACACCACAGTTGTTTCATATCAGATCTAACCGTGGTGTGTGGCTTACTGCAATCACCACCACATCATGCGCAAGCTGGTGCAAGGACAAATTTCACAACCAGTGAAGTTTCAGAAGAACCAGGCAAGAAGTAAGCGTACTGTGGGCGAGAGGGTGGGTTACGTTTACATTTTACCAAATTAGCAGACACCCTTATCCGGAGTGACTTCAGAGGTCAAAGTACAAAGTTCATTTAGCAAAATAGAAAAGAAACAAAAACAATCTTCAAATAAAGAAATGAAAAAAAAAAAAAATCTTCAACAGTCTTACGGCTCACACCTTTCAGGGTCAATGTGAATAGACCCTGGATTTCCCAGCATTTTTCAGGCACAATCCCTGGCCCTACCCTGCAGGCAGCTGTGAGAAGAGGCGGAGCGCCCCGTTTCCACGGCGCCGTTCTGTGCTGACCTGTGTTCGGGTTGGCGGCCAGCCGGCACTGGTAGAAACTCTGCAGTAGCAGCCAGCCAATCCTCTCCCTCTCCTTTTGACTCGCTCGCAGAGCCGTGGCGATGACATCATTCAGGCCCAGGAGAGGGATCCTGCCCTGGGAGCTCAGGTAGGCCATGATGAAGCCTGTCTTCTCCAAGTTAGCCTGCAGGGGGTGCCAGACAACCATAAAAAACCTAGCTGACTCATCTGTCCGGATGGCAGCATCTCCCTTTCGCTTCCACAACGGCCAATGGAAAAATTATCTAAATTATGACTGTAATTTACCATACAATTAAGTTATTATGCCTGTTTAAGAAAACTTGAAAGCACTTTGTCTTGGATATAGTTGCTTTCCAAATTACTGACAACTAACTAATTCCTACTACTATTAACTTTTCCCAGAGAAGAGACAAAAAAATCAATATCTCCAATAAGAGAATCATGATAATACCATGGTTAAGAAATGACTATTTTTCAGTGAGCAACCCTCTGGGCCTATTAAGCACTTGATATTGGCCGACAACATACTGTACGATATAATGCATTCACTTCAAAAGGGCATACTCTATGACAAACACAGAGCCTCTATCTTAATCACTGAAATCCATACACGTGTATCTGTTTACCTCAGTGACCTGAGTGATTCTGTCAATCTCTGTGTCTGTCATTTCTGACAGACACTTGGCAATCCCAACATAAAGGTCGACTTCACTGTCCTGTCAAAAAGCAATTCACAAAAACCCGTCAGAATAAACAGCAGATATACCACTAAACATTAAAAAATTATTCAAGACATCATTCTGCAGCACTTTGAAATCATACATTGGGCAATTTAAGACATTGAAAAGAATAACTGAAATATAATATAAGCCTGTGCTTTTAAGAGTCAGCACTTGGCCTACATTACATTACATTATTGGTATGTAACAGACACTCTTATCCAGAACGACTTAAATTGATCTGTACATGTTGTCCATCTATACAGCTGGATATTTACTGAGCCAATTCTGGGTTAATTACTTTGCCCAAGGGTACAGCCAGCAACCTTTTGGTTATGAGGCCTGCTCCTTACTACTGTGTTACACCACACTGCCGTCCCAGTCTAAAGCACTGCATGTTCTTCTAAGAGTCAGCACCTGGATGTGGTCCGGCAGGAGGGCAAAGATCTTCTCGGTGGCGGAGCAGAGGACGGACCAGCAGTTTTGAGAGGGGTTGGGGAGCGCCATGGCGTGGAAGAGGCCCTCCAGGATGTCCTGGCAGAGGCTGAGGCGCTGGGGCCTGTTCTCACAGTTAAACTGCTGCACTCCCAGCACCTCCACGAACGTCTGCAGCTTGTCCTCGGAGACGTGCTTCATCCACAGGGAGAGGGAGAGGTGCAGGCGGCCCCTCGTCCGCAGCTGGAGGAGGAAACACCATTGCATCACTTCCTGCTTCCTGCAGAACCAGAGCTAAGCAGCCCTGCTGTGCTACGACAGGAATGTACAGTAATGTATTTGTACTCCAGTTTGAAACAGTCAAAGGTGGCCATTAATGGAATTTTATTATAGCTTTAGATTTATGACTTTTAAACAGCACATCAAGCTTTATCTCTCCATTTCATACTTGGGTCCAGGTCTAAGAGAGGTGCCAATGGCTGAGTCAGATTTTGCGGTTCAGTGACTGGACGTGGCTGTGTGTGTGTGTGTGTGTTTGTGTGTGTGTGCGTGTGAGAGCGCGCGCGCTTCCCCAGTGACTCCCCCACCACACTCACACTCAGACTATGGACCAGAGGAGGGCTCAGCCACATGCCCAGGAAGAGAGATGCATTCTGGGAGGACTGGGACTGTGACATCACCAGCTCTATGCAGAGATGCTGGATCTCTTCACCTGTGGGCAGGGCAGAGACAGACAAGCAGTGACTCTTCCCTTTATCTCGATAATGTGAGGCCCGACAACCCCGCATGCAGATGTTTGCCGCCTAATGACTGGCATTTTTATTGCTTATTTATCTCAAGGTGGCAAAGGATATGCCCCTAAAAGGGCACTTCAAACAAGAAAGTCTGGAGCTGGAACCTGAATTTGAGAAAGACATGCAGAAACATGTATTCAGTGACTATCTGCTGTCTCGATTTTTGGAGAGATGTCAGCATCACACTGAATAAGTGTGTGTGTGTGTGTGTGTGTACATGCATGCATGTGTGCATGTATTACTCTTTAGTTGTAATGGCGAGCTTAGTTGGGCCAAATGGCCTGTTCTTGTCATAATATGTTCATATGTTTTTATGTTCTTATGTATTCATGCATGCATGTGTGTGTTTGTGCACACAAGTATGCATGTGTCTCTGTGCGTGCATGCACGTGTGTGTCTGCATGTGTTCGTGCATGCATGTGTTTATGTGTGCTTGCATGCACGTCAGCATTTCCCTGTTGTTGGACACGCTTGTGCTACACAGCCAGGGCTGGGAGACAGGAGTGTGCAGTACCAAAGTTCAGCCTCATTAAGGGAGAGAGGACGGCACTCCAGTTGATGGGGGGATACTGGAAGCTTGTGCCAACAGCCGAAAGGGGTTCTAGTGCCACCTTCACCAGTCTGGGGTGGGTGAACTCGGGACCTGGGGACAACGAGCGGAACAAGGTGACCACAATGCACAGCAGCCAGCCAGGTGGTCCAATCCAAATACGGCAACAGCACAGCCAACAAACGAGTCCACCTCAAAGGCGATTCCAGAAGCAGGTGTGGAAGAGACTCAACATTCATGCAATATTAGCTTTAGGAAATTTACCAGAAATGCCTGGAAACACCTCCCTACCTACAGGCACAACAGACAAAGAAGCAGTGACTTTCCCCTTTGTCTCGGTGTGTTTCCAGCACACACACATTGCTACGGTGGCTTACGGTGCTTCAGCTGGCTCAAATGTAAATGTAAGCATTTGACTTTCTGTTCATACAGTATCAGTACTCCTGTATACCGCCACTCCCACAGGAAGACATAATACATACTCAGAAGTTAAAATATGAAATAATAATTTGGCAAAAATTCAATGTCAATAATGTGTCATACCACAAACATATAAATGACTGCTGTATTTGTATTAACCAGGTATATAATATGCCTAAATGACAAGTGAATATTTTCAGCCTATACAGCATGGCAAGGCATTGTGGTAAGGACAGTGAACAGCAGAGGTGTGAGATTGTGCCATCGGGATGGTGTGAGATTGGAGAAGCTCCTGTGGAGGAGAGCACCTCTCTTTCCTGCCTCTGTCAGGAAGTCCACCACAGCTCTGATCACACTCCTCTCTGGCAGATAACCGAAGTCTGGGGGAACTGCAAAAGGAAGAGACATTACATTACGTTACATTATACTACTGTTAATTAGCAGACGCTCTTATTGTTATTATATAGGTTACAATTTTTATAAATGTTGTCCATTTATACAGCTGGATATTTACTGAAGCAATTCTGGATTAAGTACCTTGGCCAAGGGTACAGCAGCAGTGCCCCAGAGGGGAATTGAACCAGCGACCTGTAGGTTATGATCCCTGCTCCTTAGCACTATGCTACACTGCCACCCAGGAGACACAGAGAGAGAAGGGCCTACAATTTCAAAGGATCTTGTCTTAGTGTGCTTAGTGTGCTTTCAGAGACACCGAATGGTAACCTACCCAGGCATTCAAACAGGGTTTTGTAGTGACCTCACTGTCCAATGCAAAGAATGGAGTGAAACTACATTAATACGTGATGTGACACAGGCTGGGTGCTCTGAGGGAGAAAGCTTTTAAGGAAGGGTTAAGGATTCAGGCTAAAGGAGAAAAGCTTTTAGGGAAGGGAGAGGGGTTCAATCTTTTACAAAGCTCATTTCAGTGCAGTTTATTTCATTATTGTTGATTTTTTTTATTATTATTGTTGCATAATTGTCCGGAGTGACATACAGAGAGCAGGAGCTAGAGAGAGACAGAGAGAGAGAGAGAGAGAGAGGGAGAGAGACAGAGAGAGAGAGAGAGTAGGAGGTAGAGAAAAATATATAGAGAGAAATAAAGAGAGAGATAGAGGGAGAGGACGAGAGAGCAGGAGGTAGAGAGAGAGATCAGGAGCTAAAGAGGAAGCGCAGGAGTTACAGAGTGAGCGCAGCAGCTAGAGAGAGAGAGACCGCTCTTCGCAGAGAGGGGCCTTGTACTCACCTGTGGTCCTGCTGTGGACTGAGGACAGGTGGGCCAGGTGCAGATGGCCCGCCAGACAGGAGGCGTTAGACTGCAGCCCGATCACACCTGAGAAAGTGATGATCTGAACAGGAGGAGAGGAAGAGAGACTTTAGTGCTGATTCTACAGTCACCATACTCCTGTGCTCAAAAGCAATACAACCCTGATCAACAAAATCAACAGATCTAGACGTCCATGTTCTACCATGCACGACGGCCGCTGTAGTGGAGAATCTTACCTGAGTTACGGCTCTGATGACCTCGTTGAGCCGGGCCTGCTGCTGAGAGGACTGCTCTGATTCACTCTTCAGCTGTAGAGGAGAGGGACCCGTCTGTGTTTGCGTGCCGCCCAACAAGCAGAAACACTCACAAAGCGTAATGCCCCCTGTCTACCGCTCTAAAACCCAGCCGTGGCTACCCTGCTTGGCTCGGCCGAGCTTCGGGTACATGCGTGAGTGACCGCACAAAATCACCCGAGAAACATTCAGTCTGCTGGTGCCTACTACACCAGGTGTTCTTCTGTTCTTTTGCATGTTCCCGGACAAGCAGAAATGAACAAAACAAATGTCTTTGTGGCAAAAATGAGTCAGCCATTACCCTGCACTGGAGACGTCTTTGTGGCTCCAACAGAACAGACCACTCCATTTGAGAGAGACACCCTTAATCATGATTGTACACAAAGCAATTTAAAGGCATGTTAGCATGTACAGAACGGCTATGCTCCTTCATCTCCCAGTCAAAGGCAACAGTGAGCAGAAACCAAAAATCAAGTTTGGACCCTCTTACCAGACTAGCAGGGGACACAGTAGTGGAAAAATATAGCTACACTGCGTGTGTTTTATGCCAGAAACCAATCATTCAGTATACATGCAAGTACTGACAGTATGCAATCTCACAGGATTCTGGCGCATCCAGAAACAACAACAAATGGCCCAATTCTTCACCAGCTCCAACAGAAATATGCGAGGCCACAATATCTGCCACAAAGTATGCAGGCTGGTGCATAAACCTGTGTGAAAAGAACCTATATATCTCAGCACCAGTTTGACAACATTGACATCTGCCACTAGCAGGAGGAGGAGAGGTTATGTGATTGGATGAAACCCAGTGAAATAACTGCCTGGGAGACAAGGAGGAAAAGATTTAATTTCATTGCAAACACCACTGTTCAGGATGGCAGAGATATACTCTGTGCTGCTACATCTTGTGTATTTCTCTTAAACAAAATGCACTTATTTACGCTGTCACCTAGTTTTGGTCACGCTAACTAGTGCTGGTCAAGGGAATCTTACCGTGGTGACATTGTTGCCACCTTGTGGCAAGTCTACAATACTGCAATACTACAGTATCACAATAATTTCAATGTTATTTCTGAAGCAGCAGATGGAGCTGATCCTAAGTTTTAAAATACTCTCAGTTCTGAGTGATTAAATGCCAGGTGCATGCAACACTTACAGCATGCCTGCATGCTTGCACTAAGTGCAAAACTTTCAAGAAAACAACTTTTATTAATTTACCAGGTTTTGCTTCTTAACATTTACAACATGTGGGTGAAGCTCAAGGAATAAAGAGAGCTCCCTGGAGGTTCACACCTCTGCCAGCCAAGAGCACTGCATCTGCTTGTCTCAATGACCTAATAAGTTCTAATAATTAGAACATTAGAACTTATTACATCATTGAGACAAGCAGATGCAGTCCTCCTGGCTACTAATGAATCGGTGATTGTTTACTGAACACTGTCCCTGGCTGACCTCCTGAGTTTCCTCGCTCACCAAAGCTCTTGGGGGTGAGGTTTTTCCCCTATCAGACCGGTAACAGCCAGGCACAGCACCAAAACCAACACAAGACCACGCAACCGGATGGGTGCAACGGCATCCTGGCAGACATGCCACATTCACATTCTCACAGCTGGTCAAACTGCACCCCCTAGTGGTTACAATTTAAAACTACAGTGTAACCAGTACAGCATTTGCCCTGTGAGCGGGGTTGGGATGCGGTGTGCCCGTCCTGGCTTGCAGGGGCTGCTTGTCAGCGTGAGAGAAGGCCTTTGTGTGGGAGGTCTTCCGGTGGTCCGCTAGTGCTAATGATCATTAGTTCATTCACACGGTCCTCTCTTCAGCACTGCCTTAGACCTCGCCCTTTAAATTACATTTACATTACTGTCATTTAGCAGATGCTCTTTTCCAAAGCGACTTACATAGGTTACAAATTTACATGTCGTCCATTTATACAGCTGACTATTTACTGAGGCAATCGTAGGTTAAGTACCTAGCCCAAGAGTACAACATCAACAGCCCAACAGGGAATTGAACCAGCAACGTTTTGGTTACAAGCCCTGCTCCTAACCACAACACCACTCTGCTGTCCTGCTCTCCCCCGTGCCCACCTGCCCAGATCTACACAGCTTGCTCTAAAACCAGCAGCACACCCATGTGGCTCCTCATTCACTTCATTCTCTCACTCTGTGATTTGCACCGGATAAGACTCTGCTAAAGGAATAAACGTAAATCTAAACGGTACATCCTCCACGGTGTGGAGCTTCACTTCAGGGGCATCCGCGTCCCAGCCCTTAACTAAACGGACAAACAGTGTGATTAAGGTCTCTCCCAAAAAAAACAAAAACAAAAAAAACACACACCTACAGGTGGAGTGTGAGCCTCAGTCCTAACCCTGGAGTTCCCTGCAGGCAGGGAACCTCATCGTTTAAAATGTCCAGCTGCCTTCAGAGGTCACACAGTAGGCAATATATAAATAACTCAATCCCAGGTGTGAAGAGTGTGTGTGAGAGAGGGAGAGAGATTGCGTGTGTGCGTGTGTGTGTGTGTGTGTGTGTGTGTGTGTGTGTGTGTTGCTCAGTATATCACTGTCAGGCCTGTAATGTCCGCAGCTGAGAGCAAGGCAGGAGTTGATAAGTGAATCAGGGGGACTCCTCTTCCACAGGCTAACACTGCCTCCTCCTCCCATCCACGGAGCTGTGCAGCGGCTCGCTTGGGCAAATTCAGCGGGATCCCGTGGGGCGGGGAAGAAACCCCCGGTCTCCTATCAACTGCCGGGGCTGGGTGTTTCTATGGCAATGCTTCCTGGCTGCTCTCCAAGCGCACGAGGGGATTTGCATTTAAATGGGAATACGGGGGAAAAGAAATGGACTAACGACCGGTGTCCGGCAACTGGCGTCTCCGGCGGAGGGGGGGTGGGGGGCGGGTGCCGATCGGTGTAATTCACCACACAAAGCCTCCGCTGTCACCGCGGGGGGGGGGGGGTTGGCGTGAGGGTGGGGGCTGCCTTTACAATGCTACCGTTTCTCTCTTTGCGCTCATATCCCATATTTCACAGCATCGCCTGTGCTGCCCGGTGGCTACGCCCACAGATGTGACTACTACCATGTGCACGTTGTGTTCTGAGCTTGAAGATCTTGCGTGCTTCCCCACTGAAGTGTCTGTCTCTGACAGCTGGGACAGCGCGCCCTTTCAGCAAGACCAGGCTCTTTCAAAAGCAGCGCTTCCTTGCGTCTGAGTGACAGTCTACTGACTCATAAGTGTTATGGGGTTTTTTTTTTCCCCCATCAAAATACCTTTCTAGATTTGTTCTCTTAGTTATAAAATCAAGCATATGCAAGCATATACAGTATAAGATATGAGAGACCACAGTGTGCAAGGCTGGAATGGAATCTTTGTTCAAATTCAAACGTACTTCTTTGTTAGTACAATGCTGTGACTGTTGAACGCTAGGTCGCCATGACCTTTGCATCAGAATGTCATACAGTATGTGGAAATTAGCTTGCCTGTGAGTCACAGCGGTAAGTCCATCTATGGGAAACCTAGACTGTGACTGTAGGTAGAAGGTTGAAATCTGACACCGTGGGACCGTAACCACTGGGAGAAGAGCATTCTGAGCATGTCTGGAGCTCCATCACCTGGAGCGAGGGCGTGCAGACACCCTGGACATGTGCAGCGCGGTCCACACGCGTGCGGGAGAGAGAGAGCCTCTATAGGCGTGTCCGCCGGCACGACTCGCCCCGGCCCGGGGTCGTAAATCACGGCCGGCACAGTCTCAGTGAGCCGTTGCACCGCGGGGCTCTGGTGCTGCCGGGCCCACAGACCCGCCAGCCCACCCCACATCTTCTTTAAAGCCCTGCTGGACAACCCCTCGGGCTGCCTCCGGAGCCTGCCCCCCCCAGCCTGCGCCTGTTAAACCCTCACTGCCATTTCTCACACATTCCTGCACGCGACCTCGGCCACAACTCATAACCCCTTCTCACTGCGCTCGGCCCTGTTAAACTGCTCCTGTGCACGGTCTCGGCCATAACTCTTCTCGCCCTTCTGAATACATTCAGGCCTTTTAAACTGTGGTCCGCGGGTGAGTTTGGACAGTCAGAAACATTACATTACATTACATCACATTCATTTAGCAGACACTCTTATCCAGAGCAACTGACATAGGTTACAATTTTCACGTTATCCACCTATACAGCTGCATATTTACTGAGGCAACTGTGTGTTAGGTATCTTGCCCAAGTGTACAGCAGCAGTGACCCAGCAGGGAATCGAACCAGCAAGCCCTGTTCCTTACTGCTATGCCACACTGCCGCCCCGTGCCTTTCCCATTATGCCCTACCTGATGGGAAAAGCACAAAAAAAAGCACAAAAGAACAGTGTACCAGTGTACAGTGAACAACAAGTGAATCCATTTAAGCTGAATGAGCCGCGGTGTCAGAACCCTACCAGCACCTCTCGCCTCTCTACCGACCCCTCGCTACACTGGTTTTACAGCGAGCACGCTGACTGCCGCTTACTGCAGGGCCCCCACGCCAGCGCCCACCAACACACTGAACACACCCCCGGCACACAGGCGCGCGCGGGGGACACAGCGGCGTGTTCAGTGTCTCCCTTCCCTTTTAAGCCCTTCCACACAGCGTCCAGTTCCACTGAGAGAAGCCACACAATCCTGCCCCCCTCCCCCCGGGGACGCTCACACAAGTCAGCCAGCGCAGCTCTCGTTACTGCGACGATGCAGCGCTGCCTACATAATTTAAAGGGGAGGCCAATTACGCAGCTGCTATCTGTGGTGCTGGTGGACAGAAACGCGCTCTGCGGCTCTGAGGCAGGTCCTTTTTTCCCACCCCAGTGTCCGGGAGGCAAATCTGAGCAATTAGCCTTCTCTGCAATGCTGAGTGAGAGCCTTGGAGCAGAGGCAGTTAAAGAGGGGAGCTGAGCTCAGAGCTGCCAAGGGCTGTGCAGGGTGACCATCAAGATTTCCCTGACGCTCACGGCACACTTTCGAGCTTTGAAATGCAGTGTTCGTTTGCATGTCAAAAATACTACAGTGGCACGGATAACATGATGCAGGAGATATTCACAGTTTTTAATTACCAAAAATGGGAACTCTGTGGGCAGCAGTGTGGCATGGTAAGCAGAAGGGTTCGTAACTGAAAGGTTGCTGGTTCAATTCCTCGCTCTGGAACTGCTATTATACCCTTGGCCAATGTACTCAACCCACAACTGACTCATTAAACATCCATCTGCATAAATGGACAAAACTATAACCTACATGTCTGTAAGTCACTGTGGATAAGACCATCTACTAAATGACAATACTGGAATGTAATATGACTAGAATGTAATATGAAAAATTACCAGGCTAAGCCTCAAGCAGATTCTCATAATCATAACCCTGGTATGTTTTGCAAGTAAAATTTAAGCTATGGAATGAAATTAGTTTTATTAAAAACTGAAATGTAATAAAAAAATGATTAGATTTGTGAACGAGAAAGACAAAATATCTCAGATACAAAAATGTAACTAGGTAGCTACTGCATGCATTTCGAGCAGGTCGCTGAAAGGACACGCCCTCGCCTGATGCTGCACCTGTTGGAGGCTGACAGAAAGGGCGCGGGGACCCACCTGAATGAGGGAGCTCTCAGAGCCGACCAGAGACACCAGCCCGCTCACTGCAGCCAGACGCTGCATGGTGGGAGCCCCCTGAAACCAGCAGGACAGCCAGCTCAGCGCACAGCCGTTACACACACACACATTACCAATATACACACACACGCACACATACACACACATTACCAATACACACACACACACACACACACATTACCAATACACACACACACACATGCACACACACACACACACACACGCACACACACGCACACACACATTACCAATACACACACACACACACACACACACACACACACACATTACCAATACACACACACACACTCTCACTCACACACACACACACACACACACACACACACACACACACACACACACACACACACACATACACATGCACGCACACACACACATATGCATGCACATGTACACACGCACACACACACACACACATACACAAAGAAGGCAGAGCCATTACCAACACATACGTACAGAGCACATGCATTCATTGCCAACACACATACAGCCATTACCAACACACTCAGACCCAACCAATACCAATAACATAGAGTTTGAAGGACCAGACTAAAACACATATCATAAATGTGGAGAGCAATCATAAAGAAAGACATTCTGAGGGGGCGGAATGGAAAGTAGCCCAGACTGCACGTACCTCAGCCAGCAGGATTTTGATCCAGGCAGCCAGCAGGCGGGTGTTGAGGTCCTCCGCTTTGCCATGGCCGCAAGTGGACAGGCCATGAACAGTGAGGCCCAGAGCCAGGGCAAAGCCTGGGGTCTGAGGGGCAAGAACACAGCCGATCAACAGAGCTGAAAAGACTGGGCTCAGCCTGGCCTGCTGCATAAGACATGACACGTATTCTGGAACAGAGAGGCACTTTATTCAGGGACAGACTGCAACTGCCCCACTGTCACACAGAAATCACCAACTGAAATTGCAAAGTACACGGAGGGAAGAATATCAAAAACAAAAGCTGACTGACGTTCGTCAATAGTCCTAAGGGTATTTAATATGTATGATCTAATATATGATATAAAAAGGCATATAATAACAAAATGAGTTTCAACCTAGCATAACGGTGTTAGCATCTCTTTGCACCATACACCCAACAAAGGAACACACATCTCCCTGGTACGCGAGCCCCTGTTCAGACCTCGACAGCACTTTGGGGAGAAGGTGCAGCAGCCCTAGACTGAGTGTGCAGTATCTGAACGCTGAGTGAGGTTGTGCTCTCCTGCAGCACAGAAATCGCCCTGGGTACTGCCGTAAAGTAAAGCGTCTGACACAGTGAGCAGCACTGCGTCAGGCTTTCAGCGGCGCGGTCCGCAGCCCTCTCTTTGAAGATATGTACATTAGCGGGAAGTCATTTAAAAGGCGGGGATTAGCGCGATTAGCGGGGTTATTACAGTAATCCCACTGAGGGTGAGCGGCGTAATTGGCGGCTCGAGCAGGCGAGCGGGGGAACCGTGTCGCTAATGCGGGATGGCGGTAATTACCCACCGAGGGGCCGGGGATGCGACGCGGGACGCGCCCTCGTTGTTAGGCGGCGGCAGCCATTTTGAGAAGCGAAAATGCAGCGTGTGCCTCGAACCCGCGCTCACCTGCTGGCTCTCCTCTGTCATCGCCCGCAGCACGGCCATGATCTCCTCCGCCTTGGAGCCGCCGATGACGCCCGTGCTGAAGGCCGACACCCCGGCGCAGGCCACTGAGTAAGCCAGCACCTGGGGAGAGGGAGAGGGAGAGGGAGAGAGAGGGAGAGGGAGAGGGAGAGGGAGAGGGAGAGGGAGAGGGAGAGGGAGAGGGAGAGAGAGGGAGAGGGAGAGGGAGAGGGAGAGGGAGAGGGAGAGAGAGAGAGAGGGAGAGAGAGGGAGAGGGAGAGGGAGAGGGAGAGGGAGAGAGAGGGAAAGGGAGAGGGAGAGAGAGAGAGAGAGGGAGAGGGAGAGGGAGAGGGAGAGGGAGATGGAGAGGGAGAGGGAGAGGGAGAGAGAGGGAAAGGGAGAGGGAGAGGGAGAGAGAGGGAGAGAGAGAGAGGAAGTAGGAGGGAGAAAGATGGAAAGAGAGGGACACAGAGGGAGAGAGGGACGGAGGAAGTGGAAGGGATAAAGAGCAGAAAGAGGGAGAAAAGAAGAGTGGGAGAGAGGAAGTGGGAGGAAGAGAGAGAGGAAGTAAGATGAAGAGAGGGAGAGAGGGAGACAGAGAGAGGAAGTGGGAGGAAGAGAGGGAGAGAGAAAGATGGAGCGTTGGAGGGATAAAGAGTGAGAAAAAGGAAGTAAGAGGGAGAGAGGGAGGGAAAAATGGGGCGTTGGAGGGATAAAGCACTGACAGGCCAGCATCTCAGCCGTTCTGTGCGTGGCTGGACTGTCAGTAGATGGGGAAGCCGCGCCTCGTTACCACGGCGTCAGAGCTCACCTCCTGCAGCATGCGCCCCTGGCCGGCGCTGTCCCCGAGGGCGCTCAGCAGCCTGTCCACCATAAGCGCCACCTGGGCCCGCCGCTCCGCCTGCCCGCTCTGACTCTGGGCCGACAGCACCAGGCCCACTCCCAGAATGCAGCCGGTGCTGAGGTGACACACGACACGAGAGACACACAGACATTACATTACATTACATTATTGTCTGGGATATTTACTGGGGCAATTGTGGGCTGAGTACCTTGCCCAAGGGTACAGCAGTGGTGACCCAGTGGGGAATTGAACCAGCAACATTCCGGTTATGAGCCCCACTCCATACCACTTCCCATCATGCCTCACCTGCGCGGGATCCACCCCGGCCACGAGCGCAGCAAGTTACAAGCCCTGCTCCTTGCCCGCTGTGCTACACTGCCGCCCCCTCAGAGGCAGTGTAGCACTCTGAGCTCTACGGCTTCTCCTCACTGTTACCTCTCATTCAGTTCCAACTGTCGGAGAAGCCGCACGCTATGAACGGCGGGAGAGAGCTCAGTCTTCTGAGGGAGTCCACCCTCACTGCGGCCCTGTGCTCCTGTTCAGCAGACAGCTCTGACAAGCCTACCAGCTTCTCCGTCTGAACGGACTTTTATCAAACGCCACCACGGGAAAGTGTGCTTTAAAAATGACAGTGCTGGGACTGGGTAATAAAAGATCAGCACAAAAAGTACACCGGCATGTTTTATCCCCTCTTATGAGTGGGAATCATTTGTTACTCTTTTTATTAGTGGTGTGGACTATTGTTTGAAGAAGCTTTCTGAATGTGTCTGTTTTATAACCTGCGATATATAACAATGCTAACCATTCTGAGGACATCAGTGTACGTGAACAGTCTCAATTTTCATTCAGCCTGACAGCAATATGACTTAAAAAGCTACTCTGTGGCAGGTTCAGATCTGACATGCAGTGTGAGAGCTGGCAGGTAGGGCAGGGACTGACTTGTACTCCAGACTGGTGTCAAAGCAGCAGGCCTCCAGTGCATTCTGGGAGCTCATTAGCAGCTCAGTCATCTTCAGTCCAGAGATATCACTGTGCCACAGACACAGAGAGACAAGAGTGAACCAGAGTGACAGAGACATCGGTGCACCACAGACTCAGAGACATCACTACATTAGGAGTACAGAAACATCAGCACACCAGAGACACAGACACATCGCTGCACCAGAAACACAGAAAGCCATCACTCCACCCGAGATACAGACAGACATCAGTGCACCAGAGAGAGGGACAAAGGTGTACCAGAGAGACACAGAGAAATCAAAGAACTAGACCCAGAGACATCACTGCCTCAAAGACACAGAGACATCATTGTACCAAATACTGTCAAACACAGGGATCAAACAGGGAAAAACAGAACAACAAAACCGGGAGACAAACAGTGCCCACCTGACTCGCTCCTCCTGCAGGGCGGACAGCACCATGCCCAGGGCGAGGCCTGTGTGGAACTGCACAGCCTGGGACTCGTCGGCGGCCGCCGCCCCGGGCAGCCCTGCCACCAGGGTGGAGAGGATCTCGCCGACGCTGTCCTTGTGGGAGGTGAGGAGCACGGGCACCACGAGGGACAGGGCGAGGGCGGCGCAGGAGCGGGCGATGGCACTGGCCGTGTTCTCCCCGGAGTACGACCTCTGGGGGCGGAGAGACAGCGTGACAACAGGTAAACCCCGCCCCTCCTGCCCCTGCACCTCAGACACGTTCACTGGCCCCGCCCACCACCACTCCAGGGTAACTAATGGCAACAGGCAGCATTACTGAGGCATGGGTGTGATGTATATAAGGTGTGATCTGTAATGGGACTTTCATGGACTGAGACAGGTGAGGACATAACCGAGGATGAAAAGCATTATTACTCATTAAGGTGCAGTGTATATGGTTCAGTTACAGAGCATCATGGTTTATTTCACTGCTACTGTAATGATTAACACTGCAAACAGTGCAGTTTGGTGTGGGTCCAGACTGCTGATATTGTGAAAGAAAACTGATGTTTTTGTTGCTGTTCATTCATTTGTATCTTATTGAATATGACGCCTTTCAAAAATGAAAGGACTAACCGCTGGTGTGTGAGTGCGTGTGTGTGTGGATTGTGCATGTGTGTTTGTGAGTGTATGCTGCGTGTATGTGTGTGCATGTGTCTGTGAGATTGTGCATGACTGTGTGTGTGTAAAAGTATATGTGTGTGTGATTGTGCGTGTGTTCATGTCTGTGTGTGTGTGTGTGTGTGTGAGCGAATGTGCGTGCACATGATTATGCGTGTCTGTGTGTGTGTGTGTGTGTGTGTGTGTGCCTGTGCGTGCGTGAGTAAGGCAGACCCCGCAGGCCTCTTTGCGCTGAGGACACTCACGTGCTGAAACCAGGGGAAGACCTGTCCTCTGGGTCGGTAGCTGCTGCTCACCACACTCAGCAGAGTATCCAGCACCATGGAGAGCCAGTGCTTCGAGGCCAGGATCTCAGGCCCGATCTGCACACAGAACCGGGGAAGAGTTACACCTGCCCAAACCCTGCAGAAACCTAGCACAAATCATACAAAAACTGCAAAAGCAATGCCAATATACAATGATCCCATCTGACTATGAATAGAGATTACGGAGAATGTTTTACGGTTTTCCCCTTCACGCAATGTTGTTTTGAAATCGCCAGCGGCGTAGTAGGCTCATCTCACCACGACAGCCACTTCATTTACGCAGGGGAGCTGAGGCAAGCGCAATGCAACTCAGCCGTGCACTCGCACGAGTTCCACAGCGCGCACACACTGCGGGCTCACTGGAGGACAGTCTCTACCCCGCTGACTTCATCCGCGTAACCTGCACGTGCCTGACGAATCGCACGGTGCCGGAGAGCGGCGAGACGAGGAAACCCTGGCTGACCCTGCCAACCCCTATCCCTGCCATCATGGAATTTGCTCTGCGACTGTGGGATGCCCTTTCACTGTTGGCAGGTGATACGCACAGGTTCAAACCCAGGCCGCAGACCGCGAGCAAACTCCTTGCCGACTGAGCCGCTCGTGAAGCACAGAAACAGGAGATTTATACAGGAGTAATGCTGACGTCACGTAGCTGCGATAGTTCCTGGAATGCTGACACGCACAGGTTGTGCAGGCAGGTCCAGCAGACTCTGCACACTCTCTCACCTCAGGGGCTCCCTCTACATCTGCTGGGAGGTTGCTCTCATACTTGGCCAGCACCGCTGCCAGCCCGCTCAGGGCTAGAATGGAGTTCCCCTGCACGACAGGGCTGTCCCTGCAGGCACAGAGACCGCGTCAGCCGTGAATCACACGCAATGCCGCGGCACAGCAAAGTGGTCCGAATAGTCGAGACACTGGTTCATTCACTCGTGAATCAAGGTTGAATGCAAAGACCCTTCAGTGTTACATCTGCTGTGTTGATATTGATTGTTGCAAATAGCCAAAGAAAAAGCTGCTGGGAGGACTATATACACTGGGGTCCAAAATTATCGGGGCACTCACTTTTTTTTTCTGAAAACCCACAATATTTTTGCTGCATATTCCATCAGACATTGGGAAAGTCATATTTATGTCAATGTCAGCTTCATCTTCTGTGACCATGTTCCAACCTTGTTAGGTATATACAGGCTTCAGTATGAGTGTTCAATTAGGGGGCAGGGCAACATTCAATCAGGCCTAATTGAAGTGATGGTCATTTTTGTTCACTCGTCTGCACTCAATAAGTATGTAGGTACCTTTTAAAATTAAGTTTATGTCATGGAATTGTCAGCTTGTTTGGCAGATTTAATGTCATACATATTATTAAAATGTTGGAAATAAGGGTAGTCATCAGGCAATCATGTGCCAACCACATAAAGAGATGTTTTGAATAGTAGTTTGAATAATAGTTGCCAAAATATGTAACTGTTTTCGCCACACCATAAATTATGTTTAAGTGATAAAACTAATAGCTACATGGACACATCCACACTTAACCACAAAATGCCCAGGTGTCCCAATAATTTTGGACCCTAGTGTAGATTTGCATGTAATAACATTAGTAACTACTCCACTAAATTATACAGTCACCAGCAATATATCATAATTGGGAGTGAAATCTGGATTATTAATCTACCTAGTACAGCTATTTTGACCAAATTTAATGTTGAAACACGTCAGGTGTCAGGTAAATGCAGGAAGGTAAAACTGTGAAATGTGTGAGCTGCATGGGTAAAAATGGGCACAGATTAGCCAATGAGAAGACAGAGAGGGGTGAAGGGGCAGAGACAGAGAGGTGTGGAGGGGGGGTGCAGAGGGATTAGGGGGAGGGGACAAAGGTATATGATGATGAGAACAGAAAGGTGAAGAGGCAGGTAGAGAGAGGTTAGGAGGAGAGGACAGAGAGGTGAAGAGGCAGGTAGAGAGAGATCAGGACGCAGGTACAGGGAAGTGTAGGAGAGAGGACAGAGAGGTGAGGACGCAGGTACAGGGAAGTGTAGGAGAGAGGACAGAGAGGTGAGGACGCAGGTACAGGGAAGTGTAGGGGAGAGGACAGAGAGGTGAGGACGCAGGTACAGGGAAGTGTAGGGGAGAGGACAGAGAGATCAGGACGCAGGTACAGGGAAGTGTAGGAGAGAGGACAGAGAGGTGAGGACGCAGGTACAGGGAAGTGTAGGGGAGAGGACAGAGAGATCAGGACGCAGGTACAGGGAAGTGTAGGAGAGAGGACAGAGAGGTGAGGACGCAGGTACAGGGAAGTGTAGGGGAGAGGACAGAGAGGTGAGGACGCAGGTACAGGGAAGTGTAGGGGAGAGGACAGAGAGGTGAGGACGCAGGTACAGGGAAGTGTAGGGGAGAGGACAGAGAGATCAGGACGCAGGTACAGGGAAGTGTAGGAGAGAGGACAGAGAGGTGAGGACGCAGGTACAGGGAAGTGTAGGAGAGAGGACAGAGAGGTGAGGACGCAGGTACAGGGAAGTGTAGGGGAGAGGACAGAGAGGTGAGGACGCAGGTACAGGGAAGTGTAGGGGAGAGGACAGAGAGGTGAGGACGCAGGTACAGGGAAGTGTAGGGGAGAGGACAGAGAGATCAGGACGCAGGTACAGGGAAGTGTAAGGGAGAGGACAGAGAGGTGAGGAGGTGGTACAGACGGGTGAGGAGGCAGGACTCACTTGGCTGCAGACTTGACAACATCAGTCAGCTGGTCCCTGACCCTGCACAGAGTACAGAGAGACAGAGAGTGGGCTGATTTAGTGCCTGGCGTGAGTTTCATCTCAGAAACTGAGTTTCATCTCCTTACCGCTGTCATTAATGACCCACGGGACCCCTAGGAACCTCCCACCCCCCAGTGCGCACACACGCACTCACTCACTCACTCGCACACAGGCACACACACGCACGCACGCACACACACACACACACACTCTTTTTATCTCCGCCTTATCCCTGTCCGGGATGAGGGGATCCAGGATGCATGCACCTGTGAAAGCAGCGGGCCCTCTTCTCACGTCTCCCCCCCGCCCCCCACCCCACG